>NW_023458562.1:15390541-15400140 GCF_013731165.1 Rhagoletis pomonella
CAAATAAGTAGACTGAATTAATAACGCTGTAGATGGCGAGTAGTAATTGCTCACGCTGATGGTTAACTCCGTTGTTGATTGTGCTGGATTCTCGGATGAAAAAAGAAGAAGGCAAATTAAGTGCGCTCATCGCATTTTATACGAAGCGAAACTAAACACTGGAAGTTCGAAAACGATGTTCACGCAGGGCTGCATGTGGGGTTCAATGTAGCACAGCGTTGCGTTTTAAGCGGACGTAAGTCGCTTAAACACCACCTATACGTCCTTGTCATCCAAAAAATTTTTATTTTAAATTATACAGAATCTACACTTTGATTTCGTGCCCATACTCTTGTTCTTTACTAAACTGTTTTTTTTTAATATTTTTTTTAATAATCGTAGTTTTGAAATTTCAAAGCCCTTAAAAAATCTTGATGTCACACAGTGATTCGGCTCCAAGAAGATTGATGGAAAAAGGTTATGGTTATGGTCTAAGAATTTCACAAAATTAATAAAAAGTTTAAAATTCCCTATAATTTATTTTAACGTACTTCCACTGCGATTTGTTTCAAATTCATATGTAACTAGAAGACCTGGCGAACTTTGTCCCGCCCAAAATTATTATTATTTTTTTTTAAATTAAAATATTTTGGTCCAACAATTCACGTTCACGATTTATCTGTTAATATTATTGTTTGGTGGTCGTCGGAAGACATATTTCCAAGGCCGTGTTAAATAACCTAATGAAAGTGTTATGTCCGCGAAGATTTTCTTTGTATTTCTCCAATGAAATAAATTTCATCCTCTTCACTACCTGGCGGCAACAATGATTTGCTTCCATGATGAGCCGGTCCTTGAAACTGTATAGCGTAGCTGGTGGCAATTTCAAGGTGGGGGAGTATCGCTGGTCTATAGAAATCCAATATACATATATACATACACTTATTTTCGACGAAATATCTTAAATGTCTTATCAATAGTTCTGCTGGTTGATTTAGCGGAGGTCTTTTGGGCTTGACCCCTGGACAACTCAATCCAGGTGTCTCCGAATAAAGCTTGAACGCATTGCTATATTGGTAAATTATATCCTTTGGGCCAGTCGGAACCAAGGACCGAACATAACAGTTATTGATGAAAACTGTCATGGAAAAATTCACTATGAAGGAAATGTTCTACAACTAAGTGAAACATACCAATCGATTTCGCTTTGCACCGAGACTCAAATTTGAAAATAAATTTTTATATGCAATTTTTATGCGAAATTTTAAAAAATAACAATTATATTTGATTTTTATATTATAAATCCAAAATAACAATTATTTTTGATTTTTATATTAAATGGCTTAGATAACCGTTATTGAAGAGTTTTATTTATAAAAGTTCAATAAAAATCAGTCAGTGACTTTTACTTTTAAAAGTGATTAATATAAATCAGTGACCGACTTTTATTTTTTAAATCAATCATATAAAAGTCATTAACCTTTTTCGCAGTTAAGAAGGTGTTGGAAAACAAAAGTTTACTACGACTTATTCAAATGACTTTTATAAGTTTGATTGAAATATAAAGATCAGTGACTGATTTTTATTTATGACTTTTATAAATAAAAGTCTTCGATAACTGTTATTTAAGACATATAATTTAAAAATCAAAAATAACTGTTATTTGCAGATTATGTAAATAAAAATGAAAAATAATTGTTATTTTCGATTTATACAATAAAAGTCAGAAATAACGGTTATTTAAAGAGTAATTACATAAAAGTCAAAAAATAATTGTTAAAGAGTGATTTTTTAATAAAAGTTGTAACTGTACGGTCCCTGGTCGGAACACAAGGGAGTTCGACATACTCAGTGGTGTAGCAGGTCGACGTAATCGGACATAAAGACACTTTTCCAAACTTTACGTTTTTTTAGTAATAACCAGACTTCAATGTTACCTGGCGCCTTTTTTTGCAAAACTATTGCAAATCGCATCATAAATACAAATTTTTAGTAATAACTCGACTCCTGAGCAACTGGCGGACAAATTTTTTTACAGAAATATTTCCACCAATTCATAGGCCAAATGCCCAGGGCGGAAGAAACCCCCATGAGCATGGAGGTAGAATCCGTCACGTCAGAAGCCGAAAGTGCTGGGATGCTCTCTCAACCGAGGGATCCGTCATCAGCAGCGGACGGTTCTATGACAGGGCGGAGGAAGATAAGCTTCTAGCTTCGGTCAACGACGACGTCAAACTGGTGTGGCTGGAGAATCTCCAACACTCCAAGGCGGCGTCCGCAAATTTCTTCATTCACCTTGGGCAAGGTGTAGCCGACGTAGTCCTGATCCAGGAGCCGGTATCTCCGGGATTAGGACGCCTAAATTTAAGCTAATGGTGCAGAAACAAGCAGTTAGACCAAGACCCTGCATGCTCATCAGAAACAAATTCAAAGCACTCATTTTACCTAATTTCAGCAATGAAGATATTGGGACGGTTAGCTTGGAGGGTGGCGCCAGAGAGCTCTGGCTCGTATCTGCATACATGACGCCTGAGTACGAGGTGGAACCACCACCACTATTGCTGCGTGAGACCATAGCCGAAGCGAGGCGACAAAAACGGATCGGATGCAAACTCGTGGCACTCGTGCGGAGGAGCCTCAGACATCAACGACATGTGACATCAGCGAGTGCGTTCTTATGCAGACGATCAACGGGCTAGGTTGGTCAAAGTCGTTGTTGCTTTCACTGCAAATGGAAAAAAATTGAGAGTGAGGGAGAGAACTGAAGCGCATTAAAAGTCGGCAGACACCGAAGTACTGATCAAAAAAGGGTTAACTTGTGTATGTAACTCACAACTTGTTCCTGTTAGTAGTGAAATGGAGTATTTTTCGTACTATTTCCTCCTTAGTAGCAGAATGGTACATTTTTTCTGCAGATGTGTACAAATTAGTGGAATAAACTTATTGCTAGCAGCCATGTTTTGTTTACTCTTGACAGGAAAAAACACACATATCCCCTTTTTAAATTTTTTTCTTCATTTCATATCAACAATATAAAACGTAGTAAAAAATAGAGCAAAGAAATACAACCGAGTCAAAGAAATACTCTAGCCCTTTGTGCATAACAGCCTGTTGGTCAAAGAGAGTAAAAACTGAAAAAATTATAGAAGAAGTGCCGCGATCGGGGATCATTTTACCACTTTTTACAATTGAGTTATTTTAATACTTTTTACAATTGAGTTCTGAAATGACAAAAGAATAAAAAAGGGTATGTGTATGTCTACAAAATATGTCAAACAAAATAAAGGTTGCTAGCAATAACTTTATTCTACATATGTATGTACTACTTTGCACACAACTGCAGCAAAAACGAACCATTCTGCTACTAAAGGGAAATATAGTATGTAACATACTCCATTTCGCTAATGAAAGGAACAACTAGTAGAAATTTTATTCACAGGCCAACTCTTTTTTGGTCAATGTTTCGGTCTCAGCGGGGTTTTCAATTTACAACCAATTGGTCACGTGGTTCAGTTCTCTCGTTCACTCTCAATTTGCAGCGTTAACGCGAAGTTTGTTGGAGGGAGAGCGACGAGTAAAAAGGCAGGGCACCGAGTTGCTGGGGCTCGGCCAACACGCTTCATTGTCTCGTTCGTCTGGGTATTTCAAGTTTGCCGTTCACAGTTGACAACAACAATTGTATGGAAAAGAGTTACTGTGTGCGAATGCGGATGGGCACCACCAATAGAGAAATAGACGATAATAAGCAACTCGAGTTGCCGTTACTGAACGCAGACCTGCGAAAGCTGGCGAAACGATGAAGAGAGGATTAGCGGTCAGCGAAAGGCGCCCCTTTGTTTCGCTGCGTACAATTTGCGTTCTATATTTCTATTTTATTTTTCCAGCTCCAGTTACATTCTCGAGACGCCAATAATAGCGTCGAGCTATAATTTGAAATCAATTCATGCCATCCCCGTTGGAAACTTTTCTGCGAAAGGTCGTGTAGTATTGATTTTTTGCTGCAAAAGGATTTTTAAACATTTATATGGACAAGTAATAAAGTGTTTAGTTTTTGGTGCCAAAAGACGTTTATCGGGTGCAGAGTAGTTTTTTAATACAAGGCGTCGAAGTGCATAGAGGAAGTTTTTTATGGTTTATTCCATTTATGATGTAAGTATTTATTTTTTCAATAAAATCCTCAAGTTTACTTAAATGCATATTTGAAGTAATTCACCATTTGTGTTTAAATCCTTTAGATTTAAATTGCGATTTTTTGTGAGTGATGCATTTCTAAAAATTTTTATAAAACTTAAACAAATATAGCAGTTTTTTAAATGTTGGAATTTATTAATATAATGTATATACGTTCCTGATGCTGGCGTCAAATATTGACAAGCATGAGAGATTGTGTTTTCTTGGATAGTTTATTAACGGATTAAGTGATGTCGTTTTCATAGACTTCGCAGAAAATTCTTGAGCTGATCCTATTATTATATTGTATAATATAATTTCTATATCCAATAATGGAACAATCAATCTGTTTCGGAATAAGTGCATATGCCCAATACAACTCCGTAATTTATTCAAATCCCTAGGTCTTAGCCCATGTTAAATAATGGATTAATTTTTATTATTGCAGCACTGGGAAAGACTTAAAGTATATGATCATAGATTGCGACCGACGCGTGAGGCAGAGAACTAAACAAAACCGAGTAGCTGGCAAGTCAATATGCAGCAAAAGCTACACCAGGCTGAAGGCTCGAAAAGACAACTGCGGCAACTAAAACACTTACATGCAACCACAACACAAAAAAAAACTCGAAAACCTACACGCATGCTTGGTTGTGGGTTCCACTGGGCGTATGAGGAACAATTATGCACCAGTGAGTGAGTGAGTGAGAATTTAAATTTAATATGGCCAGTGAACTATGTTTGATATTAAATATTTTCATGCAACAGCTGCTAATAGCTTGAGCCTGCTGGCTTACAAATATTTGTAAAATATGAACCAGCTCAGATGCCTTGAAAAACTGAGATGCTTGGATTAAAAGAGAGAGAAATGTAAGAGCAGAGCATACATTTACACAAAACAGGCAGCTGTTATGTTCATATGTACGGCAATTTGAATTTTATATGAACACAAATTTTTTCAACAAATCAAAATCATAATAAAATACTTGCAAATCTGAAAACAATTTTTTTTTTACATAGTAAAAGCAACAAAATTTGACCCGTCATACAATTTAGTTGGATGATCGAGTGCAGCTGCATTACACAGCTACGAGTAGGTGTGCGTGTGTATGAAAAATGAGTGAATTAAATTTGTGTAGTTAGGCCAAATTTTTAATATTTTCATTTTCTTTTCAGGTCTAGTTTGGCGCTGCGACGTGTTGTAGATAAATATGCTGCAGGCACTCATTGTGAAGCTGACAATAAAATAATTCACAAAATAGGAAAAAATATTTATTTTTTGCATACATAAATTTTTCACAGCACATACATAAATCTATTCTCGTATGGAGTCAACTGCAGCGAGCGGAATCTAATAATGGCACAACTTAAGAATGCGTAGAATGAGTGGCAAATATGTAGATGGAGAATTGGTAATATTCTGCACTTGCATATATGTATGTACGTGTGTTAGGGTGGCCTATGCTTATTGACGAAAAAAATTTTAATGTAAGTCTTGCCATCTTTTTATTTTGTTATGCCTACCATTTCCAGTAAGTTTACAAATTTTCCGACCGCTTTTTATATACAAGAGGCTGCTAGACCAATTTTAAATATCTGAAATTTAAGAAAAAAATTTATTTGAGAATTTGTAGCTAGTATGAATAGCAAGTTAAACGCGCAATTAATGCACTGAAAATGAGTTTTTTGAACCCAAAAGTTGTATTGTTTACCGACTGAGAACGCAAAGTTTTTAAGGATCGGATATTACATAATGTAAATGGCCATAAAAAATATTTGCTTATTTTATACAAATTGTTCATGGAATTTTTTATTTAGTATTACGCCTATCTAATACCTTTTTTAATGAAAACTAGGCTAGCACCTCAATATTCAGTGAAACAAAATGACATTAAAAAAACTTTGAAAAAAGAATGTGAATAAACAAAAATACCGTCAATATTTTAGCCCACTCAGTACCTCAGAGTTCTATAAAATAAATATTTTGGAAACAAAAAATACTCTTTGAATCTAATAAACGAAATAAATTCCTAATATTAACAGTAGGTGGTATCCCTATTAAGAAATATGCTAGATTAAAGAATGGATACTTTGTGAGTGTACATGTCGTCACTTTAATTCACAAAGGCTCTAACCAACACTTTTTTCGAGACTGCGTTTATCACATATTTGGGTAGGATATATTAAAGCACACCTTCACTAAAAATTTAAAGCATTAGAACCAAAAATAAAAAATTTGTTGGTTGGGGCATTTGTGAGCTTATGTAAAGATAGTTATGTACATTAGTGTGGGTCGATTCCTTTTTATTAAATCGCTTGGTACTTTCGGATTCTACAGGTAATCCCAAGCAAAATTGTAGAAGAAACCATGGGTCGGAAATGAGCTTCGAGCCTGTGCATTTTCAAATGAAGAAATTGCCTTTTGACAAAATTAGTTTTTTTTCATTCCATGTCTTTTTTATGTACAATATATTTACCTTTTTACAAATTTTCCACATAAAATGTCTATATTTTAGATTCTGACATTTGTTTTACTTATTTATTTATCCATTACTACTTTTCACAAAAACCATATACATAAATCCAAATTCCAGACTTTGTGCAATATTAAAAAAACTCAACAAATACTGGCCAAAATTTTGAGCTTCTTAATTAATACGCAGCTTTGTAGCTCACCCTATTATAATAAAGTGCATGCTTGAAGTAGCTACGACTTACCGTTGATTTTTGGAATTTTTTAAGGTGTTGCTAACATTGTTTAAGAGCGTTCTTTTAGTACCCATAAAAAGTAATATTGTATCTTAATTTTCGAAACAAAACATACGATGGAAAATAGGTGGCAACCTCGTACAAATATATTTCTGAATTGAGGATTTTTCACATACTTTCCGTTTGATGTCCACATTATGGTGTCTTAGTTAGTTTGCAATATATTTCGAATATACTTCCAAAATATTATTCCAAAATTCTCGGATGTAACACCTATCGATAACACTGGTCTACAAATTTCAACTTTTTTTCTGCGAATAAGACGGGACCTGGTGTTTCTGAACGGATTTTTCGTGCTGAACACGAATCCGGGGTCAAAAATGTCCCATCACGTCACGTTTTCGAGAAAAAAGGGGTTGAAACCCCTAAAAACAGCGTTTTTGGCCATTTTCGAAAAATTATAGAGCTGAACCCTGACGTGGTACAAATTTTGCATATATCAGAAATTAAAGGCTAAACCGTGCCCTTTCGAATGAGCCCTATGCCGAATTGATCGCGTGCACCCTTAAAGCAGGGGGTGTATTTGTGTTTAGGGGTGCAGGAAAAATTGATCACAGAAAGAATTTAATCTTAAACGATCATAGAAAATTAATAATGCCAAGGTTTTAACTATATTAAAAGTCGCTGATTACGAATCTGCAGTTAGATTTTAAAAATTTAAGATGACGGGTCGAATATGGTGGATATAAAAATTGGACTCCTAGACACAAATACACCCCCTGATCTAAGGGTGCATGCGATTAATTCGGCATAGGGCTCATTCGAAAGGGCACGATTTAGCCTTTAATTTCTGACATATACAAAGTTTGTAGCACGTCAGGGTTCAGCTCTACAATTTTTCAAAAATGGCCAAAAAACGCTGTTTTTAGGGGTTTCAACCCCTTTTTTCTCGAAAACGTGACGTGATGGGAAGTTTTGGACCCCAGATTCGTGTTCAGCACGAAAAATCCGTTCGGAAACACCAGGTCCCGTCTTATTCGCAAAACCCTTGTAGACCAGTGTAATCGATATATGTAGATATATCGATCGATATATCTAGATAATAGTGTAGGCCGAAAATCCGCTTTTTTAGAATTTTCATTTGTAATAGCAAAAATGTGGTTCATTATGCTCTAAAAAAATCTGTATGTAAGAAAAAAATTGTTGGTCAATATCTCAAGTCCATAAAAGTTCAGGAACTAAAAAAAAAATGTTCTTAGCTTACTTCGATTCTCTGCAAAAAAAGGTCCATATACCATATTATATAGGACTAATACTTTCGAAAATAATTGCAATTTTGGCAAAAAAAAATATATTAATTAACTTATTCATTTTTTTTTTTTGATACCCTGAACTTCGATGGATTTTCGCCTAAGATATTGACCAGAATTTTTTTATGTTTTTTCTTCGCACTGAAAACATTGAAATACGAAACGTAGGGAATACTAGCTCTGTTATTGAAGCAAAAAAGAAAAAACAAATAAGAAAAAGAGTAGATGCATAGAGATGAATACAATAAAATATTTCTTTGAAAATGCTAAAATATCTAACGTAGCCCAGATCAGAATATTTAAACGTCATATT
Organism: Rhagoletis pomonella; assembly: GCF_013731165.1. Taxonomy (NCBI): domain Eukaryota; kingdom Metazoa; phylum Arthropoda; class Insecta; order Diptera; family Tephritidae; genus Rhagoletis; species Rhagoletis pomonella. Next base: position 15,399,023 of record NW_023458562.1, read on the forward strand.
TGGATATCCACTTAAGAAAAGTTGATGTCAAATATGTATTATGTATTTTGTTTCTGTACTCTTCACACTTCCAATTGTACTTGCAATTATATGAGGTCAAGTGATAAGGAGCCGTTTTCGAAACTACTGCATTTTAATCTTTGGCTTTTAAATTTTCTATCGATATATGTAAGTCATCACACAGCAGGGAATGATTAACTTAAGACTAAAAAATAAAATTGAGGTTAGATCATACGGAGTACCTTCATAGCCACTACTTTCAAGTAAAAGTATTGATGCCTTCATAGTATCGTTTCATCCCTAGTAGGGATTCCCTACCTGGGAGAGGTTGTTTAACTTAGCACGCCATTTAACTTACAAGGTACAAAATGACTCACCGAAAAGTCTCCTGCTTTGGAACTAAATTTTTTATACTACAAATTTTAATATCTTTAAAGGTCTTTGGCATTCCAGTTTGTCGATAAATTTCGATAATGTTTTAAAAACACTAAAAACCGATAACTAAACGAAATTCGATAACTCGGCTTATTTGAGTTAATTTTCGATGAATTTCGTTAAATGCATTTCGAGAGCTCGATAATTTTTAACAACTCAAAAACGTACATATATATCTCATTATAAATCGATAACTCCATAAACTTGGGATACCGCAATAAATTTCGATAACTCGGTTAATTTTGATGGCTCCATATTTTTCGAAAGCTATCGACAAATTTCGGTTACTCATTACAATCTAGTATCACGACAAAATTCGATAAACATATACAGGGTGTCCCAGAAGTAACGTGCCAAACTTTAGGGGAAGGTAGGTGGGGGGTGAGCTCACTGATAAACAAAAAATTTTCAGGTAAAAGTGTCACCGTTTTTGAAATATTTACATTTTTTCGAATTTAAAAAAAATCGTGCCTTTTCATGTGTTTTCTTTAACTGCAACTACAAACCGGGCAATACTTAGTAAATTTTTTATGTAAAATACTTCCAGATAGTTGCCTCTCCATACTCAAATGCAATGTAGTTAAAATATATTAAGGAACCATCATAAAATTAGGACTATTTCTGGATTTTTAACTTTTTGATATTTTCTTCCCCAACTTTGACTATCTCGGGTGAAAAAAAAA
>NW_023458562.1:15400240-15402230 GCF_013731165.1 Rhagoletis pomonella
AAAATTAGAGCTAAATTAAGTTATATGAAATATTGAAATATGGGCGACAAACAAAGGAGTATTAAGAAATATTTAGTTTGATCATTTATAACATTTAAGAGGGCTTCCACCTGTGTAAAAAGTTAAACTCAAATTATTTGATAAGTCAAATGAATTATTAAAGTATGGGTATAAATTGACCTGGGTTAAAAATATTTTCTTCTAAACTTTATTTAAGAGGGTTGCCATATGTTTTAGAAATAAAATTCAACTTGAATTAAGGGAATTATATACACAATTTAAATTTGTTTTAAAATAAGAATTTAATTAAAGTAAGCATAAGCTAAATTAAATATTAAAATATGACGTGAAACGAAGGTGGCAAGATATCTTTAGTTTGAATATTCAGAAAAAATAGGGTTACCACCTGTTTAAAAAGGTAAACTCTAATTATTAATTAAGTTAAAGCATTTATTAAAGATATGGGTATCAAATGAAATTAGTTTAAAAAGGCTTTATTTTTGAACTATATTTAGGAGCGTTGTCACTTATTTAAAAAAGCAAATTTAACTTAATTCATCAGGCACATTAAATTTGTAGGTATCACAATAGATATCAGACGCACGAGAGTTTTTTTATTTCTTAACTTGATTTAGGAGAGTTGCCAGCTGTGTCAAAAGTCTTAGCTGACTTATGCACAAATTGGAGGACGAGGATAATGCGAAGACGAGCACGAACAAGAAGAAGAATACTAATACGGGGACCTATTCTAATATAAAAAGTAACACAAATTTCTGCAGTACGAAGGAAATATAAAATGATTCGAAGTGGTGATGCACGTCATGGCATTATAGCTTGCTGCTCTATTGCTCATCATTAATGTTTTGCAAGCCATATTGATTTATGAAATTTAGTTCAATAAAATCAAAACGAATATTTCATGTACCGTTTTTTACTTGAATGTGATCTTAATAATATCACGTATTCTACGTTTAAGTTTAGCGGCTGTAGCTCCGACACAGCGACCAGGTCAAGACGAAGGCGCTGGACTGATCCTTTTTTCCAATAAGACCTTCTCTTTCTAAACTTTCTTAGAATACCTTCTAATAGTCCTGAAAATGACGTAGGCCGGTGAGCAGCAACCAAAGTCAAATATTAATATTAAGTATTATTTTCTGTAGATTATCCTCGTATAAGGTATGTTGAAGCAGAAGGCCTTGCAACCTAGGAATTATTTTTTCTTTCCCAACTGGGGTAAGTTTTCGCCTTTTGTTGCTCCTTTTGAAATTTCCATCTTACCACTATGCCAACACCGAATGGCTTCATAAATCCACTCACGCGCCATGTTACCAGCTTCGACGTGCAAAACATACCGCAAGCAAGAAGTGCTAAAATCAAATGCCAACAACTAAAGCAATAACAAATACTTCAGACACACATACTTACACAATGTTTCCAAACATATTGCCCTTTCATTACGTTGACTGGAAAGTAAATATCAACGTGTATCATGTAAGAATGTTGGGAAGTGACGACGAAAAATCAACGAAATTTCGTGCAACATTGCATTTGCTACCCGCACGTACTACGTATGCTGTTTTATGTGCATGTATGAATGTATGTATGGGCGCAGGAATGCTGTTAGGTGCTGCTGACATACAATGCACCACAACTTAAGGCAGCTGTGAATGACGAGTGTGTGTGGGAGCGTACAATGACGAAGAAAATTATTTTTGTACAAGAATGGGGAAAAATTCACTGAAGAAAAACGAAATATAAATTTTGTAATAAAAAATAGATAAATAAATAAAATAATATTTAAAGAATATATACAAATGTATATTAAATTTAAATGAACTGAAAAAAAGTAAAAAAAAACATAAATAAGAAATAATATAAAATAGAATAGAATAAAATAAAATAATATAATATAAAATAAGATAAAATAAAATAAAATAAATAAGTAAAATAAAATAAAATAAAATAAAATAAAATAAAATAAAATAAAATA
>NW_023458562.1:15402330-15405479 GCF_013731165.1 Rhagoletis pomonella
GGTTGGTTACCTCTGCATTAGATGTAACTAACGTGAAACTAACTACTTTTGGACATAAAATATCAATAGGAAAAACAAAATATTTTATTTATTTATATTTTTTTACTTTATTTATTTTATTACATTTCATATTTGTTTACATATTCTCCTGTAGGTGGTCCCATATTCGAACTCCGTCAGACATAACTTCAAAATGACGACATGAAATTTCGATATTCCTTTTATTCGTTACATTTTTATTTGGGTATTTAAATAGAAATGTGTTTAAAGAAAACAATCTCCTGCATTAATCCTGCGTTACTTGTCAATTAGTTTCAAGTTAGCTTTTTGTAGCTAACTACAAGTTATATATTTTATAGAAATCCCGAAAAAAGCAAACTACATGTGGGTTAACTTTTATCAGTTGATAATTTTTTTCTGCAGGGTAGTTGCATTTTAAATTTGTATGCTGCTATACACTGGATTAACGTAAACAGAATAAATATGTATGTACGTACGTCTGCGGGCAAGATAACGAAGTGTTGAGTTACGTTAGCGGGTCATATGTGGCTGCTGTTGCAAATCACTCCAAATAATATATGAATATATATATATATATATGTATGTATTCACATTGATCTGAACTCGCGTGCAGAAACCCCATTGGCAATATGTCTTCTTATATGTATGCATGTGCGCACGTACATATATCTATGTACATAAGTTAAATGTGATTGCTTGCATTGTTGCAAATCAAATTGAAATGCGATTTTCGTATCAATTGTGAAAAATTCACTTGGGATTGTTGGTAAGCGAAAATGCATTTGTTGCTGTTGTGGGAAGTAAATGTAAATAAGCTGATTTAATAAAGAGAAAAGATTTTCGTAGTGAGTATGTATTTATAAGAAATTTTTGTTGATAAGACGTGCAAAGAATTTTGTACAAGTTGGCTGTAATTCGTTTGTTGTTGGCTGAAGTTCGTTTGTCACGATGGACTAATAATAGGCCGGAGATCACTGCACCTACTGGACTGGAATTACTATTGTCCTTTTGACACCTGCGGCCGGCTAAGCCTAAGTGTCGCGGTCCTGTTTGTTGCCTGGTAAGACCGGTTAAGACGCGAGGGCCCTCGGCATTACAAAGGAAAATCGTTGGCGATGCTCATGGTATTTGGTGTCGAACTACAAAAAGTGTTGCCAACAAACAGCCATTCCACTTATGTCTAGCTTGCTAAGCCTACTTAAAACATCCAACACCCAAAAACCGCGGATAATCCAAAAAAAGTAAATCCATTAATTCGTGACCACCGCTTGTCATTCTTGCTATGTCTGACAAAACTAACCGACGTGGCAAGCGGAACTGACATTTTCTATTTAAGTGCATGTATATATGTACATAGTTACTGGTATATAAAAACATTGCCTTCAAAACATAGTGCAAGTTGTCACTGCTGCTATGGCCACGATTTTCACATGTGGTTGCGCTTAAGTGCACAAAATGTCAATTGAAATTTGGTTAATTTGTCATCCATGAAGCGTAGCAGCGAGCATCGAGTTTGGTTTGCCTGGTTAGCGGTCAACTGTGGTTGTGTGACCATCATTTTGTGGGCACTCAATTTATTGGCTATAAATAGGTATGAAGGTAGAAAGAGGTGGGTGGTAACTAATATGCTGATTAGTAATTACTACACAAAAATTGGTGCTCGTATGATTTTGGCAAAGAGGATATGTGAGCATGTAGATACACGCTTTTAACGTGATTGCGAAAACACAATATTCGTATGAGAGACATAATTCGAAATGCATTTAACCCAAACAAATACGTATGTAAATGAGGTCTCGCATAACAGAGAAATAGATTGATAGAGCGATAGATAAACCACTGCGACCAGTAGGTTTATTGTGCCCTCAGCTCATCACAACACCGTAGCTGGCCATAGAGACTATAAAATTCAGAATAGATTACGAGGGTATAGAGTTTATATGCTCATTCCCTGACCACAGATGCCCTGTTTTCCTCTACCTTCTACGTGAAATGACCTCACACACCAAAAGGTGGTGTAATGTTGTCTCCTTCGCAGAGTCACAGAGGCTAATTTTTCCCACTGTTCTGGCAATGCAGGGATTCCGCGCCAATAAAATTGCTCATCTATGGAGACCAAGATAGTATCAAGCTATTTTTGATACCTTCGACTAAGGTGCAGCGAACTCCCTTCAGGGAATTCTGAATGACGTGAACAAAGAACGGTCTGATGGTGCAAGATCTGGGCTATAAGGTGGGTGGGTTAAGACCTCCCCGTACTGTACCAGATAAAGTTTTGACCACTTCGCGATACGAGGCCGGGCATTGCCATGGTGGAAGATCAATGACTCATGTTTGGTTCCCTATTCCGGCAGTTTTCTGCAATTGCTCACTTTAATGACATCAGTTCTTGTTTGTATAGAGCCCTGTCGATCATTTGAGCACTTTTTGGAAGCTCTTTATGCGCATTACCTTGCTACCGTAGATACTTGGCTTGGGTGTCGATGATCCGGGTAGCAAAAACGACTCCGCTTTGTACCGTCTAAAGATCATTAGGAAACAGAGGCTCACCATTCGATATCTCTTAGTTTAAGTTCGTGAGGCAGCCAGTTCCGACTTTCCGGACCATACCAATGGGGTTTTCCATCGCACATAAATGTCTTGTTGCGTCACGCCTAATATTGCCGCAAGTTTTTCTTGGGTTTGGATCAGATCTTTGTACAAACTTGCTTTCAATTCGCTATATATAAACATTGATGGCTATTCTTCGAGCCCTTTGTTATATGTGGTGGTGATTTAGACCACTTTTGAAGCATTAAAACCAATGCTCGCAGCTGTAAATTAATAGAGCATGCTTACCGATGACATTCTGCTGCACTTTTTCGTATGGAAGGAAACAACCAATGCTTCCCACGAATGGAGTTTTGGAGAATAAAAGTTTACATTGTTAGGTTAAGTTAGTAGGGCGGGTTTGGAATTTTCCATACTTTCACTCGGATACAGAGTTATCCATTGTGCGTGCCCTCTTTAAGTGAGTGTCAGGAGGAGACACGTTCTTTTAAACGAAAGAGTAGCCTCAAGTTATTAATCTATTGAACCAATTACTATACCCTATTGAACCAATTACTATACCCTTATGAAGATGAGGA
>NW_023458562.1:15405579-15430780 GCF_013731165.1 Rhagoletis pomonella
TACAACTACTAAAAGAGTGTAGTGTACAATCGTCAAAATGAACTCAGCCGTTTTATTTCTGTTTTGTACGGAACTGTTGAAGTAATAAACAAAACGAAATAGTAACATACAATATAGTTTATTTTCGTACCCTGGCTAGAAACATGAAATTTCGCACTATTTTCACTCATTCCTAACAGAAAGTTTACAGTAAAATTAACAAAGTTCGGGTCGCTATAACCTATTTATTGCCCCCATGCAACTGATTGTTCAGATATGGGGGTTTACTGTAAAACTCTTTTGTTTGGACAGATAAAACCGATAAATTTCATTTCATGAAAGGTATGAAGCCTTCGGCATAGCCGACGACAGCGCTGCTCTTACTTGTTTCTACGGTAAATTACCACCACTTGCGTGTCACTGGAATTTTATAAAATGGTCTATTATTAAATTAATTTCTAAAACTATTTTTGAAAAGTTTTCGATTTTGAAATTCGCGTAAACTATTCGGGACAGTCCAAAAATTCATAAAGTTTAATTTGTTTTCAAAAATGTTACAAAAAATTAAATGTATATTATATTGTACAAATGCACGGAAAGGGTTAAGTAAAACAGGTTGATATAAAAAGTTAGAAAATAGATTTTCCACCATTCTTTTGCTTATTGTGCTTAATTATAAGCAGAAGTAAGAATAGTTAAATAAGAAAAATGTTTAGTTCTTGTTTTTATAAAAGTTTGTTTAATAGTCAGGGTGCACCTAAGCTCGTAGTAAGCTCACTGGCAAGTAAGCAGTGCATTTGTTATGTTAGGGCCGGTTGCACCATGTCTAGTTAAGGCTAACTGCAGGTACATCGACTGCTAGGTGTCGATAACGTCGATGACGATGTTTAACTGGCAGTTAGAATTAACCAGTCACGGTGCAAACGGCCCTTAAAGCGCAAACAGTCAACGACGTAGCGTAGATGTTGGTTGACGCAGACACGATCTATCTTATGGGATTCGCGTGTTAACGAAAACTCACCACCGCATGGCGGTGACGTTGCCGTTACTTCTCTCTTTCTCTATCAACAGTAAATTTGATATGCTTCTACGTACGTCAACCTACGTTCACGCTACGTCGTTGACTAACTGAGCTTTTAGCGTTTATAAGCTGGCTGATCGACTCAGTACATAGCTCAACTAAGCATTCATAAGCTCTGTGTGTGTGCGCGCAGCCTAACAAAGGTGTATACTTTCCATTTCTTATGAAAAAAGTTCGTCGATGCGAATAACTAAAAATTCGAAGTTAGTTTTGTACGCCCATTAAGTTTTGCACTTTCCAGCTTGCCTTTACAGTACACACTGCGCGCAATAAAATTGCGCAACCCATCAAGTGGTTGCATCCGTTCAATTTAACTTCGATTGCAAAGTGCAGTGAAATTGTATTGTAGTGAAGTGCGCTTTTGAAGTAGTATTGAATCGTCGAATATACTTACACATGGACAAATGCAAAGGGTTGTATATGTGCATGTGCATTAGGGTGCCACACTAAAAAAAAATGCGGGTTTTCCACGGGAATTATAATATATTTTTTTTAAGACCTCCCATAGAATATTTAAAAAAAAACATATAAAAATCTCATTATACTGATTTCGTTAATAAAATTGTTTAAAGATTTTTTTTGCACGCCTTTAAGCCTAAATACTTCTATTATCTGAGCGGATTTTTGTGAAAAGATATTTTTTTATAATTATTTTTATAAAAACTAGATTTTTGAAGGTATTTTCCATTTGGACCAGTTGGGATAAATCTTAATATTTTTTTCGAAATATTTTGGCTGAAATGTTAAAATATGATAAATTTAATAATATCGATGGAAAAACAGAATACATTTTTTTTTAAAGGAGAGTGATGCACTCTAATACACATAAATAATATGTGCAAATAAATCCACCTACCCAACAAAGCAGGCATGACTACGCACATATGTATGTACACAAATATTTCCACTTACCTATGTACATATATGAATATCTTTGCAAATAAATGGACTCTCGGAAGTATATCGCAGCAATTCAGTTGCACGTTCAGGCAATCAACAGTGCGTTCTTCAATAGCTACTTTATTAGCTTTTTAAATAAAATAAAAATTTACCTCATACTTTACGGCACTTTGCTTTAATTATTAGTAGCAAAAATTTTATCGTATATTTAATTCAGCGAATTTTAACGGTGTAGTAGTTATATGTGTTTGCGTACCTCTTTCTGGATAGATACTTTTAGTTGATAACTTACTCCTTAGCTGCAAGTGCATATAATTGGATATAACAAATCTCCGTAGTCTCCTTTAATTACCTTTATTGCACGCCATCTTCTGTTCTTTTTTTACATTATTATAATATTGTACATTTTTTATAAGAATTTATGTATATATGTACATATGTTTTAATTTCATGAAATCATATGTATATACACTTGAACAAATATATTATGAACTCCTTTTATAAAATAAGTAAATAGTAAACATACATAGTTTCGACAAATTTTATTCACTTGCCTTTTCCGGGGCCGCAAATTCCAGAGAACATTCTTGAGCTACATACATTCATTTATGAAAAATTCCACACATATTAATTCTGGCTAGGTATGTTTTATGCACAATAGGGTGATCCAATATTGCGCAAGATCTACTTTTTGCAAAATTACATAAACCAAAAAAAAAGAATAATTTTATGAAAAATTAACATTCGAAAAAAATGAGAACTTTGCCGACTAGCTCCACCAAAAAAAAATTGATTTTTAGTTTTTTATAGTTTTTTTTTTAGATTTTCGACCGAAGAAATCTTATTTTTTGTCAAAAGTTGTCTAAGAAAGCTTTTAAATGCTCATTTTTAATTTGCAAACCTGCATACAAGTTTTCAACTTTTTAATGAGATTTTCCTGATTTTTGTTTTGAGTATGCAGTTTTGTAGCCCATCAAGTTTTAATATAATAAAATTCAAGTTACAAATTCCTAAAGAGTTGAGTTGATTTTGGCCATTTTTAAATGCATTTGCTTCCATATAAATTATATTCGACAATCTATTTTTTGCATGTAAAAATGCGTAGTACTAAAAAATCAACGCGATTTTTTTTTTAGAATTAGGCTTAGAATTTTTTGTTAGAATTAGTATGAAATCGTTAAAAATAAATATTTTTGGAACAAATAGGAAACCAAAAATCTTTAAGAAATAAAACTATGATGCATATTTAACGTTAGTTTACTATTTTTTCATCACCGATAATCTTTTCTCTTATATACAAAAATTAATTATTTGGTGTTTTTGTTTTATTATTTTTTTTGCATAATATTCGGTGTTTTGTGTAGGTTCATTGTGAATATCTAAAATTATTTAAAGGCCCAACAGATGACTTACATTTCCAGACCTAGAAGCGTTTAAAGATTTAAAAAATATTTCAAATTGGGGTTGCCACTTTTCTTAAAAAATTCAACAACTTTTATTAAAAAATTTAAGCATGCTAAATATCACAATAAAGGATATCAAAGAGAAGGTGTATACTTTAGGCGGACATGTTTTGAGGCAGTGTTGCCAACCACTGCAAAATGCTAAGTAAAATAAACCTATGGCAATTGGCAAACTCCAAATTGATTTTAGACCCATGATTTCTTTGGCAAATTTGCTTAAAATTGCTATATGCCTATAGTCGAAAAAATCTTCCATACAAATTTACCCGCCATAATGCACATACATACATAGACTTGAATATCGAACCTAACCTCCAAAATAAAGTAAGCGGATGTTTTTTAAGAAAATTAAGTAAGTAAATAAATAAACGAATTAAAAATTTTTTTTTTTATTGGGAGCGAAGCTAGAGCGGAACGACGAAAAAACCTTTGCTTCGGAGCCCTGCTTAATTTTTGTATAGCAAAAATAAAATTATCGGTTATGAAAAAATATTTAGTAAAATTTTAAAGCCAAATATGTATCAAAACAGTATTTTTCGAAGATTTCTTAAGGCAAATTTCTAATTCCATCAACAAATACTTATTTTTAACCATTTTGGAGCAATTCTACGAAAAAAATATTCTTCCCATGTGAAATACATACCGACATGAAAAACTTCAAAGCCCCAGCAGCACGGTTAAATATTTACCAATTTCGAAAGTAAAAAATAGTAAATATTATTCTTATATTTAATATACTTCAGTTCTGGGAAAATTTCAACCACCCTAATATAGATCCTTATGTATGAACATATAACCAAAGTTAACAGCTGCTACCTAACAAGTGGCCATGGTGACAGTTGTCTATTTAAGTGCACTTCTATTGAGATTTTATGAATACCTTTCTTTACGGCCTGTCAGTGTCTAAGCATCAAGGTTATGACGGTGGCCATCACTATGCGCCGTAGTCGGAAGCAGGTGATGTCTGAAGAGGAGTAGCAAATGGAGGGGTATATAAAATAGATAAGTGAGCGCATGTAGTCATCCCGGCGTTTTATTTTTTTTATTAGCTGCTTTTTATTTTCTCTCTCTCCTTCTCTGTATGCACACTTATTGCATTATTTGTGGCTTTGCACTATAATAAAATTTTCTATTTTTTCCACTTAATTTCGTTATATAATTTTCCATAGCAAACTGTGTAAACGAAAGCACAAAATTAACTATCTGGTAGCAATGGCAGCATAAAGCATCGTTCACTCAAAATCGGTACGCATGAAATGGGTTATATCTTTTTAATACGTTTTCAGAAAATAATATTTAATATGTTAGAATAAAGAGAAAACATTCCGTTATAGATACAGGTAAGCTAGAGTTTCATATTTTGCTTGGATAAATAAATAAGAGACAATTTCTTTGATAATGATAAAAATTTTCTGAACACCCGTTCTAGAGACCTGTGTAGTCAACTTGCTCTACTAAACTATCTTTAGTTTATGTTTTTCCACGGCTAGCACATCTCTACTAGTTCTGTTTTAAATAAATACCATGTATTTTTCGATTTGACTTGAATAGGTCATATTCGTAAATTGATGACTTCCAGAACTTTATTCACATCATTGGCTTCAAACTGATTTAAATTTACCTGTGAATAATTAGTTTTCATAAAAACCCACCAACACTTTACAAAAGGTCCAAAGTAAAGGATACAATGAAATAACACTTTGCGCAAGCGCTCCTTCCAGCATATTTCTGGGGTCATATGACCCATTGTGGAGTCTGATCGAGTTTTAATGCGACTGCCTCGATTCTCTTGTCATTTTATAGCCTTTTGACAACTGTGTCAACTTCTATAGATTTAGTTGTAAGAGGAGATCACCATGTTTCTTTTTGGCTTAAAACTTTTAACGTGGGAGTTGACCGAAGTCCAGTTTTAAACAGAATTTTATATATTATAACTCGATAAGGTTTAAGTCTTGCCATAGCTTGCATTCGCTGAACTGTGCATAACCGTTTTCCAAATCTCTCGCACGTTCTTCTTCTGATAAGCCGTTTTCCCCCCCAATTCAGGTAAAGAGCCTTATCCTTAAGCTGGTGCGAAATGATGTCTTTTAATGATTAGCTCACCCCGTTAGTTTAAGCAGAAGGAATCCATTCATTGATTTTTGGAGGATAATTATAAGTTTTTGGTATATTTAATTTTAAATTGATTTTTGATCTCGAAAATGTCGGATTTTCAACGAATTTGTTCAACATTATTTTTTGAGCAGCAACTTCCAACGCGAATAAAACTGTCAAATAAAAAGCCAGTACTAAGAAATGTAAACCTCATAATGGTAGATCTATTGTCTAACGATCTGCATTGCAACTTTTTAATACATTCCAACAATTGCTGTACAGAAATTGCTGGAACGCGTACCGATTTTGAGTGAACGATGCTTTAACTACATACATATTTACATATACAGATGTGTACGTTCATATATACATACATATTATAGCATTTTCAGTTTAAATGAAACTTTTTTCAAATTAAATGAAACTATTTTCAAACAAAGTGAAACCTTTTTCAAAATAAATGAAACGTTTTTCAAATTACATGAAACCTTATTCAGATTCAATTAAACTTTGTTCAAATTAAATGAAAATTCCTTTTGATTAATTTAATTAATTAAATCAAAAAAATATATATTTTTCTCTTCCAAACCACATTAAAAGAAACTTAAAATATAAAATAAAAAGAAATATTTTAAAAAATAAAAAAATAAAATAAGAACCACAAAATTCAATAAGATAAAAAAAATATTTTTAAGACAATAACATGCAAACAGTAAAAGAAAATCAAATTAAGAAAATAAAAATCATATAAAAAAGGGACAAAAATACCTTAAGGTAAGTTTCCAAAAATTAAGTGAAATTAAAAAATATGTATACATTTTTCTCTTTAAAACAATAAAGTAAAAAGTACAAAAAAAATTTAATTCAATAAGTAAAAAAATTTAATTAAAAAAATGTCTGCAGACCGAGGACTCGAACTCGGATCTCTCGAATGCCACGATCGTAATTTCCTCACTCGGCCATTGCGACCGCTGGACCACGAGTGGTGAATGCGAGCGCTTTTTTCTAAAGCCTTTGTGCTAGAATAACAAAGGTCCTTCGAATTATCTTGCCATCTGTCTTTCGTTGGTATTACGAAAGACTTATTCCTATCTTAGCCTTAATTGCCCTGTAAGACTTCTGTTCATAGTTATAGTAATGAGGTACTTTACCTCACCAGCGACTAGTTTAAGTACACATTTCCTTCAAATTTATAGTTGGCAGGAAATTACAAAATTTTTTCTCTCTATGAGGACCAACGCGGCGTAGGCCACAACCGTTTTTGGCTATGCTTTAATGATTGATTTTTTGGTATTCTTTACCTTTTCCGGCCTTCCATCTTATATAAATTATATAAATCCAGTGCTTTGCGCGGAGCCAACACCAACAGTGAGCCCTTCAATTGAGTGTACCCGAGTCAATTCTACGGTAATTTAAACGGAGACTATAAGAAGCTCGCTGTGGTAATTTTTCAGTCAATTTTATTTCTAGTTTCACTTGGCATCAGCTCTTTCTCTCTATTCTTCTTTTAATGCACTGTTTCTAACTTTTTTACGGAGAGTATTTTTTATTTTATTTATTTTGTTTTTTTTTCAAGCTGAGAAAATCATTTATTTCGCATTTCCTTGCAAAGATTGTAATTGTTTCGTTATTGTTACTACTATTATTTATTTAACGTTATTCGCACTCATCGTTGAGAGTGAGCAACGTTCATTCTAAGGCAGCAGTTTTGTTGTATTCTCTTCAGCAAACAACTATAATTGTTAGCGAATAGACCGTTTTAGTTGTGTGTGCTTGTGTGTGGCATACCAATTTTAATGTAGAAGGCTATACGTTCGGATCTTACGCTTGGAAAATTATACAAACAAAATTCGTTCGGCACTTCTGGCTATGCCAAATAATTGCGTTTATACTCTTCTCTGTCTATAAAAATGCTTCTAAAGCATCTGGTATCAAAGGGCCTACCACATTTACGAGCAAAGCTGGGCCTAAGTCTCTCAAAATTGTGCAATCCACACTATTTCTAGCATAACAATAGCTGCATTGTTTTCTATTTGACTGCTCGCAACTACTCGGCTATTGTTTACTTTGCTATTTTCGTTTTGCGTTTTTGTTTTATTTTTCGCATTTGCCTACCTTTTGCTTTTGGCCTAAATGTCGGAGCGTGTCTGTAAAGTCCATGAATGATGTTTATAAGTATGCAATAAGTGCTTGGTCTTTTTGCACTCCTTGGATAACTGGCCTCGAGTGTAGCTAACCAGCCAGCCACTCGCCGTGCCATGGGCATTCCTTTGTATGAAAATACAATTACTTATATGTATGTCGGTGTGTGAAAGGCAGCCGTAAGTAAAAACAACCACTTGTTGCTTAACTTAGCATACCCCACCCCAACCACTACTGAACGAAATGACCATTTGATTTGCTTTGCTCATTTTAAGTTAGCCAGAGCAGTGGCTTTTATTTACTGCTGCTTGTTACTTGTGAATGCTGGGCATTTTTTTTACTATGCTCGCTGCTTTAATATTATTTATTTCCATTATTTTTCTTAGAAGTAATTAATGCCACTGGTAATGGGCTAAGAAGCTTAAACAAAAACGAACATTTATTTATACGCATTCACCATCTAAGGTCTCAATTTCGACGGCTGCTGCTGAATACAATGAGATGAACGACTTAAAGGACTTCCTTTTAATCTATTTCCACGCAATTTGCTGAGCAACACCGACAACAGAACGCTTAGCGAAATGACAATATGGCCAAATTTTTCTGCGAACATTAAACATTGAATAGCGCGATTAAGTACGCTTTTGTTCTTCGCCAACATTTCAATTTTGATAGTCAAGAGGAAATGGGAAATGATTTGTTACATAATTCAAGCGAATAATTTGAAATTTAATTAGTTGACTTGTAGTGATAAAAGACGTCAAGTTAAGTAATTAAAGTAGTCACTCAATAGTTAGCGACCTAAGTCGAAATAAGTAAATCCGAGAAAATTGCATGGGGCCGATGGGGTTTAGTGGAGAGTCTGCGTGTGCGGTTGCAATTGCTTGACCAGACTCAATTCTTAGATACTCTTCACCTGGTCAGCGAGATGCAGTAACCAACCCGTATTAAGCCTTAAGCCACAGCAGGTCCAGAGGCAGCTTTAGTCGTGCCACTGCGACGCACTCGGTATAAGGGTACACTAAAGTATAAATCTCTTCCAATAAAATGTAAAATAAAGCCTAGAATGAGTCCTTACGACCACAGCAAATATTTAAAGAACTATGATTTAAGGGCATGCACCTGGAATTTTCGGATTTTATAGGGGAAAAATCCTCTGTCGAGCTGGTTTATCTCCTCGGGAGCACTGTGTTTTTTGAATGGAAAACGTCAATACGCGACGGCCGCATTAACACAACCGCCAGAAATAGACCAACTTGCTAATTTCGATGCGAGTCAAAGAATGTCTGTAACAAAATCAAGCCAGCTCATTTTAAGCCAATCAAATTGAGCAATTTTTTCTACAATGTTTTCATTGTTGAGTCTCGCCATGTTCTATTTATCTTTACAGCAAAAATCATCCCTGCGATGTAGAAAATACAAACAAGGCTCAAGCATCCCTATCCAATAAATGCGATGAACGGTATTGTGACTTCTACTACAGCTGCCACGTGAAGGAGCGTACATCCGGTGTGAGCTTTGTGGTTGGAAGAGCATCCGTCAGCGAGTTCAGCGGGATGAACGAGTCAAAGCGAGATTTTTCAGCATCTCGTTCATTTACGTTTACGTTCCGATGGAAAATAAGGACGATTCGACCAAGCACCTCTTCTATGAGCGCTTCGAACGCACTTACGAATGCTGCCTCTGTTGATATTGAAGTCGCTTGGCCATTTCAATGCGATTGTGGGCAAGGAAGAGGCTTTGGTCTCGAAACTTTAGCCTCCTCGACGAAATGTGCAATATCGAACTGAGGTTTATCGACTTCATTGGGGTATTCAACTGGTTGTGTGCAATACTAGGTTCCAACACAAGATATTTCATTGGGATACATTGCTATCTCCAAATCAAAAACCGAGAAACTAAATCGATCGAAGGCAAGCTTTCAGCGTTTTAGATGAGCATACACTCAGAGAGTCAAACATTGATCCGGACCACTATGTGCACCCATCAATGTAAGCAAAGCTCAACGTCGAAAACCTGCACTCCAAATATACGTCCAAGAAATACGTCACTCGACTCTCAAAACTCTCTGAGAGCACACTCCAGCATACCGACATATGCAAGCATTGGAACTATATTTCTATTAGCTCATTACATACCGTCAGGATCAGCGCGTGCTTCTCGAAATCAATAAAGGGAGCTGCAGAGGGCAGCAAGATGTATTTGGCGTATAAACATAGAGAACGTATGATAACCAGGCGAGTTCGTTTAAGAACAAACACGTGTACCTAGTGACCAATGTCCAGGAACTACTTCAATTGTGTAGGCAACACTATTCCGCACTATTAAATGGCAGCAGAAATGAAAGTTGTGGAGAAGACGAAACCGAGCCCACATTCGATGATGACAGAGTCGATGTCCCACCGTCTGAATATGGCGAGATATGAATAGCAATTACGCGGCTGAAAAACAACAAATTTACTGAAGCTGATGGCCTGTCAGCTCAGCTATTAAAGTACGGTGGCGAGAAGTTGATAAGGTTTATGCATACGTGGTCAGATGAATGCAAGCCCGACTACTGGGATTCAAATGGGCTCTTCCGTATCCACAATAAAGGAAACCCCGCCTTACGCCTACGCCCCAATTGCGATGGGATCACACTTCTAGGCATAGGTTACAAGGTCTTATCGAGCGTATTGTGAGAAAGACTGAAGGCCACCGTCAACGAACTGATTGGACCTTAGAATAAGTTAGGTTAGGTTAGCGCGCTTCCTCCATGTATGGAGGTACACTTGGACTCGACTAAGCTGTCCAGGACTTTATCTGTATGGCTTTGGACCTGGCATACCAACCATAGACCAGGTATTCACGATATTCCAAATCTTGGACCCGCTAGAAAAGAATCGACACTCTCCAACTATTTGTCGACTTCACAACTGCTTTTGACAGAACTAAAAAGAGTTGGTATCCCCACGAAGCGAATATGGCTGTGTAAAATAACGTTGAGCAATACCACTAGCTCAGTCAAAATTGCGAAGGACATCTTCGAGCCCATTTGATACCAAACGAGGTTTTAGGCAATGGCCGACTCCCTTTCGCGTAATTTCTTTAATATAATGCTGGAGTATTCTGGAATTACATAAAGAAACGGGACGTTATATGGGCAAATCTTAAAAACAGGTAACCTTGGTGTTGTTTAGCTTTATTTTCACTGTTGGAAACTATATCAAGCTGGTTGCTTTTGGATATAATTCATTGACGTATACTTGAAGCCTCAAAAAAAATTTGGATCAATTTGCTGCATAACTTTTGAATTATAGGTGTTTAAATAAAAAATAATAATGAAAACAAGTGAATTTTTTATGTAATTTTTAAGAGGTGGAAAATTAATTATGGCTTAACTTTTGAAACACACCATATACTGACTTGAAATTTTATGTGCAATTAGTACTTATGTGTACACTTCATATGTAGTAGGTAAGAAAAGTGTGCATTAAAAAATAACGAAGAGGCAAGTAACTCAAAGTCTGTAATTCCACATTTCACAATATTCAAAATTTTCGGTTTATCGCGTATAGTTTTTGAAGCATTTAAGTTTAAGAACTTTTTAAGTATGTATTGTATACTACAAACAATTACGAATAATTTGATATCTTAGAAAGAGCTGTGCTCTAAGAATAAACCACCTTTTAAAGATAAAATATTCTGCGATCTTGAGCGTAATTTTTATTCCAAAAACACTTTAATTAAAGGCACATTTGGAAAATACGTCGAAACGATCTAAATCTTTCTATAACTGATAGTCGTTATAAAATGACATATACCTGTAAAATGCTTCAAAAAATTTGTCTCTAGAGGTGTGTAAAAACCCTGATTTACTACTTTTAATGATGCTCCTTCTTTTAGTCAGAATATTTCGAGAGTGATATCAAAGCAACTTTTTTTCGACAAATGTTCTGATAGTTGCTCTTACTTAATTGGAGCCTTCTGAATTCAATGGCGTCCTAAGTTTTACGCTATTGGCTCCACTTTTCGAGATGGCGGTACTTGAAACTTTGCTTAAATTTTGACTATTTTATAAAAAAAGTCCCTGGGTTTTGAATATATTTTACTAAAATTTTGCACATAACCGTTTTTTAATATTACCTTAACTATTCCATAAAATCATCGAAATCGGTTCACTAAAACATATAGGTCCCATACAACTGATTGATCAGAGACGTTGTTTTGCGTTATAACTCCTTCAATTAAACAGGTTAAAATTTAGTATAGATTCAATTTAACATATAGCACGCATACAATTTATTATTCAGATATGAAGTTAGAGTTATAGCGCAAAAACACATATCTGAGTAATCAGTTGTATTGGAGCTACATGTTAATGTTAACCTATTTCGATAATTTTGAGGAATAATTAAGGTAATATTAAAAAACTGTTATGTGCAAAATTTTAGTAAAATAACTTCAAAACTGAGGCAGTTATTTATAAAATAGTTAAAATTTGATCAAATTTTCAAATACCGTTATCCCGAAAACCGGAGCCAATCTGGTAAAACGGGGGATGCTATTGAATTTAGAACGTCCCAATTAAGTGAGTTCAACTTTCAAAATCTTTCCTCAAAGTTTACAACTTGAGCAGCGTAATTTCAACCCAGCTTATTCTTTTGTTTTCTATTTCATGCTTATTCCTCGTCTAACTTTTGAAGCACTTGATGAAAATGAATTACAATTATATTAATCGATTTATTAAGAGATTACGAATAAAACGATATATAAAACATAGGTGTGCTCACAAATTTAAAAATTAAAATTTTTTTTTGAAAGTGTACCTATTTTTTAGATTTGCCCATATACGCAACCATATTGCAGTCGGAAATTCTTGCAATTGAAGTCTGTGTACACAAATTTCTTTGCAGTAGGACTAATGGGGCAACAAAAAATATCATGTCAGATGGCCAGGCAGCGTTAGGAGTACTTGATTCTCACACACTGTCAAAGCTAGTTAAAAGTTGCAAAAAGGTACTGGAAAAACTAGAAACCAGAACAAGAAAGAGTGTAATATTTTGGTGGGTTCCGGGCCATGAGGGCTTCAATGGCAACGAAACGGCTGACACTTTAGCGAAATACGATGCCCAACGGAGCCTGATCGCACGACAAAGGCCAAAGGGCAGTCCAAAGATTCATACCTCCCTCTCGTGGAATCCCTGAATGGCTGCTAAATCTTAGCAGAGATGGTTTAAGAACTCTTACCGGATATTTGGCAGGACACTGCAGACTGAGGTACCATCTACACAAAATAGGACTCTCTGCGGTGACGAACTAAGGGTATTTTAGGGTTAAGGAGGAAGCCTCGGGTCATATATTATGTCCAGAATCTGGAGCATGATACCCTTCATTAATCATCATTAATTATTAATTTCATTAATAGCCCGTTGTTGCAATTACATGTTTAGGGTTAGCGCAATGCATTTATATGTCCTAATAATATTAATAATCTCCTGGCATCAGACAAAAAGCCAGAGCATATGGACAAATCTCTATAGTCTAATTTTTTTTTAAGGTCACTCACTTCTCTCGACAGAAAAAAACGCTAAAGCTTTAATTTTGCATTTACTGCATTCAATGCAGTTCCAGAAATACGTTCAATAAAGAATAAACCAGGAATTTTAAAAGTTTTAGCCTTAAAACGTTTATTTAGGCGAAAAGTACCGAAATTACTAATTTTTCCATTGTCACTGGAAAAAATCTTTTTTTGTTTTAAATAACTTTGGGAAGTTTTCTTATAGAATATTCATATTAGAGGCAATGAAAATTTACACCAAATACAACATATCTGTGTACTTTTAAAATTGTCCCACCAAATTAAAAAAAATGGCAGAATGCAGATTACCAGTTGCAGCCATTTTGTAATTTTTAGAAATTTAAATTTTTTTTTTAAAGTTTGTGATACTTTAAAATGTTAACAATAAACAGTGAAAATGTTCCTTTTCCAAAGAAAGCCAATCTAGAGTAGTAAAACTTGTGTGCCACCAAATGAAAAAAATCCAAATTTACAATTTTGTTTGGCACACACGAAATTCATTCTAAAATTGTTATATACATGAAAAAAATAATATATATGCGCATATATTCGTGAAGAATGTCGCTAAAAAGATGTAAGCAGCATTTTTTCTAAATTTTATTTTTCGTACCGAAATGTTCCTAGAGTATATAGATGCATTTCTACATCAAAATGATTTTTTTTTAATGTCACTTACATATTTTTTGTGTTTAGAGCTCGATATAATTACTTTTTAATAATATGACTTTTAAGTTAAGCCGTGCGAATAAGCGTTTTAATTGGGTGTATGTGGTCCTACATGTCAAATACGTTACAGACACAACTACGGATATAGGTGTTATTTTGACTTTCTTCAAAATATCTTTTTTAAGTTTTCATTGAAATCCAATTTCGCAATGAAATCTTGTTTTTTTATGCAAAACTTAAGACAATGCAATATCTAAGGTAAGTGTGCCACCACGTTTTTGTCGAAAAATGTAACAACTCGTGAGATTTTCTCATATACCTCTCGGAACCCACGTCATTGTTGACAGTTATTTCGAAAAGCAGACGACTCCATTTCTTTAGGAAACAGCATTAATTACGGTAATAATGTTAGCGTCGAAATCCAATGCATAATCACTCTTGTCATAAAGTGTTACTTTGTACTGAGCAGGCAATTAAAAAATAAAGTCCTCTCTTAGCACAGGTAAGCCACCCTCAATAAGTCACTTATCATACCCTTGCTGGTGTATGGCACAGAAGCATGGTCAATGAAAATATCTGATGTGGTAACTCTTGGAGTGTTCGAAAGATAGATTCTGTGTAAGATTTACGAGCCCTTGCTTATTGGTGACGGCAAATCTGTAGACAAAGGAATGATGAGCTTTGGGACTAAAATGCAGCAGACCCACGGACCCGATCATGTCGAACGAATGGACAGAAACGAGTCCAGCTCTAAAAGTATAAAGCGCGGGTCACGAAGCTAGTTACAGAGGAAGTCCTCCTCTGCGATGGAAAAGCCAGATGGAAAAGGACTTCGCCACACTTTGCATTTCCGATTAGCGACTGTTGGCACAGAAGAGAAGAACTGGCGTCAGTTCCACAGCTGGCGCAGGAATTTATTGAGGTCAAAAAAAAATTTCTTTACTTCAATCAAAACCTAAACTTTATTTAATACCAGCCATAAACACCATTCGCTCTTATTTATGTCCACCTTATTCACCTTCGTTATATCTAAATGCAACCTTGAGTATTAATACCATTAATTGTTCCTGCGCAAAAACGACCGCCACACATAAAATATGAGCTTACAGTTGTAGCTATTAGAAGACACCTGTCGCAGTTATTTTAACGCTTATCAGTGCATATGAATATGTAAATATTTGTGTAAATATGTATGCAACCAAGCAACACACACACGCTGCTCGCGGTCACCGCAAATATTATCTGTATGCGCGCTCGAATGGCCATTATAAGCGGCATGCGACACCTTTAAATAATTATTATATGCACACACCCACTTACATATACAAGTATATAAATTTATATATTTAGTTACACACATGTATGTATGTACTTACGAAACACGCAAAATGTGGCAAATGTTGTGGTCAACCATTTTATTACATTTTTAGCCACACAAAAGAAGTAACAATAACAATAGCATTTACTGCAATGACAATAATAAATTTAAATGTCACAGCTAATACGTAGATTACCATAAATATTACAATAGAAATTATGCATAAATGTATGTTTGTGTGTGGTGTGTGCGCCCAGCTGATCATGCCAGCTGCAAGCGATATAAAATTCAAGCTACGTATACAAAAGTATATACATACATACATACATACATACATAGAAAAATGTGGGTCGCAGGCGATGTGGTAGCGCCTTTTTATTATTACCAGCGGCCCTTTTAATACAATAGCACTTCAGACAGCCGGAAAATTTGGTTTTGTTTGACAATTCAAATTCGCCATTTTACAAATGCATACATACGTTAGTTTGGTCGTGTCGCTGTGGTCAAAGATTTTGCCATTTACTTCTATTTAATTTGTAATTTTATACATTTAATGTTTTCTGCATTGATTATAAATTTTTTTTTGTTTAATGTGTAAATTTTATTAAATTTATTTTGCATTTATGCTTTTGGTCAATTTTGTTCACCATATTGTCGCTTTGGCAAACAATATGTGGTTGCATATTTGTGTCTAATTGCCAGTAAAAAACTAATTACATGTAGCATACAATTAGGTAAAGCTTTCGAAAACAGTTTTTGTGGTGAGTGGTAAGAGTTGAAAAGTGTAGGTGGAAAAGGGATAGAAAATTGATATGCCGAAAAAAAAATGTTTTTATAAAATTTAAAACATATTTTTACTATGAATCTTGCCCACAGCCACTTCGCTATACGTAAGAAATTTAAGGAGGTTAAATTAGGTGTAATTTATTTCATTAAAACTCTACATACTTCGACTCAGTCAAAAACATGATAGATTTTGTTTTGTTTTATCCTTTTCAAAACTTTTTAAACGTCCATATTAAGATACATATTCCAATAAAATATTTACCTTAATTGACGTTAAATCTTGCTTTTTAAACAGGTGGCAACCCGTCTACATATAGTGCAAAAATTAATCATTTTCAAGAACCATTTTCGATTCATACCCTTATTGTAATAATTATGTACTCCTTAAACAGCTGGCAAGCCTACCCACACATCTCAAAAATATTCTAAATGTTTAAACTAAAGATTTCTTTCTTTTCTTAGTCAGTTTTACACTCATAATTTTATATTTCATATTACTTGGGCATAATTTAATTCGACTTTTCAACCAGTTGGCAACCCTTTTAAAAATATGTTCAAACTTCAACCTTCTTAAATCTCTTTCGTTTGACGCCCATATTGTTATAAATATTTCCATTACCTGACTCCCTTAATTCAAATTGAATTTTATTTTCTAACAGGTGGCAACGCTTATGTACATGTACATGTAGTTTAGAGATAAAGCTTTTAAATATCCATTTTTTCATACTCTTTTATATCCTTATTTTAATAATTATTTCAATTTGAAAATAGTTTCAATACCACTTTTAAAACAAGTGGCAACCCTCTTCAAATCATAAAAATTGTTGTAATGTGTCTTAACGCTCTTTCCTTTGACACCAATGACATAATATTTGAGATATTTTGGTTATAATTTAACTAAGTTCGACTTTTCGAACAGTTGGCAACCCTCTTTAATAATATTTTCGAAATAATGGTTTCTTAAGCCCCTTTTGTTTGATACCTATGTATATCAAACTATTTTATTTAACCTCTAAATTAAATTGATTTTAACTTTTTGAACAGGTGGCAATCTTCCTCAGTGCTATTTTCGAAATAAATCTTTTTTGAGTAGATACCTTTTTTACATCCACACTGTTGAAATAAATATTTTATTGAACTTATTAATTAGCTGATTTGAATTTTTAACAAAAGTGGCAGCTCTCTTCAAAAATATCACCTATATTCATCAAGCTTACGGGCATGCCAAATTTCATTGAAATTCGTCCAGTCTTTTCATAGTAAAAAGCGAGAAACAGACTTACACACTTACTCACAAACTTTCAAATTTACATAGAATGTTAGTAAAATAACAGCCATCTGAAGCAAAAGCTGAAAAAAATTTACAAAAAAGTCTACATAGCTATGAAAAGCCGCAACTGTCAGCATTCATTTCCAACCATCCTTTTTTTATAGTGACTAAATCAAACCTATTTATGTACATAAAAAATAATAATTTAAATTGATTTAGAGTAAATTCATGGCACTTCAATTAACCAAAGTGACTTGATAATCCATTAAAAGCCCCAAAGAGACTTTCATTGTTAATGCCTATAAATAGACCACAAAAAAAGGTATTTCACATTTACTTGTGCAATAACGGAATAACTTTTTCCAAGTATGTTAAATTTCAGTAATTGTTTCATATTCATGAAATCATGCATACTAAGTATTTCCACTGCGCAATCGTAAACAGATTGTATTATAAAGTATTTTATTGAATTCACTTTTTGACGGAAGTTGCGGCGGATATGGCAAAACTGTAAAGGAAACATTGCAGGAAGCGGATATGAGTGCGGCAAAATGTCCAAAGCGAACAGCTGCATACGATTTTTGCGTCACTTGCAGGCATTTACGAGCAATATGTTGCATAACAGTAGGCGCAGAAGCGGCATGACAGCAATATTTTTTTTACAGATTTTCACAGAACATATACATATGTATGTAAGTTAGGGTGGTCCAGAAAAAAGTAAAGTCGGAATTTTAATGCTATCACCCCCAAGGATTGTACTATATCGAAAAAGTAGACTCCAGTAGGGCCATTCTTCCGTCGAGAGCCAACTGGGACGGGGAGCTTGATATCTCTACCTGGACACATCATATGTACACCGATGGCTCCAAAATGGAACGCGGAGTTGGAGCAGGTATTTACTCTGAGTCACTGGGAGTAAAAAGATCAATTCATCTGCCCGATTTCGCGAGTGTCTTCCAAGCAGAAGAATTCGCTATAGCCGAAGGCTGCCGTCTCTTAGAACGTAGTGGATTGCGTTACGGCGAGCGAGTAGCCATTTTCTCAGATAGCCAGGCGGCCATTAAGGCCTTAGCGTCTTTTACAACAAGGTCGAAACTAATCAAGGAGTGTAGGACACTGTTAAATACAGTAAGTCGTTCCTTTTCTTTCGTACGTGTTTATTGATATATCTGTACTGTAGGGTCTTCGGACGGTACTAGCTCTTACTGCCAATATAGGAGTATTACATATATGGTTACGAGAGCTATCTGATGTAAGTCTCTACAACATACTCAACTCCATCAACCACGCCGGCTGGTTCGAACATACTCATTCGAGGTATATGGTATCAAAATGGCACTTAGCTGCTTCTTGGGCGTAATAGTTTTCCGCCACCATTCTAACCTAACCCCTATTTTTTATTTTGAAATAAAAAAATATTCAGAGGTCGCCCAAAGCGCTCAAAGTTTTCCATGTATTTTATATAGGGAAAAAAGCTTTTCGTAGGAATGGCATAGAATTATCGAAAACAAATATTTTGCGTTCGGTAAACTCTAGTTCTCTTCAGGAATTCAATAATAATACTCAATTGCTTATTTAACAATTTTCTAAAACTAAAGATTTTTTGTTGGTCCCCTCATTTGCATTTTTCGGGGTTTTTGCGGTCTTTTGGCGGACCTATAAATTATAATTACAACGAAAAAATTTTTAAGTAAGCACATGAGCCTTACTATCGGGGCTCTTCTGCAGAGAAGCAGAATTTTTCGACCGAAAAATATTGATTTTTAAGAATTCTATACCATTTCTACGAAATTTTGTTTTTTCCCCCATATAAAGTACATGGAAAACTTTGGGCGCTTTGAACGACCTCAAAATACTTTTTGATTACAAAATAAAAAATAGGGGTATATTTTTTCGGTGTAGAATAATCCTAGGGAGGTGAGAGCATACAATTTCCGACTTTAATTTTTCACATGCATTTTTGGACCACCCTTATGCAAATACGTATATTTGTATTTATGTACGTGTGAAACGTATTCGCAACCGCATTGATATTAAATGTTTTAAAATTGCAATTTTTGGCTTCCTACACCGTAAAGGTGAAATGTACTACAAATGTTTATAAGTGTTTCCTGGTAAAAATTTCACTAATCCATAAACCACATAAAAATTTGCTTATAAATTATTGCATATTTTACGCCTGATAAACAAGCAGCCGCAACCACATAAAATTTAATTAAGTACTAACCGCATTTTGAATTATTACTGTTTTGGTTAAGCAGGCGCCTTTAAGTATGTAACATACATAGGGGCGTGCATATATAATTAATGGAAATAGAAGCAAAAACAAGTGGCGGATTTACGCGTAAAAAATGAACTGCTAGTCGAGCAGCTGTTAAGAGTTTAATTGCAGATATAGTGCGCCTTAAATGTCAATACATAAATTGTGTGCTAACATTTGATACATCTTCCTTGCCAACAATATTATCTTACATAATTATAAGCGCATTACGCGCTTATGAAACTTAAAGTGACACCACAAGTTCTGCGGGTAAATTAAACTGTCGATTTAAAGTTATCTCAATGATATCAATAAATGGGAAGGAATTCGAGTTAGTTAAGCTCACGACTTGCTGACAAATAAACTTTCATAAAGTTTTAAGCCAAAAAGTAGGCAACAAGATTCGTTCAGATATGAAGTGTATGTGGAAATCTCATCAGCGCTCCATTGCTGTGCAGCGTTATTTATTCGCGATTGAAATTCTCTGATTTTGGTAAACAGTATCCGTCGAAACTTTTTAAACTATAATTTACATACTTGTAATCAATATTTGCGAATGCCACACAGAGGAAAGCACAGCTTTATGAATGTACTACTGCTTACCACTAAAGTTTATATAGTAGTCGAAAAAGTTATAGCTGCACGACATATTCACAAGCTTTGTTTTGATCAAAATTTTCGCAAAATTAAAAAAAAAAAAAAACAAAAAACTAATGAGCTTTTTGAGTAGTTTTCGTAAAAAGATTTTAAGTATGCAGCTTTTTAGCCCATTGAATTATCGTAAATTTTTAAATTTTTTTCCATTTGCTTTTATACGACTTATAAAACAATATATTTATAGGTTGCACAAATCAAATCAAAGTTTTCCGTGTATTTTATATGGGAAAAGAACAGATTTGTAGAAATGGTGTAGAATTCTTTAATATCAATACTTTTCGATTGAAAAACTCTCTCTTGAAAAAAACTCAACTCTACTCAGTTCACCTCACCTACACTCACCTCATTCAACCCAGTGCTATGTTATGTTATGTTAAGTTCAGTCGATCGAAACATACAACTATCAGGAAAATGGAAAGATTAGAAACTGAATTATTTTCGTATATTTATATTGTGTATATAAATCCCATCCCATCCCATTGTATTCTCAATCTGTACTTCTGCAAGAAAGTGCGTTGTACTCAGCAGTAAGACCCAAATAAATGGCAAAGTGGAGAACAAAGTGCTTTGGGCATATCTTTTTTTAGCTAAGGCAGATGCGGTTCCTATTCAGGACCCTAATTAAATATATTTTGGGGGCCAGTGGGAAAGTAAAGTATAGCGTTACCTGGTAAATAGAGCATAATTTATTCTGATAGTCACGCAGATCTTCTAACATTGGAATCTATTGAAACCGAGTCTTAACTAGTTTGTGTCTTTATCTATATCCCTCCATCTATCTCTATCTTTCTATCTTCATTTTTTTTTTTTATATCTATCCCAATCTTTATCTTGAACTTATCTTTTCGTTCTTGTCTATATCTTTCACCTCCACATTTATCCCAGTGTTGCCTCATGGAGGGGATATTCCCTACATGTAGGAATTTTTGGCTGGAAAAATGCTTACGTAGGGAAAAGGGCAGATTTTTTATAAATCTTAAACTGAAGGGAATTTTTGAAATGTATATCAATATTGGCATGATTCGGGCATTTTAACAATACGAATGTGTTGACTGCGGCTCGTGCAAATGTCCAGAATCTATTTTTCAATTTATGATGGCTAAAAACGTATATGACCATCATTAAAGTTTCCTCATTTATGTTTTTTGCTTTTGAGGTTTTTTTTTTTTAATAAATTTTTTTATGTTTGATTTTCTAATAAATACATACTGTGATTTATTTAAATAAAAAAAGTATGTATGTGCTATATTGAAATAATATTATATAAGGGTATTTTCAAACTGACGTTATGTAACACTCGTACGACAAAATGTTACAAAAAAATATTAAAAAAGTCAAATTTTAAAAACGTCTATCTAGATAGCATAGCAATTAAATGGCCCCTTATCCAGTAAAAAAAATTACAACTGTATGAAGTGGATTTTGCGTCGATTACAAAATTGCAAAACTCTGCGAATTGGGCAAGTAGAAATATTTTCTGCTTTGTGTTTAATCAGCTGAACTATCTGACGTGACGTTACCCGGCGTAACATTATCTACTCAAATTTCCATTGAAACATTTTTGTTAATTTTTGTTTTGACATAAGCGCCACCAGCGGCTTAATTTTTTGCAAATTTAAGTCTTATTACGTTTCAACTGAACATGCCAAATGTGAATTAAATCAGAGCATAAATACGGTTTTTCAAAATATCTCTCCACCTAACGGGACCATTTTCGGCAAAAATTTTTCTGCTTATATAACCAGTATATATTGTAAATAGCAGGCCAAATCGGCCTATAAATAAGTTAGATATAGGACTTTTTATTTATTTTACGCGGTAGACATTTCGCTGGAAACACCCATATTTAAAACTACCCGTATTTTTATTCAATCTATGTAACTGATTTAATTTTTTTAATTGCGGCTTATTAATGTATAAGACAGTTTTCATTAAAATCTTGTTGAAAGCGATGTTAAAATGCTTGTAAAACCGCCTCATGTAAATCTGCTTTAATTTTGAAAATTTTTTAATGCTGCTGGAACAAAAGTATTGTAGGGAATTTCGTAGGAAATTTTTCGTTTGGGCGTAGGGAAAAGTAAAGATTTATTTAGGCGATGGTAGGGATTTTCGAAAAAACATGTGGCATCACTGTGGAAAAGAACTTAAAGATACTATTTTTCCATATTTTCCTTTACATGTCTTTAGTTTATCTCTTTTTCATTTCCTCCATTATTTTGTCCTTCATCTGCGTATTCATCTTCACCTTCATCCTTGAAAACCTCTTACCGCGTTTCTGTAATTCAGTATCAATGTTCCATTTAAGAGGCATTTCCGTTCTCAACCATGCGCCATTTCTGCTGAATCGCCAATTTGTAATTCACTATCGCCGCCAAGGAAGTTTCACTCCAAGAAAGGTCAGTTGAGTTCCTGAAGTATGTCGTTCAGCCGTACCTCCTACAACAGTGTGTTGCCTCTGTTCACGTATCTAGTCATAAGACTATATATCGAGCCCTAACCGCCAAAATAACGTAAACGACATTTTTTTCAAAATTTTCTTTTTGATGCAGAAATGCATCTAGATGCTCTAGGAATATTTCTGCATCAAAAAGAAAATTTTGAAAAAAATGTCGCTTACGTTATTTTGGCGGTTAGGGCTCGATATTGTCTTCGCCTAGATAAATCAATTATACCTCATACTAAATCGCCATCACCCGCTTAGCTGAGTGTACGAAATTTCTGCGTGCTACATTAGGTGTAATTTATCTCAATAAATCTCAATATAGTTAAACTCTGCAAAAACTAAAGGTTTTAAATTTTTTCAACCGTCTTCAAAATATTTTCGAACTAAAACTTTCTTAAACCCCTCTATTGTAATACTTTTCTTATTATTATATCCCCTGAATTGAAATATATATAGATTAAAAAAAGAAACAACCCCCTTACATGTAGTTTAGAAATTGAGCCCTTTCAAAACCATTTCGATTGTTACCCCTATTATAATACTTCAATAAAATTATTGAATAGTTTGGTTTTAACTTTCTGAACGGATAGTTAGCAACTTTTTAAAGCTCTTTCATATCACACTCATATTTTGATACATACATATGCATTCAAATTACATGTTGTGATACATATTCCAGTTATCTAATTTCCTTAATTCAAGTAGAATTTAATTTTTCAAACAGGTGGCAACCGTCTTTCATGTGGTTCAGAACTAAACCCCTTTTCAAAAACATTTCGATTGAAAACCATATTGCAGTAGTTGATTTATATTAATTGAATTTAATTTTTAATCTGGTGGCAACCCTAATAAAACACCTCAATAATATTCTAAATATTCAATCTGAAGGTTTCTTAACAATCTTTCGTTTGACTCCCATTTTAATTTTTCAGATAGCTTGCGAATAATTAATTTAAATTTGACTTTTTAAACAGGTGGCGACACTTTTCAAAATATTTTCAGCTGCAACTTTTTTAATTTTTTTCGCCCATTTTTTAATATAATTTTCAAATAAATATGTTCCTTAATTCAAGTTGAATATGACTATTTAAAGTTTAAATTTAAAACAGATGGCAGTCCTTCTCCATGAGAGTGGAATTGATTTTATGTACATATCTCCATACCCAGTTCCAGTACTCCATCACAAATATTTCCTACGATAATTAGTATGAAAAATTCTGTTTGTATGGGAGATGCCACGCCCCCCTGTACAATCGAGATTAAATATATCCTATATTTTAAGTTGTACTCAATGACACCTGTGTACAAAATTTAATGATAATCAGTTGAGCAGTTAAAGCGTGAAAGCGTAACAAATAAACTCACTTTCGGATTTATAATATTAGTAAGGATAACACTATATCCAGCCATCCACGCTGTTGTTCACATGCGATCTAAAAACCCCCTGACTGCAAGTAATTTAATTGTAATTGTAGTTTCTATTTCCGTGCATTTTCTTTTTTATTGCACTCCAAATTTAAGTACTATTTGCAATTTAATAAGAATAAAATTACAAACAGGATTGCTTTTAAGCAAGGAGGAAGCAATTTTTAACACAAGAAATAGATTGTTCTACTCCCTTATTTTCTCTATACTTCGCAATATTCACTGTTTACTCAGTTACATTTCATTTTAGTATGTCAGTGTCTGTGATTTTTCTTATAAACCACCAGCTGCAACATTTCAGCCTATCCTACCCCACTTGGTGTCCATATCAGCTTATCTGTTGTACCTTAAATTCGATTTGAATTTCAACAACTTTGCAGCTGTGCCAACAACAAAAGCAAAGCCATACCCGCTATCGCAACTCATCAACTCATCAGCTAACGACAGCATAGCTATTCGGATTAATTTTTATTTTTTTTTATACTTCTCTTTGCAACGATGTCTGCACTTGTCGCAAGCTTGTCACCGAAAAATTATTTAAAACTTTTGCGTCAACAACACCAGCAGTTTTTGACGGCGGGTCAAGCGACGGCGTTCGCCCAAAATCTCAACGATAGCAAGCAAGCGAAACTGAAATGGGCAAGACGAGTGTGACAGCCGCGCTGGCTACGAGTTGGGTGGGAGAGGTATGTAAGTGTACGAGGCGGTGTACATTTTAAGTCATACTGTAGTTATTTGCTTTTATTACCGTTATTATTATTGTTGTGTTGATATTTGCGCCGTTGTGCTTGTATGGGCGCCTAATATGCTGCATTGTTTGTTAGCTGTTGGTGCACAAAAACTTTGGAGTTACACTTTCATTTTATTGTCGTTTTTAGTTTAGTTTAATGGTTTTTATTCTTATTTGTGTTTGAGACTTTTTAGACACTCTTCAACATGCACACGCACACACTCGCACACAAATGCTTGTAGACAACGAGGCAGACTGAGTTTAGTGTTGTTTCGTTTTGCCTTTAATTTTACGCATAACTTTTTGGTTTGAGCATTGTTTTGACTTGCCTTTGGTTTTCTATTTGACTGCTCACTTCTTGCTTTGCTGATTTAACTCATTTAACTTACACAGGCGGTCACGCAAACTTTACCACCACTTTTTTTTT
>NW_023458562.1:15435780-15478019 GCF_013731165.1 Rhagoletis pomonella
AATTTTAATATAGTAAAATGAAAGCTTGTGGTAGCTCAAAGTTCTGGTGATTTTTGAAAATTTTTTTCCAGACGATTTTGCAAGTTTTTGCCATATAGAAAAAAAATGCGAGCACGCATTTACATGGAAAAAACTACACAAGACTGTCGGCAAAAAAAAATTTTCAAAAACCACCGAGAATTTTGAGCCACTTCAAACTTGCGCATTTTTATTGAAAAAGTGTGAAGCTTTTATGAAAATTTTAAAAATTATTTTAAATTTTTAACAAATTTTGAAACTACTATTAATAAAGTTTTTGTTCAGTTTGAACTATATTTACAAAAAAATATTATTTTTTTTTTATTGATTTACAAAATTATGCCGAATTTAAAAAAGTGGTTTGCGTGGAAAAAACTACACAAGACCGTCTGCAAACAAATTTCCAAAAATCACTGCGAGTTTTGAGCCATTTCAAACCTGCACATTCTTATTGAGAAAGTTTGAAATTTTTATGAAAATTTTAGAAACTGTTCTAAATTTCAAACAAACTTTGAAACCACTATTAACAAAGTTTCTGTTGCAGTTTGAACTATATTCACAAAAAAATTAAATTTTTTTTATTAATGTCCGAAATTCGGCCAAATTCAAAAAAGGCGAAGTACCGTTTGCGTGGAAGAAACTACACAAGACCGTCGACCAAAAATTTTCAAAAATCCGCGAGAATTTTGAGCCACTTCAAACTTGCACTTTTTTATTGAAAAAGTTTGGAATTTTGATGAAAATCTGAGAAGTTTTACTAAATTTTTAACAAACTTTGAAACTACTATTAATAGAGTTTTTGTTGCGGTTTGAGCTATATTTACAAACCAAATTTAAAAAAAAGTGGTGGTAGTATTCGCATGACCACGAGTGTACTTTTATTGCTTTCGCATTTTGCATTGCCTTTATTGCTTTTGTTTTTAGTTACAACTGTCATACTTTGATTTGGTCTGGTGTTGACAATCCAGACGATGTGTCCGTCTGCGGTGCGCAAAACTTCTACTCCAATCCGAAACTTCTGAACACTGAGTGTAAGGGGCATGGCTCTGCAGCATTACACTAAACACGCTAAGGCGCTTTCAACATTGCACACCGCCCTGCAAAAGACAATCTGACATATGTTAAATGTTCGGTAGAAGCCTCCAGCCCAAAGGAAGCTGCAAGTCACCACACCTCGGCAAACACTTGCTAACAGCAGGAGTGGCTTTGCCTTGTCTTACACGCTCCTATTCTACGCCTTCTTGCTGTTGTAAGCTCCCTCTCTCACGCTCTTGTTTTCTCATCCTTCTCACTCCCTCCTACTTTGGCTTACCCAGTTCGCCCACTCTGCAGCTAATCACTGTAGCCTTGACTTGAGCTTGCATCTTACTAAGTTTTCCTTAGTTAGTTATTCATCATTGCCTGATGCAAATCGCAAAGTTCATAAAATTAAATCAACTCGAAACTCAACAAAAGTTTTGCATATATTTAGGGGTTTCTGCATGAAAATTACTTTCAGTTGTTCATTAAGCGACGGCCGGACTGCAGTGCGTGAGGGAGGGCAGTAAGCGGCGAGGAGTGGCAAGAAGCGTGAAGCGAAAAGCGTAACGCAACGCGTGAGGAATTCGACGACTCTTGCATTAAAACTTAAAGTTCGCAAGTGCTGGGATTTCTTTGTGATATGTGACTTAGTTGTGGGTGTCATGTCACCTGCCTCTCGCTTACATATTTACCTCCACCAGTCGCATTTGTGCGGCAAGTGCAGTTAATTTTTCTACAATTTCCACGACTTTTAACTGCCGTCTCGACTGGCACCACACCAGCTCGACTTGCACTCCTGTAACCTTGCTGGCTTTCTAAGGGACTCTACATAGTTTCTTTTACATTTCCTGTCTTTTTAATTGCTTCATCTTCACTTCATTTCTTGCTAATGCTTTAGCGTTAATTTCCCATCTTCACTCTCTAGAACGTCTAGCTTCGCTTGCATTATTCCTCTTCTCAAGCTCGCCAGTCTTCATCTCTGCTCGTTTTTTTTTCAACTACATACCTACGTACTTCCTTGTGGGCATCTTATTCCCGCTGTGCATTCATATTAAAATGTTGACCATGGTTCACTACAACTTAGTAGTTAAAGTATTTAAAAGCTTGCCAACTCACGACCAGCTTTGGTTTACTGCTTCACATTGCATTGGCCTCTGCCGCTGGCCATTGCGCTGTGGGATTTCACTGTCGGCTTGAGTTGCTGAAATATCACCGCACAGGAATTACATTTTAATTTACTGCGTTTTTGGTTTAAGGATAATTGAAATAAGACTTCATTTTTTTCCACAAGTTGCTGATTGTTGTTGCCATGTTTTAATCAAGTTGTGGGGGGGAGGAGAACATAGAGTAAATTGTTGAAAGTTTGGCACCCGAAGGAAGTAAATTGACCAGCAATAGCAACGAAATTAAAAATTGGCAGGAAGTGAATGCCTGAAGTTTTCTTTGGTAGCAGAAAAAATACTTTGATATAACTAGTATGTATGTATTTAATTGAAATTCGAATCAAAACTAGATTTTCTTTGTTGGTATGCTTTACAGTAAAAAGTGAGAATATTGTTGCTTATGCCAATCGCACTTTAGCTCGGCAATACTTCAAGGTTTTGAGCTGAATCGAGCTTCGGACAACCGCGGTGAATTTTTTAGAAAATTGTTACGTTACAATTTGTGTCCAAAGCATACCTAATGCGCAACATTCCGCCTAAAAATATGCAACACCGTAGAAACTTTACTTCTCCCTCCTTAGAATCGGTCTTTTATCAACGGAAATAAGCCAGCATTCTCGATATGACCAGTTTGAGGCAGTTCAGTTCGTTTAAAGGAGCTCTGTTGCACTGAATCAAGTTTGCGATATTGAAAAAAGTGCTGACTTATTCCTTTATATAGCCTTTACTCTGTGCGCATCTATATAAATCGGTGTTAGAGCTTTAAAGCAGCGATGCTCAGAGAGAGCTTTTACTCTGCAGGCGCCTATACAAAATGTATAGAAAGCTTAAAAGAGCTTTATTCGCGGGCAAGTATCCACCACCGCTTTAAAGTTTTCTGCTCACGGGTCTCCTTTGAGTATCGCTGTAATATATCGAAGGACGAATTTATAACGGAATTAGCTGGGAAAAAGTTAATATTTAGATATCACTCTCCCCGCAGAGAAAAAGCATTGAAAATTTCATTCAGTCTATGCGAATTGAAAAGCGTTACCCCGAAAAATTCCTTCAGGCTCGCGGCATGCATACTGTTCCTGATTTAAGATTATTTGGCGTCAAGAATCGACAGTAGTTAATAGTAGTCAGCCGGCTCAGATCTCAATCGCAGCTCTTCTGTTAGAATGAAAAAATTGCCTACCATATTAAAGTGCAAATGTTTGATATTATATAAATACACCGTGAGCTACCAAATTTTACACACAATAAAATCGATATATTCGCGAAACTAGAGACCAAAAGTAGTAAAACTGCACTTTTGGTTTTTCTCACTGACGTCAGAAATTCTTTTTAAAGGACTGTGAATTTAAATGATTAATTCAAAAAATCATTTTAAAAATTCAGTTCAATGTAGAATAACAATATGGATACCAAAAGCAAAAATTAAAAATATATTTTTTGTTGTACATAAGGACGACATGCTTTCAAAATTTTATCCCTTAATATCCTTAAAAATTTGCAATTTTTTTAAATATATTTTAAGGATTAAGAAACACAATACCACGTCATAGAACTTGGTCTTTCTAACTTTATTAGCTCAAAAAAATGAATCAATTTAAAAGGCATTTCCAATAGGTTCGTCTTTGAGAACCAAAAAAATTTATTTTTTTTAATTCTATCGAAGTTCCTCTATCATTTTATACCCATATTGTTATTCGACATTGCACTGCATTTAATAAATTTTTTAAATTATTTATCCCTTTGAAATTTAAAGTCCTTTTAAAAAATCCTGACATCAGAGAAAACACCCAAAAATGCGGTTTTATTTTATTTGGCCAAAAAATTCGAGTGTATAATGGCTATTGAAGCTACACTTTTCAAAAAATAATCTCCAACTTTTTCATTTCATGAAAAGCATCATCTATAAAATTTGTGTGTTTGTTGTTATCTGTAAGTTCCACAAACTCATTTTAGCAGCAAAAGTTTTCACATTTATTCCTAGTTGATAAATTAAGTAGCACAAAATTTTTGTACGACAGTGACATTTCCCACTTAACCTTGACCTAAAAAAATCTTACAAAAAAACTTTTTAAGGACTCATATGCAACTTTCATTTAAACTTTCATATATAACTACATACATGTATTTATAAGGCCAAACAAGTAATATTTTACAGTCGTCGAGAATTTCTCATACATTTGCGCTGACCTTACGAAACAACTTTTCATACTTCTAAATACATAAAAGTACTTAAGTACTAAATAATTATGTTATGGTACATATATTATTTACATACGAAGCGTATAAATAAATAAAATAAGCAAGCAATACAATAAAAATAAACCATCATACACAGTGCAAAAACAAAAACAAGCAGCTTGCCTTACAGTCAACCACATTTGTGCGGTTCGCTTTGACACTTTAACGAGCAAAATATAAACTCTTGTACGCAATTGAGCGCCTTTAAGTGTCCATGCACATCGCACAGCAAGAGTGTTTTTGTCGTATTATTGCTGTTCATTTGCAATGTAAATTTTCGTTGCGTTGAACTTTTGAATTCAGCACTAGATTAAGCTAAGATAGTCGAATGTAAGCTGTTCGAGAGTGTAATTAAAGGCGTTTGCCCGAGAAGAATTAATGTTAACACACAATGTACTAAACAAAAAATTATAGAGATACAGTGACGAACAAAAGTATTGGCACATAGAATTTTTACGCAATGTAGTATGCAAAGTTACAAATTGTGCAAAACTCAGGGAAATTCCATAAATTTGAATACCAAGTTGCAACTTCCTAATCAGATTTTTTAGATTAATTCCAAATACGACCATTCAATTTTAGTATAACATCTTTTTTAGCAACTTCAAACTTGCACTTTGTTATACCAAACAACAACGGTGGTTAGAAAGGAACATATTGTCGATGATATTTTGCTAAGTTAGTATTTAATATGCCTTTCAGGCCAGCAAGTTTTATTTTCATCTTAACTGACCTTGCAGACATGAAATAGCCGGGAATAGTCGTACCCAATTCGAAGCAAGTAGCTACGGTGGACTCCGTGACCCGTATCCCGTTTCCCGTGCTTAGAATCCATCGATTTTGGTCTATCGGGGATAAGGCTATACATACACTGGCGATCAAAACCGAGTGCATGTACGACATTTTATTACAGCGTGGCGATGAATAACTGATACCCCGGGTTTTTTGAGAAATAGAGGGGTCCTTTATAGATTTTGCAAAATAAGTATTTTATTGTAAATTTTCAACAGATTTTACATTAGCTATATTAATTAGTTATTCAATTTTAATCCCTATTTACATTTTCCAGCAGTTTAAACTTTGAGAGAAAAGTTTATTTGGCACGCAAGTCTTTTTCAGGTGTATTTTTTCTTAGGATTTGTACAAAAAAATACAAAAAATAAAAAACTGTAGAAGGTTGGTCGAATGAATGGCCGTCCTAGTCACCAGTTCCGAGTCTATTCGATTTTTAAGTATGAGGTCTTATGTTGGACAAAAGGAGGAATACAAGGGACTCAAAATGCAGAAAATTTGCCTATGGTTACAGGAGATATAGAATAAATTAACTGAAGAAGACCTGCATGCCAAATGAACCTTTCTCTCAAAGTTTACACTGCTGGCAAATGTAAATAAGGATTAAAATTTAAAAACTAATTAATATACCTAAAGTAAAATCTGTGGAAAATTAACAATAAAATACTTTTTTCGCAAAATCTATAAAGGACCCTTTTATTTCTCAAAAAAACCGGGGTAACAGTTATTCGTGGCCACGCTGTACTTACAGTAACATAACTTGTTTAATTAGAAGTAGCTTTCTTTGAACTTTTCGGAAATTGGTCCTTATTATCTAAGGAATAAAGCCTAGTATACAGAGAAACTAAACTTAAAAAAGAATCAAGCGATCCACAGCAAAAACGCAAGGCCACTCTATTCACTCAGTTTTGAACTTTTCTGTTTTGGGATTTTAGGAGGTTGATATCAAATGGATTGTGAAGAGTGCCTTATTTTAATACCGATTTTCATGCGTCATTATAATTTTGCTCGCCTCCAAAGCTCTTCCATGTTACTCTGAGCTCCCTTGTGCTATGCCAATCCTCTCTTGACCATAGCGCTCAATTTTTCGATGGCGTTGAGGTCTAGACTTTGTGCTGGCCACTACATTACGTGAAAATTTTGCTCAAGCAGCCGACGGTGTCGAATATTTTTAGAATCCTTTGGATCTCCGTCCTGCTGGCAAACAACTTCTTCCTCAGGGTATGCACTTTTGTCTACAAAGTACCGAAAATTTGTTAGGAGAGTATGGAGATAGACTTCCTTGTTCATTATTCCTTTAATATTAACCAACGGCACCAAATGCCAGCAAGTAAAACACTCCAAGCCATTATTTTAGCCCTGATTCCATCTTCCCAACAGCAGACTGGCTCTTGGTATGTTTCAGACCGTCTACATTGTTTCTAATCTCATGTTGAGCCAATATCTTCTTGTCGAGCACCCATATCTCGAATTCTTTCCGCAGCAGGAGCTAAGATTTTAGTTATTTGATTCGAAATTTACGTTGTGCTGCAACCACTGGCGAACTATTTTGAAAAAAAAACCTTTATTGAATATTCTTCTCGCGTTTTGTTAGCGTATCCAAGGCGCATCCATATAAGGTGGTAGCAAGCGCGTATAAGTAAAAATCCCGCGTATTTCGTTAATGTTTCCTGGTACTTAAAGATGTGAAAACGAAATAAAATTGGAGATAATTTTCGTAACACCACCTTGTATAGATGCGTCCTCAGCGTATCCTTTTAAAGTTTTAAACACAATAAATTTATTAACTGCAAACTGCCTTTATAATAAGATTACATCGCGAAATAAAAACTCGTCCGCATATGTATACCCGTAATTGTGTATCTGACGTATACGCCCCGTAGCACTAGGAGTAAAAAACCTATGTATAAATATTGCAAATGTGTATATATACACACAAAATAATATAAAAATTATATAAAATACACATTTAAAAATTAACTGCCTCTGGCGGCAGAAAAACTTTAATTTTAGCCTTAGTGCTTCCAATATAAAATTTGAAGGCAATCGGGTAAGATTTATGGTCGCGTACAGCCGGAAAGGTATGAAAGTATCTGAAATATAGGAAAAATAGGTTGTTTTATTCCCAATCCCATAAAACGAAACTTTTCCAACTAGCCTGATTTCAACTTAAATTTCCTATTTAGAAAGCAATCAAAGTCCAAAATCAGTTGAGAATTTATAAAGTTGCGTAAATAATACTAGGCAAACAAATTCATACAGTTTGGATATGATTACGCACTGCTACAAAAACAAAAAAACAAAAAAACACGCAAAACAATCAATATACTCACGAAGCTATGTGCCAGATGTAGTGAAACTGCGTTTTGTAGTTTTTTCTTCTGACGTAAGGTCTTTCAAAAATATGATTCATTCGAAAATATTATTAAAAAAAATTCAATGCAATGTGAAATAATAATATGGGTACCAGATGAAAGAGAAAATTCAGCGGAATTAAGAAAATTAAGTCTTTTGGTTTACAACGACGAATAGGTATTGAATATGCCTTTTTAATAAATTTTATTTTATTAAGGTAATAAAATTGGAAGGGCGCAACTTGAGGATGTGGTCGTGTGTATATTAGTCCTGAACATAAATTTTTTTCAAAAACACTTATTGAAAATTTTCAAAGATATTCAAGAATAAACTTCTAAAATAACTTTTTCAGTACATTTTCGCCCACATGCAACAAAAAATTTAAACACGTTTAATTCTACACAATTTCGATGGCTGAGTGGAAGATCGACCTATCTCGGCAGCCAGTTCGAAAACGCTCTATCTCAAAAAACTTTTCAAGAACGCCCTATCTCAGTTGCCGATTCAAAAACGCCCTACATCAGCATATTTTCAATACATTTTGAAGAGAGATAGGGCGTTTTTGAACCGAATTTTGAGATAGGGTGTTTTTCAATAAAATTCTGAAATAGGGCGTTCTTGAAAAGTTTTTTGAGATAGAGCGTTTTCGAACTGGCAGCCGAGATAGGTCGATCTTCCACTCAGCCATCGATTTTCTCTTTTATATGATATCCAACTTATATTCTACATTGCGCTGAGTTTTTTTTTAATAATTTTTTGAATTCATCATATCTTAAAAATCCTGAACTCAGAGAGAAAAAGTTCAGTTGAGAAAATTGTTATCACAATCTATAAATTTTACATGGCTGTTTTGAAGTAAATAAGAATACATTACTTAAGAAAACTTTGTGGCTGTTTCAATTGAACTAACACGGCATTTTGAAACATAATACATTTTTTAACTGTAAAAAAACGGGTGGCGATCTGTAGTGTGTTTGACTTGTCGTCAAAGGCTGGAGAACTGCAAAAGAAATGAGGCACATACGGGAGCGACTTAAAACTTGAAAGTCTTCAAGAGAATGAAAAATCTGCGTGAACACCTGTACACATCCACTTGCGCTGCTTTAAGCGTACGGTTGCAAACGCTTATAGCGAAATGTAGTGAACGTAATTCACATAAAGGTGGACTGTATGTATGTTTTCCTGGCTCACTCTATACTTACGTAATAGGATGTAGAAGTTGTCGGCAATATCGTAGAATTACAGATACATACTATTTTAAACTTTAAATCCCTTATCCGTTAGAATGGTTTTGATCCGATTGGACAAGTTGTGTTCATCGCTGATTTATGCTAAAAAAAATTGTTTGGAACATATACGCGGAAACCCAAAAATTATAGCATTTCTGCTGCGAAATTCCTAAGTTTT
Organism: Rhagoletis pomonella; assembly: GCF_013731165.1. Classification (NCBI taxonomy): domain Eukaryota; kingdom Metazoa; phylum Arthropoda; class Insecta; order Diptera; family Tephritidae; genus Rhagoletis; species Rhagoletis pomonella. The sequence goes on from NW_023458562.1 coordinate 15,444,771, forward strand.
AATCATGTAACGCGCATCCTAAGTTTGGTAATCACTTGTACAACAGGTTTGTCCGATGTTTGCACTAAAAGTGCAGTTACAACAACATATGTATACATTTATTGCTAGAAACTACATAAATTTAGTGGAAGTATAACCCTCATCGTACGCTTTTTTCAACAGTAGGTGCATTCAACGAACCGACCTATTGCATGTAACTCGGCCAGTGTTGGGCAAAATTTATTCGAATGACGAATAACAAATGATTAAATTGTTTTTCACGTTATTCGTAAATACTAAATAACTTTATGCATTCAAAGAAAAATTATTCGAATGACGGATAAATTATTTTATTTGATATTCGAATAATTATTATTTTCATTAATTATTCGAATAACGAACAAAATAATAATAAAAAAAGTAATCTATGTATATAGATATGAACATATATTTATGTATAAAATGATTTAACTTAAACCCCTGGATAGATTTAAGTCAAATTTTCGGAGGTTATTCCCTGCGAATAAAGTCCTATTAAAGGCTACTAGAAAACTCGTTTATGGCGATGGAGCCGAGTTATTTATAAAAGTCGTATTTATGAACCGATTTCGTCCAAATTAAAAATGTGTTCTACCTACATGATGAAAAATACTTGTACCAAAAATGAACCCGCTAGGTAGCGCTGCAGTTGAATTATTTAGAAAATCCGTCTTTATTGTACAATCAGGTTGCAATTCATAATGGTGCTGCAGTAGAAATATTTAGGAACCCCATATGTCTAGACTACTTTGTCCCTCTGTTTATATTATACGAATTTGCGATGTCTCACATCGTCGTACACCCTAAATGCTACCTTGCATCTACCTCCGCTTGATGAAATCGCTCAGGCGGCCATTGCTGCAGCAGTAAGACTCACGGATACCAGCTCTGGGATATCTTAAAAGTGGCGAATTAGCAAGGAAATTTTCTACCACATCCTTCCGAGATAGACCACGGTTGGTATATCAATGGCAAAATTTGAACGTGCCTGAAAACTTTTCGTCCTGTGAAACATCGACAACTTTTGGCTCTCCTATAATAAAAAACGCATATCTGTGCTCTTCAGCTTCCTTATAAGGACTTTTGCTGGCTTACATGACATAAGACTAGGGGTTGATGCATCGGACCCATGTTGTAGTTGCAAGATCATAGAAAAAGATTACGCACGCTTACAAAAGATCTTTCAAGTGGAAATAAGATCATTAAAGCTCATGACATCGAATAGGATTTTTTTGCATGTAGCATCAGAGCGCTACTATTTTTGCTGCGCTTTATTTGTTTCAGCCTAAATTAGGAATTTTTACTTTACCCATATTTGCTTTTCAACGCTATTCTTGCATTGGCCAACGCAAAAGTTCTTATCATGGACCACGAAACAAGCAGGAATGGGCTAGTATTTTTGATAAAATAGTAAACATAATTCAACTAACTCACAATCTTTGCCAATAGAAAAAAAGTAAAACGTTGATCAGTGTGTTATAAATCAATTTTTAAAAATTTTTTTTTTTAATAACGAATAAAATCACGAATAATTTATTCATAAGCAATTTATTCACGAATAATTCATTCGTGAATGAATTATTTGCGAATAATTATATTACAGATAAAATTTTGTTCAAATAATTATCTAAATAACAATTTAAGGCATCCACACACCTATGCGATTCTGTCAGTACGAATCTGTTCCGACAAAAATTACAACAATGCCGACCATAGTTTAAAATGAGAAACCACACACTTATATGATCTTTCTGCAGCGATTTATTGGAACATGCACAGTTCTTCTTTTCGTCGTGCCGAAATCGCAGACTGCCGCATTTTGAGAACGAAAAAGGTCAATAGAAGGATTTTACAATATTAAAACAAAATTTAACGTAAGAAAACAAAACATGTTTGATGTAGAAAAGTTAATAATTTTATTTTTGTTGAAAAATACTTTTTGTTTGTCTAAAAATTAACAGTCTTTGCTGCGATAAAATCGCACAGATGTGTACGTACTTTCGTTTTCGAAGCAGTAACGTCTGTAGCATCAAAAACGGTGCGAATTCGTTGCGACAGAATCGCATAGGTGTGTGGATGCCTTTATTCGAATAATGCCCAACTCTGTAACTCGGTATAGAAAAGGATCATGTCTTTACTACGTAATATAAAGTATTCTCAAATTGAGTACTGACACAGTTGGCGCTGCCGTAACCCATGAAGATGGAATTCATAAATTGGTGAATTATTAACAATTTGATATTTATGTACATATGTATATCTACACTTTTTTCTCTCAATCGAGATTTTATTACCTCTGTGATTGTCAAGACAGTAGCTATACACACACACATACATATATACGTACATGTAAGTTTTACAAGATGAGTTGTTGTGAACCAGTTGTAAATAAACTCCTGGACAATTTCATTCTTCTCAGCATTAGTGCACCTTCATTTGTTCAGCAATTTATGTATTTCATTTCATTTGGCTTTATTCATGTCAAAACAAGAATTGATTGCTAGCAATTCAATGTTCAATGAAAACATAAATGCAATGATAAGTAAAGCACAATGAATGACACAGAATAGAGCAATAGAAGAGCAGGTTAGGACTATGACATCTGGAGATGAGAGTAAAAAGATGGAGAAATAAATAGCAAAATGAAAGAAATTTCTTTGCCATGAACATAAATATTATTATTATACACCACAAGTTCAAAAGATAAAGGATACAAAGAAGAAGAGGCACATGTTTAAGGCGAGCTAGTGGTAAAACTATGAAAAATTGCAAACATTAGGGTGGGTCAAATTGTATGGAAGATTTTTCAAGTATGCGCGTATTGTACAGAAGGATTATACATACCTGTAATTCTAAGCAAATTTGTCGAAGAAGCCATGGCCCGAAAATCAACTTTGAATTCGCCAAATTGCCAAAATATTCTTCTTAACAGTTTGCTGTAATGTTGTAAAGAAGAGAAATCCATTTCTTCTTATCGTTTTCCTAAAACTTCCATCACCAGAATAATTTCACATTTTCTTCGAAACCTATTTTCGCAATTTGGCTAACTCCAAATTGATTTTATTTTTGATCAGCTTATTAAGTCAAGTGATATTTTGACTAGTTTTGGCTATTTTTCTTTTGTTTATTTAGTGTTTATATTTTCCATATTTTCCATTTAAATAAATAGCTACATAACTTACACGATCTTTAAAGGTGAAGCAACTCAAATTTACACGTTACAAGTTTTTTTTAACAAGTTATAACAAAAATCTGCTCCAACTTTTTCTGAAAGGTAACTAAAAGATCCGTGTACATTTTCAACGCATAATTTAAAATATGCCAAAATTTGAATTGTGTCACTTTGGAAGCTACAGAGCTAAAACCTAGTCTTCAACTCGCTTGCCGATAACTCTTGGGACAAAGACAAAAGAGACGTTTTTGGTAGGCTAATAGCCAAGCACAGATACTACCAGTAAATGCGGCATTATGCTTAGCAAGCAGTTCTTGGTCGGCTACTACCAACGCAAGTACTGAGCAGGAACTTTTAGATAGTCATTCATCAGCATTGAACATAACGAACATCAACAAATTTCGCCCCCTGAACCGCATGCCAAGAGATTCAGCTGGCTCGAAAGACACGCATTACTCTGGTACAACTGCGGTCTGAACACTGCAGCATGGTAAACTCCTACTTATTCAGAGTTGGCGCTGACGTATCTAACATGCATACATCGGTCTTAAATTTGGAAGCTCCGCGTAGGCCGATTGGATCCGACCCCGTCGAAACAGCACGCTTCATCGGCCTGCCATTGGATGAGCTTGAGGACAACGGTTGAAAGACTTGCCTATCTGGGTATGGTCAAGTAGTAAAGCCAACGGAAGGAAAACACAAAGTGACAGTGTTACAAAAAAATCCGCAGAAAGCAACCCAAGTATGGCGAAGGTTAGACCTCACGAGTCATGGCAAAAGTCAGGCGAACTTGAAACTCTGAATAACTTGGAATTTGCTTAAGAAAAATTACGAAACAGATTGAGCTGACATGTAGGAGTTCAGATCGGGTATAACGGACTTAGTGCGCTACTAAGTCTTACTTCTCGACCATAGCAGAAGGAGAAGAAAGATAAGTGGCGCCAAAGATGTTTAGGCCTTAAGTTGGTAGATTACCCGCCCCCTCTGTAATGAGAGACCTAGCCGTCTTGTATTCCACAGTTCGCTGAACTGAGTAAAAGCCCATCTGCCTAGGAGCACACCACACACACTTGGAGGAACTCTTACTATTTTATTCCTCGATGGGAATTTTTTAAAAGTTTCCTGCATTGTTAGCTCTTACCCGCGATATTGCTGCGGCCTCGAACACAAATTAGCTTGATATCAAAGTAATATGATGTGATCGGGAAAGAACTTAAGCATTCTCTGACCGTTGTTTTTCGCGAGCAGAAAACAACACTCAATTACATGCCATACATTGTACTGCTGCTTCTATACTTCTGCCTAACACTACAATTACCCATGAGGTTGATGGAAAATTCCTCGCAGAAACATCTCCAAATACCTTTCCATCAAGTTTTGATCCGTCCATGAATAATTTGGCAGAGCGATGCTTCCAGCTATTACACCTCGCCCAATCTTACCTCTATGGAATGTAGGGGATCCACTAGAAATCAACACAGTTGTCCAGTGGGCGATCCGGAATGAAATCGAAGCTTAGTTTTAATTTGGAGTGGCCCTAGTTGAAACTGAACTTAACTTAACCCCGGCGCGTTCAGGGGCAGCATTGCATGAAGTGTGAGGGCGTGGGCGGTACGAAGTGCCTTTTCATCCAGCTTTTCCTTCAGCTGTTTTACGGTGATGGTCTTGTCCAGTATACTCAACCACAAAGGGACTCGATTATGATATCGAACGACCACGGCGAGAAGCCCAGCCCTTTCCCATGGCCCCTCTGCAACGATATGAGGTTAAATCCTCGACGTTTGGCATTAAGGAAAGCTTGCTCCCAAAGATCAAGCCCATTTAGTGCCCATTTCAGATCGTCCTGGATAAGTGCTTTCAGAGATCCAGTAGATCGTTGACGACAACAACCTTAAATAATAGTGATAGAAAGCCCCCTCTGGGGTACGCCTGCTCACTTTTCTCTATATGGAAACGCTACCCTACTCTTCCACAACAGTTTTATTACAAATTATGGTCGACATGGGCAGCTCAATGAACTTCACCGCTTGGTGTAATGCTGATTCTACCGACCATGTAGTCGATACACTGATTGGGCGACGATCTCTAGGCACCTCGCTTCTTAAGCGCAGATCAATTAATCTCTCAAGCATCCTTAAAGGAAACGAAGAGGGCCTGATAAGTGGATATTCATGAAAGCTTGCTTGCGCTGGGTGAGAAGCATTTGAAATAGAGCTCTTAACTAAGCAGCTCGTATAGATAGGAGCCAAGCAGCGGCAAAACGCCTTCGCATACTTCGGCGCAACTCAGGGTCTTAAAGGGTTTTCTAACCTTTTCTAAGGTTAATAACCGAAAGTTAGCAGTCATCGTCAAATTGTCAAAGTTCCTGACCTAGCAGGACGCTGCTTCTTAGCGGGCGCGTGGTCAAATATAACCTACTACAGCTATTACCCAGAACACAGCGCAAATAGTGTGAGGCATTTCCTAAATATGTAGGTGCATATCCAGGCCTCGCTTTCTAAGAGATAGCTGGATCCGAATAAAGGGTACACCCGAGGCAGACGAGTCGAAAATTTACATAGCTAGGACCCGTTATCTACAATCCCTCAAAAAGAATATAAAGATCAAGTTTTACCATCTCACGGAAAGACACCCGTCGTAAAACTTGTAGCGGACTGTCTCGTGTGAAAACCGACCCACAAGTTATATCTAGTGCATAGATTTCCTGTAGGGCAAATAAAAACCATCTTGTTTGCCATACTTTCTTACTATATTATTGACAATATGTCGCCACAATAATACACTGCAATTTAAGCAACACAACAGCTCAAACCAACCAAACTTAACCTCACATTACCAACTGAACTGAAGGAGCTGGCAATATGTTGGGTCAAAAGATGTCTAGCGACACTAGTGACATCGCTTAGAAAAGTATAGTATTTACAATTGACAAATGTAGTAGAAAAATATTACAAAAGACAACCGAGTGCGCCACAGGCGACGGTTAACGCAAGGGGCAGACAAAAGGTGTTAGGAAAATAATACAAACAACAACAACAACAACAAATGGCAAATGGCTCAAAGGGTGAATACAGCAGTTTCTGACAGCTTGGTGTACACTTGTTGCTTCCTGCGGCGACCGCTAAGAGCAGACGGACGGACATGTCAAGCAACACAAGTGCAAATTGTCAACAATGGCCATAATTACTTTCCGCTGTTCGATTTTAGTTACCGAGCATCCCATTGTATATTCTGTTTGTGTATGTATGTATGTGTGTTTGTATGAAAAGGAGTAGGTGTCACCGCGGCATCTTCATGATTTTCTTGAAATACGTTGTGCTTACGGTCTGGCATGTGACAATTAGAAGTTTTCTATCTTTTTTCCTCATTTAACTTCAACTTTTTCTTTTCTTCTTTCGATTTCTTTTTGCTGTTGTGGTTGCGCTCCTATTATTCACATTGTCACCCGCTAGCCAAGAGAGCATTCAGACCACTGTGTAGTAAATGAGTTAGCTCACTAGTGAAAGAAGAAAGTCGTGAGAAAACGGTTGGACGAGTGGTAGCGAAAGCAAATTGACTAGAAAAGTTAAATGAAACTTCATCAGGAAAAGGATGCGTGTCAATACAGACACACTTTCTTATATACATATGTACAAATTTACTTAAGTAGAGAGACAGGATGTAAATCATTTGCATAATCGATCGACTCAAACTTCTAAAGGCACTTGAAGTGAAGACGCAATAATTTTCTTGGTCAAGTAAAAAAGTAAGTAGAAGCTTAACACTTTTTACGAGAACAGAAAAAGCCAATTAATAAAGGTTCAATCTATAATACGTAGCTCTCATTGCAACAACTCGGAGAAAGGCTAGCAATAGCTAAATATGATGGGTATATAAAATATCTCTCGCTCAAACTCGAAAACGGCTTGACTGATTTGAATATTTTTTTTTTTAGTTCGTTCGTTATAATACCCGGATGGTTTAATAGTAAAAAAAAAAAATGAGAGTTGCCACCTGTTTCAAAATTTCAATATAAGTAAATTAATGAGATATGGTAGATTTTAAAATATTTGCATCAAAAGAAAGAGGTTTAGATATTTTTGAAAAGGGATGCCACCTGTTTCAAAAGTTTTATTTAATTAAGTTGGTAAGCTAAATTAAATATTGCAATACGGGTATCAAACTATAGAGGTTTAAGAAGGCTTGCTTTCGAAAATATTTTGGAGCAGGGCTGCCACCTGTTTGAAAATTTTAAAACAACTAAATTGAGAAGATAAATTAAATATTGCAAAATGGATATCACACTAAAGTGGTTTAAGAAAGCTTACTGCAGAAAATATTTTGGGGCGGGTTGCTCTATTTCGAAAATTTCATTCAATTAAATTTATAAGAGAAACTAAGTATATAGTACTAGTGTGACCAACTGTACGTAAATGACACGTACAGTACGTAAATTTGTAGCCATGTACCGTGTACCGAAGCTAACCACAAAATCACGAAAATGTACGTAAATTAAATCGAAGAAATATTGTTGTACGTAAATTGTATCGATAGGGGCGCCCAACATCATACGTACATGCAAATTTTGACTAATAGAAACTAAAAATATTATAATGAATCAGTTGATGGAGAGTGTTAACGCCTCATTAAAAAATCGTCAAAATGACGATAAAATCCCCAACACTGGCAACGCTGTCTGCTGAATACTTTATTTGCGTTTTTCTTGTCTCCGTTAAAGGTACGTAACTCAGCAAATTTAAAGGAGTTGACTCAATGACTCCAACTTACTTTAGGGAGTCAGTTCATTCAACTAACTCATTTGACTCTTTGTATATTAAACTCATTCGTATCGTAGACTCGTTTTGAGGCATAAGTGGGGTATAGCGGCCGTTGAGATGATAAAAAAATTAAAAGTGGGCGTATTGAACGCGTATTTTCTTTGATCAATCAGATTTGGAGCGATGAGAAATCACAACTGAAAATCGAGACATTGCGAGATCTTTTGTTTGTTCGGTACAACATTAAAATGACTTGTGCGGAATTTTTCGAATTCGTAAAGAAGCAGCCTCAAATGTTGAAAGAAATTGCATCAGATGGAAAATATGCGTTCACGAAAACTACTCAAGATCAATGAATTGATTACATAGGTCGACACTTTTTTAATTTAGCAGCTGAAATTTGTACGTCAAAAATGTGTTTGGATATCGACCAATAAACAGCAATAAAATCGTTTCCAAAATTTTGGTTTAAAATTTTGTGTTGGTACAATCTTTTGTGTACGTAAATGATTTTTTGGAAAAGTGGTCACACTATGTATTACAATATAGTAAACAGAACAGTAAAACCTAAAATCAAAACTCGCCAATAATGTCAGCATACCTTTTTGAGGCCGAATACTGTAACTCCGTAAAGTTATGCCGTATTTCCAATTGGCATTGAAATGACAAAAAATGTATTCCACTTAAAAAAATTCCGTGTGGAAATAAACTTAACGACTATTTTTTAACTTAATGACACGATTAATTTTCAACGCCTAACTTTGTCGTTTGTCAGTTGTCATTTTTGCCATTCAATGCCTAGTGGAAATCCAGCATTAGGGTTTATTGATGGCAAACAAAGTATTATGATGTTTGACAGGGGCGGCGAAACGCCCTATGTCCGGGTGGGTAGTTCTGCTGGTAGCAAGAATATACAGGTAAAGAAAATACATATGTTGTCGATGTAGTTGAGAAGGTTAACAGGTTTCGTTAGAAAAACTTATTGTTTCGTGTATAATACAATTATTTTTCATTCATACTACCCAGTCAGCAAGGAAATGTACATTTTACGAATATTATGTTTTACGAGGGGTTCTGGAGCGGCCAAAAGTTAGAGAAAGGCTCGCAAATGATAAAAAAAAGTAAACGAAAGAGGCTTGTAGTAATTTTTCAGCACAAGAAAAAATTCTCATTCTGTTGGAAATTTTTCTTGAACCACAATATTTTATAATATATAATATTCGCATACGAATGCTTTTTCGATCCGTTTACGACTGTTCGTAGGCGCTCGACAATTTCAAACGAAAAAGTACTCGAAAACGAATCGTAGACGGCTATCATAAACGACTTTTTAGCCGGTTTTTTTTCGAGAAAATATCCAGTTACGAGCTCGTTAACGACGGTTTTGCTGGTTGGGGGGTATGTACATATGTATGTATATGTTTCATGGAAACCATCGTTTAATCTAATTCCGAAAAAATTTTATTTCTGCCGTGAAAACACGGCCATTCGTTTAGAATTTCGAGAAATGAAATCGTTCATGAGGATTTCTAGATCTAACTTATGTCGTTTTCGTTTCTACAAAAAATGTTGCCTTTTCATTGCCCTCTTCTTAGTATTTGTGCGTAGAGGGCAAAGCGAAGGTAACATTTTTCGATAGAAACGAAAACGCCATTATCAACTGATTCTGGATAAGATTGCAATATTGCTACATGGTTGAGCCGTTTTTGGTGCATTGTCGACCACAAATAATTTTTCACCCTACATATGCTGAAACTAGACCCACACACAATTCGTTTTCACGCAAAAATTGGACAACATCTTTCACAGATCCTGGATTTTTCTCTTTGCGCCTCAATAAGCACAGAGATATATCTTTATCGCTATTGAGTCTGCATTAGTCAAAATTACCATTATAAAACGTGACGATTTTCTTCAAATCTACTGTCTCACCAATAAAGAACTTTTCTAAAGTTTTTTAAAACGTTGCCGATTCAATATCAAATCTACTTATCAGGAAGCAAATAACTTGGTCAAAAATTTCATAATATATCTTCCGAAAATACTCTTCAGGATTTTCAACTTATTTTTATTCTAAAAAATTTTCAGGTGGGTAGTACTACCCACCATACCCACGTCTTCCGCCGCCCCTCATATATGAGATTGATATGTCCTAATCGAAGCCGAAGTATTAGCCGATGCAGTTTGCACAGACTACTCTTTGATAAAATCTCTGGACACTGGCAATCTCGACAATGGTTACTCTTCTGCGTGTACTGTAACTTTGTAAATCCCTACGTCAAGTAGACTTTTCTGGTGGATCCCACCAAAAATATTACTTCATACTACATAACTCTCTTGATTTTGGTTTTATGTGGCCAAGCGAGATGGCACCGAACGAGAGAAGCGAGCCATTAGACACTTTGTCACCTAAGCGGCTTTTTCCAGTAATTCATCAGAAGAAAGAGGGTACTCGTACTGGCTCAATACCCTGTTCAGATTTACCTGCTTTGTTCACAAACATTTCTGCTGAAAATGTAACCAAGTATAAAAATTTGAGAGGACTGACTACATAACCAATTCTTCGCTACATAAGGATAGACCTGATGAGAGTCCTGGCGATTTTGATTGGCTAATATGGATCCAGCCCAATACACTCGTTCTAAAGTAGTAAGTTTGGCAGTGAGGTTTTGTTCACTTCTGCTGAATAGCACGGAGAATGTGTGTCTAGCAGAGGTCTGAGTCCGGTGTATCAGAAACCGATGCGTTTTTAATTGTTCCTGCTTCCTGTATCAAAATGTATTTTTTTAGTAAAAGTAAACTAAGTAACTTTTCACTTTAAGCTAGAAATATGCCAAATAATTTATTGAAAAATTTGCGCTGCATTTTAAATATTAACTTAATCAAATTCCTTGAAGAACTTAACTTTTTAACGAGGCCAATGCAAGTATCTTCACTGATCCACAAAAAAATTTACCACTTCAAAGTTCGCGAGTAATATTTTTAATGTGAAACAAAAGAGGAAATTGAAAAGTGTTTCAATATTGCGGAAGATTGAGTGAAAGTGGAAGTGGAAGTTGCTGAAGCGCTCGAGAATGCACTCAGGACGCTAGAAGTGCAATATACATATGTTTTTTTAATTTTTTTTATTTTTTTTTTTATTGTGGCAGAAGAATTGAGTCAAGGCGAAAGCAGCTGCGACACCAAGTACACACACAGAAAAGTACATGCAATGTAAAGCGAAAGACAAGCGATGTTATAGGTCAATATATTGGTAGAGAAACAGCCGTAGGGAGGTAGCAAAATTAAGGAAAAACACAATCGAAAAAATAAGCATAAAAATTAGAAGAAGAAGAAGAAGTTGTGAAAAATGAAGCCATGACATAGACTGCCGACATCACGCCGCAGCGTAACATTGAAGAAGTGATAATGCATTGGCGATAAGTAGTTACATGACAGGTCAATATGTACATGGCCATGTGCTGTTACGACCAAACACACACACACAAGGAGCTTTATTAAGTACACACGCAAGCCAGGAACTACATATATACGTCAATATACCAGCGGCGTGTATCCATATGGTAACTAAATACATATAACGATGCAACTGCCCAAGTTGTAAGTTTTTTTTGTTTTGTGTCAGTGGCTGCTGTCAGCATGGCAAAGTCTCTAAGTATTCATGTAGTGTGTTTAAGTGTGCATGCGTGCTGCTCTGCGTTCCATGGAAAAATGCACTTAAGCGGCGGCACAAATTGATGAATGCGCTGACGCTATGCGCCACTTAAATGGACATTCAAGCGGACAGCAGCCAACAAGAAAAACAAAAAGCGGAAAACTTTACGGAGCGAAATGGAGCAACTCGAACTTGAATAGACCCTGCAAAAAATGGGACTAATCCGGGATGACTCCGGGAGCAATCGCAAAGGAGCATGCGACTAATACCACTTTTGATATCTTTATATGGAATGAACTGATCGCTTTTGTTCGAGCATGTCCTATGAAGAGACTAATTGTTCACCTTTATACCCGAAAGGGTATAAAAAGCGACTAGTCACTTTTAAAAAATAAAAAAAAAAATTGCGCCAGCTGAGATTCGAACCGGGTTGCTCAGTTTTGTTAGGCGAATACTCTATCTGTGTGCCAACGCCGCACATGAAATTTTATTGACTAAGTGCGTACATATCATTAAATCGTTAATAGTACCCGTTAGAGATGAGTTGGGGACTAATTGATCTCCAATTATACCCATAAGGGATGAGTCGAGACTAATTGATCTCCATTAGTACCCGTATGAGACTAGTTGCGACTAATTAATGCCCAATTGTACCCGATTGAGAGTAATCTCGGAATACTCTCTTTAGAGATTAGTCGCACAATATTTTGCAGGGGATATATATGTATGTACATGTATGTGAGTATGTGAGCTGTGTAAGCGGAAAAGGAAGAACAAGCACATGCATCAGCGCAAGCACGCAACAACTGAGTCTCTAAAAGGCAGTGTCAGCCACTACGCATTACCGACAGCACCATTTGCTGCTTTGGAGAGTTGCTGGCGAAGAGGCAGCAAGCACTTCGGCAAGCTTCTTCCACCATAACCGGACACGTACCGCCTTGGCTGGACTATTTGTTGTAGCTACTACCCTGATTGTGATTATATGTGTAAGTATGGTTATATGTACATTAGACTGTGTCACCAAAAAAAGTTGCAGTTTTTCCACCGGGATTACGAAAAAATAATAAAAATTACGTCAACTGGACCGATTTGAAAAGAGTCCCCTCAGATGGCAAAACCGCGTAAGCAATTTTTTCGACGGAGTAATAACAATGACATTTTGACGCGGTTTTTTCCAACTTTTTTTAAAAATTTGTTTAAAAAAACCTTTAACAAGCGGACGCAAACTATTCCGATTTAGACTGGTAAGGTATCATTGGAAAGGTATTTTCTCACCCTTTTTTTATTTGCAAAAAAAAAAATAATTCACCTTTCTCTTTCATACTTTGAATGAGTTTATTTGCAAATAAATAAACCTTTCCTCGTAAGTCTACATCGGTAAAGTTTTGTCTGAGTTATTAAAGTTTTTCTAACAAATCTTTGAAAAAACAAAATTTTTTTAAATATTTTTATGCAAATTTTTTAAGCTTAAACCATTTTTTATCTGAGGTGATTTTTTTTCATAAAAAACTTTAAAAGAACTATTTTGATTCATAAAAAACTTAATTTTTGGAAGTATTTTCAAATCGGTCCACGGAAATCTTAATATTTTTCAGAAATATTTTGGTGAAAGTTTTAAAATAGAGTAGATTTTATAATTCCAATAGAAAAACAGTACCGATTTTTTTCGTAAGGGGAGCGCTGCATTCGAATGTACATATTTATGCGTCGATTTGCGTGTATGTAAAATGTGACACCAATGTGTGGTCAGGCGTGCGCTACCGATATGTTTGTATTAGATACGCGGCAAAACGGGACAGAGGCAGCAATGCTGCAAGCAGAGGGGAATACTTTGTGTTACATGAATAAATTTCTTTTTCACTTTTTGCTCTTTTTTTTAATTTGTATTAAAAGCATGGAACTTTTTTGAAGCCGCAAGTGAACTTGTTAATGATGACCTCTAACATTTTAGTACTTACTTTTAGCGTTATGGTATGACATGCAAGTGGATGAATTGAAAATTTCAAAACAAGGGTGCGAAGAAAATTGCAAATATGTGCAAAACAAAACTGAAAAAATTTTTATCTCATTTACATTTATTTTTATTTACTTAAATTTTCAAATATTTTATTGACTACTTGAATTATGCCCCCAAACTGCTGGAACCAAATAAATCACAAAACTAAAGTGGCAAACTTTATATTTCAACTTCAAAAAATCCACAAAAAACAACCAATTCTTTCATTACTTTATACCTGTACCAAATATTTACATGGCGTATACGCAACATTGGAGATTTTTTCACAAAACTATTCGTCTCATGGTATTTTCATTTCTACAAAAAATGTTGCCTTCTCATTGCGCTCTTCTTACTGTCTCTGAGAAGCGGGCAATGAGAAGGTAACATTTTTCGGTAGAAAAGAAAACGCCATCAGTTTGTCTAAGCCTGGCCAATGACGGAGTTTTAGCCGTTCTTACTTTCCTTGCCTATTCTGAAGCAGCTGCAATAATCGCTAAATCAAAAAATGTCGTTCTGCTTGTTTTAAGCGCGTTTTGCTTTTCAGAATTTTTTTTCGGAAAATTTGCTACTGTGTTTCGGAGCTTTTCGTAGGTACTCTTTAAGTTTACTTTTCGGTATTTTCCGAGCTTTATTTTTCGTGAGTCGGAGATTTCGTTTTTTTCGTATCTCAATTTTCGGTATTTTTTGGAACTTTTAGCACAACTATTTTAGATCCCCCATAATATCGGAGCATTTTTTCGTTTTTTTCGCGCTAAATTTTCTTTTTTTTCTTGGGACATTTCGGAATTTTTTGGAAACCTTTCGAAAGTCTTTCAGAACTTTAAGTTGTTTCTTTGGGTTTACTTTCATTATTTTGCGGTCTCATTTTAAATTCCGTTTTTTCTACGCTTTAATTTTCGAAATATTTTGAGAATATTCGGAATTTTTTTTTAACTTTTCAATAGTCCTTCAGAGCTTTTGAGGTATCTTCGTACTTACTTTTTGATATTCTCTTCCGGTCGTGAAGTTCTTGGTTCTTCTCCAATTTTTTTCACTTTTGGAGATTACTCGATAGTTTTTCGGAACTTTTAAGATTCTTCGCGTTTTATTTTTTAGGCCTCCTCCTGGATTTTTATTTTCATTCGTATTTTACTTTTCAGGGTTTTGTGAATTATAAGGATTTTTATGGAATCCTTCGAAATTTTTTTAGCCGTTTTTTTAAGGATTTACTGGCTTTTATTTTTTCGGACATCTCGAAAAGTTTCGGTGGTGTTCTGGAATTTTTTTAGCAATATTTATGTTTCCTCTTTCGGGGACTCCAAAAATTGTTTCAGAGCTTCTCGTTTCTTTCGGATTTTCTGAATCGATTTTACTTTTCGGGACTTCGATACTTTCGCAGTGCTCTTCGGTTTTTTCGTACTTCTCAAAATCATTCGTGTTTATTTTTTGAACGCGAATAGTTTACCCTTTTTTACCTTTCTGGATTTTTTTTAAATGTTCATAAAATTGTTGGAGAATTTTCTGATATTTTTTAAATTTCTAACTTCCGGCTTCACCAGCTATGTAAGTAAAAAATTATGTCTTCCCTTCTGTTAGCTTTAATAACAAATTAAAATAAAAAAATTTCACTTAAATTGGTTTCGTGAAATTGTTTTTTTTTATTTCGAGATTCTTCATGATCATTTTTTTTACCTGTGGTATTTTTTGAGGAATGTTCAAAATACTAAGAGTCTATTTTTTGAGTACTTTCGGGATTTTCTAGTTCCCTTCGGACTTTATGAGTGCTTAGCCCATATACGAAGCATTTTTTTTCACAAATCAATTCCGCCAGAAGATTTCGCTCCGCATAAATCTCAAATATTTAAATACATACAGTTTCTTATATTTACATTTACATGCCCCTAGCAGATTGTATATGTAATTTATATGTATGTATGTATGATAATGTTTAAGAAAGTCACATCCAACTTATGAGCCATCAATGTTCAACACGCTTATCAGCAATGACAGTAATTGCCCACAAATATGGTTTACAACCATTATCGCTTGGCAAAGACTGGCAAGCAGTGCAAATCTGAAGCGGATTCTATGTAAATAAGTATGTGCTTTCACACGCTTCAAATCAAACTTTCAACCACTCCATAAAATGTACACATGTACACTTTGACCATCGTCGAAGTGGTTGTAGGAAAAGTAAAGTCGGAATTTTAGTGCTCTCACCGCAAAAAAAAATATAATGGAGATACTAGAAGCTACAACTATTACGTATAAGGCAACCCAGCTGGCATAAGTGTGTTTCATAGAGGCATGTGTTCATTAGGGTGATCCAAATAGAGTAAAGAGGTAATTTTAATGCTCTGGCCCCTAGGATTGTTTTTTATAAAAACTTTTTTATCAAAAAATTTTTATAGATCGCTCAAATCACTCAAAGTTTTTCTTCTATTTTATATGGGGAAAAATTATTGTTCGTAGAAATGGTATAGAATCCTAGAAAATCAACATTTTTTCAATCGGCAATTTGTGTTTATCTTCAGAAGACTTCAAAGGA
This sequence comes from Rhagoletis pomonella, assembly GCF_013731165.1. Classification (NCBI taxonomy): domain Eukaryota; kingdom Metazoa; phylum Arthropoda; class Insecta; order Diptera; family Tephritidae; genus Rhagoletis; species Rhagoletis pomonella. The sequence goes on from NW_023458562.1 coordinate 15,460,899, forward strand.
TAATACCCACCATAAACCATTTTTTAATAGTAACGAAATTTACGGGACACCCATTACATTTGTTGGCATTTTTTTATTTTTAAGTGAAACAGAGCTTGCTATTGAATAAATAGATTTAGAGAGCAATTTTGTCTAAGATTGTAAAAAATCTTTCGTAAGACAAATGAAAGGCAGATGGCAAGAGAATTCGAAAGACTTTTGTTATTCTAGCGCAAACGTCTTGAAAAAAAAAACGCTCTCATTGAAAATTTATTGTGCTAGAAAGCAGCTATTTCTATATCATTTAGCTCGAGTCGCTCCAATAATAGCAATGGCCGATTGAGCAGAATCTCAGGCGGCGGATTTTTTTTTTTAAATAAAATTTGTTTTCCTTTTTGATGTAATTTTCTTTTAATTTTAAATTGTATTGTTTGGAAATAGAAAAGTATATATATTTTAGTTTAATTTTTTTTACGCTTACTTTATGTATGTTTTCTTTTTCAACAAGATTTTTTTCTTAATTGATTTTTTTTTTATTTTTAGACATTATTCTCTCAAAAATAAGAGTATTTTGGTTTTTTTTAATAAATTTGTGTTTCTTTTTTAGTTTAATTTTATTTGAACTTTTAGATTTTAGTGTTTATAAAAGAACGATATTTTTTAATTTCATTTAATTTTTAATTCCATTTAATTTTTAGAAATGTAATTTATCTTTCTTTGGTTAATTTAACTTTCGTTTAGTTTTTAGATTTTATTGTTTTAGAAAGCAAAATAAACTTTTTTATTTTTTATTTAATTAGTATTAATATGAATTAAAATTTATTATTAATAACTTAATTTTTAGGATCGTATTCTATTAGTTCGACGGTTTTTAGTATTTTTTTTAGTTTTTAGATATTGTTTTAAAGTTTAAAAAATTATATTGGTTTTATTTTTAAGTACTATTTTCTTCTTTTTTGTTTTAATTTTTTTTCGGTTTCTATCTCAATCTTTAGATTTTATTGTTATAAATATATATTTTTTATTTTCATTTCATTTGTAAAAATAGTATAATTTATTTATGCTTGGTTTTCATTTTATGAACACTAACACACATGTTAGTCTTTGGACGAGCTCTTCTCCGATTTGTGGCGCGCGCCTTGATGTTGTTACAAAAATTTTATTTAATTTAATTTAGTTTATTTTATTAATCTCAAAAAGAAATATATATATATTTTTAAAAATTGCTAAAAGACGAACTGTCCTCGTTAGCAGAGCTTTCAATTAGGCTTTCAAAAAAACAGTAAAGAGCTTTCAAGATAGTTTCCAGAATTGGACCAACCTAATGTACACCCGCCACTATGGAATCCTCTTAAACCAGCTGAGTTGTGATTGTATCTGCACCCACATTTTCTCCAAAATTCGTTTGCCTTTAACACAATCAAAGGAGCCTTCTCGCACGTTTTTTCAACTCTCCCACTTAACATAAGAAAGTGATTTTTTTTTCTTTGTTCTCCAATCATATAAGCCTACTCATTACTTTTGGCCCATTTTGCCGACAACAAATCTCACATATCATCCTTACTCACTCTGGCGTAACGCGCGTTGGTTGTGGTCGGAAGAAATCTGAATATTTTATAACAATGAAAAATCGATTGTTTGCTGAACTCGCGACCTAGGCGTATTTCTATGTTAGTTACATAGCAGACTTTTCTACCCCTACTCTTCTTCTGCTACACTTCCTGCTGTCAGCTTTTGAGGCCAACAAATGAAGCTGAAAATGCGCTCACTAAAATATCATTTATCATATTTTTTGAAGTGGCACAAAAATGAAATAAAAGCTCGCGTTCTATTCAACATAAATAAAGAGGGACTTATGCCGGCGCAACGGTGATGCCGCAGCGTCAATATACGAGTACATACGCCGCACATTTGTAAATGTGAAAATTTTACATCGATTGTTGCACAGTGCGCACAGGGCCAGAGTTGTAGTTATGACTGGTGTTGCTGTTGCCGCTGTCACTTTGCTAACACTGACTTGCTACGGTGGGTGGCGGTTTAACGTTTTACATTCTTGCCTGTTGTTACCAGCCAGCTTCACTGCCTCTTGCATACTCCAACCAGTAATTATTGTTATACCAAGTGTTAGATGCCTGTGCGTTTGTTCGCCTTCTACGCTTTTCTGTCTCGACTTGCGGTCCCGAATGGCTGCTGTCTGTTAACATTCCTCCGCTATAAGCGGCTTTACTTTTACTTTATTGTAGATTTATCGTTGCATACTCACAGGCGATTACGCTTACCGCAAATTGTTGTACCTCGAAATCATCATGTTGTGAATAATTTTATGTGTATTTGGAGCATAACAAAAAAACAAAAAAAAAAACAAAAAAAGATTTGTGGTAAATGATTTTTGTGGCAGGAGAATTTAACTATCCAAATCCCTTATCTGGCTACAAGGCGGTTGAAAAAAATATATTTTTTTCACTCAAGCGCTTATTTGACACCAACATGTTTTTCACATGAAATTCTGACTGACAGGCAGCCAATCAAGCAGTTCGCAGAAAATTGTAGGTAAATACATTTTTTGAGTGAGTGTTACTGAAAAAGTGTGCCTAATCTGTGGAAAATTGTTTTATAGAAAAGAAGTCATATCCTCGTCTACTGAATTCAAATACGATTCAGTTATCAAATATGGTTTGGATGTCTTGCTTCACTTCAATAAATAATGTGCACAAACGTTTTTAATCATAACTTTTTAAAAAGAACCAATTCATCAAAAAAAGTAAGGTTTTCTGAAGACAATTGCTCCGATTCCCCAAGCAGCGATTGCATCAGTGCCTCCAAACTTTTTAGCGCTTAGTATATGCTCTGCACTTCAAAATTTACCATACAATGTAATCCATTGGGCTACGATCCGGCGAGTAGGTTGGCCAATCCGCAGACGAGATCAAATCTGGAAAATAGGTTGTGCACCAGTTCTGCATCATTCTCACTTTATGCGCCGGGGCAGAATCTTGTTGAAACGTCCATTCCATATCGCCGGAATGCTGTTGTGCCCAGGGAAGCAACGCGGAATCTAGAATGTCACGGCGGTACACCTCTTGGTTGATATTGACTGATTGATCCACGAAAAACAGGTGACTGGCGAGAATTAACCAGCCTGCCCCTTTCCCCATATCTGACTGCGAATTTTGACGCCGTTCGACAATGTCTGAGATACCAGGAGTCTCAGCTGCTGTTGATTTAATTCTGTTGACGCTGCACTTTCGTTCTCTTCCGGGATGGTCGCCTTCATGGCCACTATAATTTTCGCAACACCAAGAAAACGAACAATTTCACAGGGCCCTGTATTTTACCTAAAGTTTCTCTCAGTAAGCTTGGCTTATTCTCACTACCTGATGAATCGGAGCCTTCATGTACAAATCTTCTTTCTCTGGGTAAGTTAAGCTCATCGGAATAAAGCTCGGAAGTCGTTGATTGCATTACCGAGGCCTGTAAGGTGGCTCTCTTATCTTTATGCCTTATTGTACTTCCGAAAGTTGCTGGACCAAGGGGATAGCCTTCCTCAGAAAGTGCAGTAGGAAGCTCTTTAATGCTGCAAAGCGGTATGGTTCTTGGACTGCCTTCAAGGAGGGCTTCAAGAAATTTAATAATGCCACCAGAAAAGCCGAAAGGGTTTTTTGGAAGGATTATTGCAATTGCATAAAGGAAAAGTCGGAGGCTAATCGTTTGCGAATAATTCGGCGAACACGATGTATTTTCATAAACCAAATGGCGACTGGGCGTCAGGAAATTATTTAGGTTCTAATGAATCTATGGATTTCAAGGATGTAAAAAGGGTAGACGCGAGTATAATATCATTCCAGTCATAAAAATCTCCGGCGTGGGTAGTATATTCCCTGCCGAACCTAAGTCAACATCCGACATTTTATGCCCGCTGATTGTCTCAATTTATAAGGTTTGTGTTAGACTTAGTTTCATACCTAAAGGTTGGACATTGGAGAAGGTTGTGTTCATTCCCAAGGAGGGAGGAGGGCAGACCCTCCCACGTTAAGCCAAGCGACTTTCTTCCTACAAGCCTTACTTCCCTCTTTCTCAAGTTTCTGGAAAGACTACAGGACTTACAGATCTGGCAGGAAATGGATACGAGTAAACTATCTAGCTGTCAGCATTTCTACTAGAAAGGCAGGTCTGTGGACACAGTTATTGTTAGAACCAGTTAAAAGGCACTAGCGTTTAAGGAGTTGGCGTTATTAGTATTTCTAGATATCGAGGGCGCCTTTAATAAGTTCCCCCAGAGGCTGTTCTCCAGGCTCTTTTAGGCAGTTCGGCGATGGGGGATGTATCCGTAACAATATGCTCACATTGCGGCACCCCGAAAGCGCTATGCTTTCCCCACTTCTTTGGAATCTAACGGTGAATACCCTGCTGTCACGGTTGCAGGGTACAGCTTGCCAGGTCGATGTTTACGCGAATGGTCTAGCCCTGACCATAGTTAGTAAGTACCCCCAAGTTCTATGCGACCTGATTCAAAGTATTTTACGCGTTTTAGAAACCCTGTCCGAATAAGCAGGCCTTAGTGTCAATGCAGCAAGTTAGATTTGTGGGAATTATTTTGGACAGAATAAATGGCCGGCGTAATGTGGAAGAGCGTTGCAAGAAAGCAATTAATGCTCAGTACGAATGTAAAAGAGCAAAAGAAAAAAAATGGAGCTTAAAGCCTAATGTTGTAAACGGATGTACACAGCGGTGGGGCGAACGGGAGTACGACTCAGTCCTGATCTCTCACTCCGACTCAGCACATAACGGAGAACTTAACTGACCGTTGTGTTTTAATAACGGTTCCAGAAAGCACTTTTATCATAAAAATATCAGGCAGGGAGAAGTGGAGAGAAGATATTAACACACCATGTTGACGGTAAGGAGGGAGTGGGCGTCTTCTCACGAAACCCTACTCTAAAAAGTTATTTTATGTTATCAGACTACTGCAGCGTATTCCAAGCTGAATATCCAACCATTATAGAGGCTGTAGAGAAGCTTGGAACCGAAATTCTAGTGAGAGACGTCGTCATTTTTAATGATAGCCAGGCTGCAATGAAAGCTCTGAATTCTTTCACGTTTTATTCGAAGATTGCTGCCACCTATCTCTAGAGGATATGGTCAAGCAGAGCAGATTTCACATCACTTGGGTTCCTGGGTATAAAGACTTAAAGAACTTGTATACAAATAATCCCAATAAAGATTGAGTCGAAGTACGACTTATCGAATTTCAGATAATTGTTTCGGAAATGGTCACGAAGCGTATACTCTGTGAGACAAAACGATATCTCTAACGTTATGGGAACTACGACCGGACACTGTCAAATAGGAAAATATACTGAATGGCTCGGCGGCGTCCCTTTTCGAAAGTATTGCAGAAGCTGTAAGAACTAATAAGAGGAGGAAACGATATTACACCTCCTGTGTAAATGTCCGTCAAGGTGCCTGATGAGATTCATCACTTACAAGAAGTCTTCTACACATGGCGTACGTGTGCCGCTCCAGCGGCAGCTACTTCTACCTTTGTACCTACCTATCTGTTAGAGAAAATAATGCGGGCTACTCAACTAAACTGCTCAATTTTTCAGAGTTTCTAGGAGAGCGTAAAATTTTGGCTTATGCTTACATCAACAACAACAGAGAACGTTTTGACATTTCTGAATTGGATGTGAGAGCAAATCTCATGGATCCAGTGGAGAACGAGCGTTTAGGGATGGTAGAGACCTCCCTCATCTCACTCTGCGTTGAAAAGGCCGCGTAAAAGTGGAATTGGCTTCACTTGTAATGAAATGTAAATATTTTGGATGTAACAGGGACACCGCGTCCTAGAAAATCATTTTTATCCTTACGATGGTTCCTAACCCTGACGGCCCAAGATGCTATTAGCCTCCCTTATAAATGCTAAAAGTTTCTTGGTAGACGCCCTAACCTTAAGGGCTAGGACTATGGAATAACTGAAGCATTTCAGTCTTCATCTGCCCAATTCCGGACAATCACACATAATGTGCTCCGACGTCTCATCTTCTGTGGAAATACCAATCCGATGCATGTGATAGCGCAGTTGGTTATAGCCCGCCAAATAGCTAATATGGAACTTCATATCGGTTCTGTTCGGAAGATGTATATCTTTCCTAGCGAAAGGATAAAAAAAAGTCTTGCCTAAGGCTCTCTTCCTCTACCCATTACTTACTGCGTTCTGAGTTTAACCACATCGTTACCCTCGATCCCGCAGTGTCCTGGTACCTAGAATAGTAATACCATATTCCTTGGTGACAAGAGTTTAATAGTGTCATTGCATTCCTTGGCGAGCCTGGAGGTGATCGTCCTATTGAAAAGGATCCTTATGGCTTTTACAACTTTGTAAATATAAGTATAAATGTATGGGTTATGCAAATATTTCCCCCTATGCCTGCTGCAAACCGGAAGTTTTCCAGTCGCTCCCCTCTTACCTCCCACTTAATTCCGGTTCTACCACAGCACACATTTTTTTGATTTATGTTTAATTTTGTATACAATGACACTTTTTTTCATTTTGATAAATTGTCTATTAATTTGCGTGTTGCCGAGGAATTTTGTGAATGTGTCTGCACATACACACACACACCAGTACTAGTACTCATACAAAGTCAGCAATAGAGATACTAATATTTTATGATATATTGTCTATTATACTTAATGCAGCGCACAGCTAAAAGTAAACCAAAAAAAAACTTTCGCAAAAAAAAAACAAATAACAAGAGTTTAATAGCACAAACATAAAAAGTCATGTATAAAACACATGAAACAATAAAAAACATATGTCAAATGAAATAGCAACAAACCATGAAACCATCTCGTTTATTTTAGTCATAAATATTTTAGGGTATTTTAAGTAAAATTATTACTTATTTTCGCAAATAAATTGCTATGGAGTTAAATATTTTTTATGGCGAAATCATGAGGTAGAGATATTTTTGAATGCGGCAGTGTGACAATCGGTTGTGGAAAGTCAAATTGTTTGGAAATTTTTATTGGAAAGGAACAATTTGTAACATGATAAAAATATTATGAAGTGAAACTATGCTCTCAATGTGTCGACAACGATTTTTTTCGGATGTTTGCAAATATATTAGGATGATATAAAATAACATACTTCTCACCCATCAATCTGTCCTGTGGGCGATCGAAGAGGTATAGAAAAATGAAAACTAAATAGATCTGAAAAAAACAGTTGATGGTACTTTCGATAGTGTCGATAGTTTTAGTTTTTAAAGAACTATCAATAGTTTTTAGTCACCATCGATAGTATTGAAATGGTTCTGCACTATTTAATTGGAAGTACGAACTTTCGTTATATGGATTTCTTCCATAAACCGTCAACAAAAAATTTTTCAAAAACACTGCTTTACAGCATGATTCAATAATACAAGGTTGTGTAATTTGTGACAGCTAAAATTTTACACTCCTTTATCTAGATTTGTATTTTGGAAGTAGGAGAAAGGGGAAGAATGTGATCGCCTTTTGCGAAAACGGTAGTGGAATGGTACTACAAAAAGTACGCAAAGTATACAATTAGAAGAAAAATGTGTATTATTAATTATATGCGAATTTGCAATACATTTGGTGTTTTAATGGAAATACTAAACAATACGTAAAAATATGCATTTTTGATTTAAATTATTCGTCATTTCCTGGAACAAATCTAGAATACCGACCGTTCAGCTATGCAAAAACGAAAAATGCAGATCAATAGAACTTTTTATGCTCATTTCAACCATGCCAAAATAATTTGGCGCAAGTAAAAAATGAAGACGTTCTAGAAGGTTAAAGTTCAGTTTTTAGATATTTTAAATATTAATATATTATGAACTATATAACCGATTAAAAAACTAATGACCTCACCATAGAGAAAATTAATTTGTTCTTCAGCTGATGTACATAATTTATAGATTTTTGTGTTTTTAAACCAAACCCACCAAAAACGAACACATGTTATTTTTTCATGAAACAACCTTTTTTTGAAAAAAACTGCATAATTAATGGTAAAGAAATTTATATTATTTAGAAAGTACAAGTTATTATCTTTAATTCGATAGTACATATTTTATCATGATCTACTTTTGGGTTTCAACAATTTAGTGATAATAAAAAATACAAATAAACTTGCCCCAAATAAATTTGGTATCGTTGAAATCAGCGTAAAAAGTTCTATCAATCGGCATTTTTGGTTATTTTATAGCTAAACGGTCGCTATTCTACACTTGTTCTAGAAAATTACGCTAACGAAGGTGATGCCAACGAATAGAGCGAGAAGACTGTTTTATTACAAATCTTATATCTTTGAAACGCCAAACCTTTCTTTCAAATCGCTTCATTAGTTCTCGTGCAATAAGCGTTTTCGTAAAGCTCTAAAAATTACAACTACAACGTATTTGTCGATGTTATTGTGGCTTATTAACATTTTGTTTTCAATATTTTTTTTGAGCTTTGTACCACGATTGTTTATTAGGAAAAATTGAAAAAGCAACAAAGTCTAAGCGGTATAAGTTATAGCAGCTATTTCGGAGATCCCCACATCTCCTCATCAGACTTCTTTTTTCTAGACTTCAGCAGGGTTCGAACCTGTGTATTCGATGTTCAAAGTCAGAAGCGTTAACCACTGAGCTATGTACATCCCGTAAGTCTAGAAAAAAGAATGTGGTGACCTCCGAAATAGCTGCTATAACTTCTACCGCTTAGACTTTGTTGCTTTTTCAAGTTTTCCTAATAAACAATCGTGGTGCAAAGCTCAATAAAAATATTGAAAATTACAACTACGTCAAAATATTTTCGGCTGTAAGCCTTCTTTTACCTCTTTCTTTTGATAGCCATATTACAATACTTTCTTTATATCGTCAGTTTACTTAAACTGCAATTTTCAAACAGGTGGCAACTCTATATCTTTAGTTAGAGACCTCTATCAATACATCCATGAAAACTGTATTAAATTTCATGCATTACTTTTCCAGTTATGTGCGTACACACATACAGACGGACAGACAAAAATTCAAAAAAATCTTGATTTGGCTATTATGGCTCTAATAAAGACCCGCCAATGTACAGACATCGGCCTGTTACAATTTTATTATAAGTATAGAATACACGGTGCTACAAAATAAGTCAGGTTGGTTTTTCTAAAACCAATACCAATGGGTAGCTAGCTCACCATCTTGCAATAGTCACATTCTTGAATTATATCTGCGTTATATCGGAGAGTGAGGCGGTCCTAGTGGCACTGAAGTCCCACAAAAATGCCTAAGCTAATAAATAAATAAATGAATGATTCATCGTAGTAAACGCTATCGGAACCAAGAACATAATTTTTTTATGATGGATAACGCAGCATGAAGGACATGATGGCAATGAGGAGGCATAATATCTAGACTCTAGAGCAATAAATAGCTACCGAAGTATCTCATAATACGGAACCTTTTTGGGGGCGTACCAAAGCACACCTTAACGGGGTTACCTTTACTTCAGTAAAATTAATCTTTCCGATCACGCTAGAAGGCGCTGTGAATATATCCCTTAATTATAACAATATATGATGTGTAATATTAAAACCCCAAATAATGCCAACTTTTCAAAATCTTCTAACAAAACTCGTATTCCACAAAATTTTATTTTCCACCGAACGAAAAATATGTCTACGTAATCCCACATCGCTACATGCATGTACTCGGCCTCTCAATATCGACTTCACCTAAAACAACGTTTACCAACACTTTCCGCAGATACAAATTAATTCGCCACCTACCATGCCGAGCGCCACCACTGGCGTCACCACTACATCACCGCAGCACACAACGCAGTAGCCAACATGAGTAGCAGCGGCCGTTGATTGCTAACGATTGGTAGCAATTGTCATTGTGGTGCGCCAACAACGAATTTCACACCAAAGTGGCAATAAAAATTGTTGAACTCAATTTATAAGCGCGTTGCCATTGGTGTTGGTGAAACAGAGGCAAAGAAAAACAAAATGAAAATAAAAAGTTGAACAAGTATTCACACAGGCAAGCAATAAAAAATAACAGCACCTGCCTCATTCCGTGAACTAATTTTCACAAAAGTGGAAATCTGTATATGCATGTATAGGTGCTTACATGCATGGATCTTTACCTGAACAAGGGTACCACTATGTGAACCGCGGAAGTTAGTCGATTTTTAAAATAGACATAGAATTGCAGTTCGTTCATAGATGGAAGCTTTCTCTTGCTGTTTTTGTACTAAGTTTCGTCCCAATAGGAAAAAGCTCAAAATACAAAAACTTTGGATATGAGTTCGATCCTTGCGTACCAGCTTTACAAATTAAGCGAAAATTATTGATATCGAAATCGGTGAAAATATGTACATCGATAATAAAACAGGCATTGCTGAAGGTTTGGGCAAGTGGCTCAGGAATTTTTTGGTAATTATAATGATAATTACAGCAATAGCACAAACATGTCTATCAATATTAATATCGATAAATTTTATACTTATGACATCGAAAAATATATCTATATACAAATGTATCGATTCCAATAGCATGTTCATTGCAATCTTTTAACGACAAAAATGCCATTATTTGATTTTTACGACTTAGCATTAATATTGATGTATAAATCGATAAATTTTTTGATTACTAACATCGGCAAGCATGGAAAAATAATTAAATAGATTAATGAATAATTCGATAATATCAATTAAAATATCGATAAATATATCGGTATTTATATATTTCACACACTAGCTTGCCCGCAGCAATTATTCATCGATGTCCACGAGGTGTTCTTGATTTTGATAAGTTAATCGATTGCTGAATTAATAAAAATATCGCTAACTTGTTTATCAAAAACACTTTAGATCTCCAAAAGTATTTTGATTACAATATCGATAGATAAATCGATAATTTCAAGAAAAATATCAATAGATTTTATGTTATTTTTATCAATATGTATTTCTACGCTGATACATTAGATCCACTTATTTACTAATTTTCATGACGGCGCATTAATATCGATAAATAAATCGATAAATTAATTTGTGTATTAACCGATAAATTAGTAAAAAACAAGATACCGATAGATACTTCGATGACTATAGCTACAAAAGTCGACTTAAAAGTCGATAGTATAAATATATATATCGAAATATGTACATATGTATAGTTCGATAACGAAAAATATACCGATATTACTATAGACAATACAACAAAAGTTTCACTGCAATTGCTTTCAAATTTTTATGAGGCTACATTGATATTTAGAAATACATCGATGACTAGGTATCGAATTTATCGATAAATTAGCCATAAAAATCACTATGGTATCGGTAAATATTTTGGTGACTATTCGAATACAAAAAGTAATGTCAAGATTCATATATAAAGATAAATACTGCGCAAACTGCATCGATATATACAAAAAAAAATCGATAAAAATATTTCTAGAACTTTTTACTACTATGTCGATAAATACATCGATGAATAAGTCGGTAGTTTCAATATAAAATTAAATAAATATTTCGCAAAACTTATGTATCGAAAATAATACTCAATAATCATTGCAACTCGTTTTTGATTTCCACGAGGGCGCATTGTAAGAAAAATCTCACTAGAGCACCAAAAGCTCCAGCAGTTTCCGCAACCACTGCCACCACAGGAAGACAGTCGATTTGGTCAATTTATTTGCAGAAGCGAGCATGTGCAACTTTGAAAGTTAGGAAATTGAAAAGAAAAAAAAAACACCTGGTAAACCGCAGCAAAGTGCGAGGTGGCATGGAACAGGTAGCAACTAACCAGCAACGAAACGCGAGCACATGAGGCCAGTGAAATACATACATACATACTTACGTAAAATATATTTGTGGTTGTGTGGCCAAAGAAAACGCAAGCGGCATAATCCGTAAGTAAGTAAAGTGCCGCGAAGTGCTGCGAGATGATGGCAAATCCAGCTTTTGGCAGGCAAGCGGGGAAATTGCGATTTAAGTTGCTTTGTGGCGCAGGTGCCTGTGAGCAAACATGCGAACATACTTATGTATGTATGTTTGTATGTATACAAAGCTTATGAAGTCGCCCGCATTGTTGTTACGTCTAGTTCGCCTATTACGAGTATTGTTGCCAAATCTAGGTAAAAGGACTAGTTTTTTTTTTCTTTTTATTTCATTTTATTTAACTGCTTATTCTCTCATTTTCTAGTTATTTGTTTTCACCGCCACAACACTCGCGGGGGTCCTTCAAATAAGCCGCCCAGGGATAAGGATATGAGTTAGTTGATAAAACCAAGCACACACTACCGCAATCTGCTCTCCCGTAGACTTTTCGCGTACTTCCGTTGTGGATAATCGCTTAACTTTGGTTGCGGCGCTCAAGCATACTTCCCGCTATTTCCGCCAGCTTAAATGTGGCTCTACACAGTTTATCTTTACTTGCATGGCAAAGAAGAAATCGCGCGCACACTCACACGATTTGTTTACTTATACGATTTAGTTGAACAGCAACAATGCAAACACGTGTTAAGCCGCACTGCTTCCCCAAATACCCATTCACCAACATCTCCAAACACGCCGGGTTGCTACCGTGCGCTGTTGGCAAAACATTTAAATGTACTTGTCGTTTTTCGTGTTTTTCGCTCACCGGTTGGAACGTGACCCACAAATGCATGGCAAGTGTGCGAAGATATTGGCCCAGTTCCAAATCGGTAAATAGGCATTCAGCGGGTTCAGTTGCGAATAACTGGAAATTATTGAAGGTCTAAAGATTTTCTTTGGACGGCAATAAGAGAAGTGTGTGGATGCTCGCAGTGATGAAGTCGCTTGCGGGCTGACTTTCGAACGCAAGGAGCGCTGCACAGTGGCAAAAATGAGGTTGGTCGTGGACAAATCAGTCTGCGAGTCTACATTTTTATCTGATTTTAATTTTCATTTAAGGTAAAACTTCTTTGCTTTCGGTTACATTTCGGTTGTATCGATGTATTTGATTATTTTTGGGGAAAGAGTTGCCACTTGTTAGAAAATTAAACTCAAATTATTAATATATTAAATCAATTATTTTAATATGGATATCAATCGAAATGTTTTTGAAAAGGCTTTATTTCTTAACAACATCTAGTAGGGTTGCCACCTGTTTAAATTCAAATTAAACTAAATCCAATAAGTAATTGAGATTTGTATCACAATATGGATGTGGTGGAAAGGTTTAAGATTGAAAATATTTTGAAGAGGGTTGCCACCTATTAAATAAAATTATACATAAGTTATATTAAATATTGAAATATGGATGTCAACCGAAGGATACACTCCTTCAGTCTTTAGTTTGAACATTAAGAATATTTTTGAAGTGCCTGAAGAGGGTTGCCACCTATCTAAAAAGTTAAATTAAAATTATTTAATACGTTAAATTAATTACTAAAAGATAGGCATCCACCAAAATGGGCTTGAAAAGGTTTAGCGATACCGCTACATGTTTAAAAAATCCAATTCAGCTTAAATTGCAGAAATTGGGAAATTAATATGTGTATCAGTCTATAGGTGTCCGACGAAAAAGGTTGAAGAAGGTTTTAGTTTGAAAAATGTCGAGTAGGGTTGCTACCTGCTTGATAAGCGTACTTTAATTAAATTATGCAACAGCTACATATATGTAATATTAAAATATGGGTGTCAAACGAAAAATCGTCAAGAATGTTTAATTTCAAAACATTTAAAATATTTTCGAGCTATCTGAAGAGGGCTGCCACCGGTTTAAAAAGTTTAGTTCAAAATGTTAAATTAAATAAATTAATTACTCAAAGATGGGTGTCATAATAAATGGGTTTGGAAAGACATTATTTCCGGAGGGTTGCCACGCATTTGAAAGTCAAATTCAATTTAATTCACCAAAACTTAAATTTTCATACCAATGTCAGACGAAAGAGATTCAAGAAGATTTAAGTTTAAAAATACTTTTGAAAAGTACTGCCCCCTGTCTGAAAAATCGAATTTAGTAAAATTATACACGAGATTGGTACATGATATATTTACATAGGAGTGTCAAACGAAAGAGTTTTGTAAAAGCTTTAGTCTGAAAATACTTTCGATTAAGGCTGCCACTTATTCGAGAAGTTATATATGTCTTAAAACTTATTTATTCCTTTTTTAAAAAATACCAAATTTATATTTTTAAATTTATTGTAAAATTAAAAAAGTTTGAAATCCTTCTTTAAAAATCGGCTCCCACGGTTTGACATGGAATTTCATGAGCTTTTATTTTAAAAGAAATAAATTTAAAATTTTTTCCACGACCATTTTCGTTTCCCTCCACTATGCGTCGCTCTGACAATATTTGCGTATTTTTTGGCAATTTATTCTTCGTATTTACCTCTTATTTGTTTTTCACTGCGATTAGAGAGGCGAATGCGAAAATTCATTTCTTGGCTGGGTTGGCCAAAGTATGGCCAGAGCGTGTCTATGTGAGTAACACTAAAAAGTAGAAAATGCAAAAATATGCGCTGTGCGCCAAATAAAACAGAGAATTACTAGTCTTCAACGCCTAAATGTGCGCATTTATTCTTCTTCTTACATTTATTGAAAATTTTCCACTTTCTTCTACATACCTATTTGGTTTATCTAAAATGAAATGTTTGTGTCACGCTCCACTTGGCGTCGTCTGTCTGAGCGTGTTGAAATATTTTTGGCCAGAAGTTGGCATGATTTTGGATTTGGGTTGAACCTAAGTTGCAGTTTTTTTTTACGAATTTAAATTTTTTACCGTACACTTTTGATATTCTTCCAGCCGGCTGATTTGAGCCAAGGTACGAGTATTCTTAAATTTTTCTGTTCGTTTTTAAAACTTGTTTTTATTATAAAGACATTGCCATGATTTCATCTCCAATTTGAGCATAACTTCTTGGTGCTTCTATTTCAAAGAGCAAAAGCAAAACGCTGTGCGATATCTCTGCGCCAGTTATTGAACGGATATCTTTTTTACACTTTGCTGTGCAAGCTTATCACTTCCGCTTCAATTTAGCTGTATATAAGTGGGCGGTTGAAAACAAGTAAATAGGTTTTTCATTGTTCGATAGAGTATTGGAGGCCTTTGTTTAGGCGGTGCAAAAAACCTCCATTGAGTGAGGAAATACATATGTACACATGAAAGCGTTCTCAATTTATTAGGTCAGTTTTAATGCTTTTTTTTGTAGTTTCAAGGCTTTATTTAGAGCAATTATTATAGCTTATTTTACTTAAAGCAGCACCATTTGACCACATCCTTTTCGGATGACAGGAAGATACTCCTCACGATATATTCTAAGGTAGCAGTATCCGAAAAAAATCATATTGGAAAACTCTATCTGAACTAGCGTCCAACACACTAAACTCGATGACAACTGAATGCTAATCTTGATAGGGCAGTTAGTCGTCTAAGCGCGGTCCTTTCCAAGTGCTTCGAGGGGAGTTGTCCTATATCTCAGCCACAATCAAAGCTCAAGCCGGTATGGTGGAACGAAGAACTGGGTCAACTTATATGGACGATATGGAAGCTCTTCAACAGAGCTAAACGCAGCCGACGTGAGGAAGACTGTAAAAAATATAGCACCAGCTTTAACAAATACAAGAGTAGCATTAGGAGCTCTGGAGACCACAAATGAGGCGTCCAGGCTCCGCAAGGTATTTACCATATCGGACGCGATTCTGGGTATTGAGGCCAGATGGCTCTTTAACGGTCTCTAGCCATTAAACCCTTGAATGTTTAATAGACAACCACTTTTCGGGCAGCACGAACGAAATCGTCAGCAACTAAGTGACAAATCGGCCTCGTGTTCCTATGCGGTTTCAGATATTGCGAACAAGGAGAAAGTAGCTTAGACATTCACACCTTTCGACCCGTTCAAAGCAACGGGACTGGGCGGCGTGATTCCGCTATGCTACAGTACTCATGCGAGAGTCTGGTGCCCCATTTAATAAGCATTTTTGCAAGCTGATTAAAAAGCGCGTATGTGCCGAAAGCATGGAGGGAGGTGAAGGGTATCGTTCTGCATATTAAGGAAAGTATTAGTATCGACAGGACGAACACAGGTCAACACGCATGCCGCAAAGGTAGATCTGTTGAAAGCGCGCTTCGCGAAGTGGTAGGCGAAATTCTGGAGATTTTGGAAACTAGGAGAATAAGGGTTGTCGCATACGCCGACGATTTAGTGATACTCAACACTGGCACATCCCTGTCAACGATAACTGTACTAATAAGGAATGCACTAGGTTATATCTTTAAGTGGGCCAACCAAAATGGATTGGTGGTAAACCCCTCCAAGACATAGCTGGTACTGTTTACTAGGAAAACAAAAGTATCCAATTTTTCTCTGCTAAAATTAGGGGAACCTACTTCGAAACTCTCCTCCGAGGCAAAACACCTCGGAATCATGATGGCCTCCAAGTTGAATTGGAAAAAGAATTTAGCGGAAAGAAATCTTTAGCAGCATACTACACATGCAAAAGGACCTTTTGGAAAGCAATGGGGACTATCACCGTACGTCACTTATGGCATTTGCACCACAGTTATCAGGAGGGTTCTAGATAAAGGGAATAACTGGAAAATAGTAGACAAAGTGCAAAGACTCGCATGCCTTGGCATATCGGGAGCCAGCAGATCAACCGGTCCTTTCTTCAACCGAATGACTGCAGTGTCTTCCAAGTGGATATCTACGCTATAGACAGGGTGGCTAGTCCTTTACTTAGTATTAGAGTTCCAGAAGACAAACCCACTAATTTTGTCGACAGTCAAGCAGTACTGAAGGCCATAGGATCTAAAGTAGTGAATTCGGGAATGAAATCCCGCACCACGCTGGTTTAGTGACACCAATGTCCCTCTATCCTGGGTCTCCGGACATAGCAATATTGAAGGAAATGGGTCGGATGATGAGATGGCCAGATGCCGCTCAGACTACCACCTTTTAGTGATCACGTTAGGAAAATTGATGAATACACCGTGGCCATGACGAATGACTTACGGAATAAGCGGGAAGACCGTGAGACCACAAGATTATTATGACCGCGGCTCAATAGTCCTTCAGAACACTGTGCTATAGCACCAATGCTTCATTGGTGTTGAATACCAACAAGTACTCTCTACATAGGCTGCCATGATGAAGATGAGGA
>NW_023458562.1:15498019-15515247 GCF_013731165.1 Rhagoletis pomonella
AGTAGCTGGCAAGTCAATATGCAGCAAAAGCTACACCAGGCTGAAGGATCGAAAAGACAACTGCGGCAACTAAAACACTTACATGCAACCACAACACAAAAAAAAACTCGAAAACATACACGGCTGCTTGGTTGTGGGTTCCACTGGGCGTATGAGGAACAATTATGCACCAGTGAGTGAGTGAGTGAGAATTTAAATTTAATATGGCCAGAGGATTATGATGCTTTTGCAAAACAAATGCTTTTCCCCAGTGAACTATGTTTGATATTAAATATTTTCATGCAACAGCTGCTAATAGCTTGAGCCTGCTGGCTTACAAATATTTGTAAAATATGAACCCGCTCAGATGCCTTGAAAAACTGAGATGCTTGGATTAAAAAATAGAGAAATGTAAGAGCATTTACACAAAACAGGCAGCTGTTATGTTCATATGTACGGCAATTTGAATTTTATATGAACACAAATTTTTTCAACAAATCAAAATCATAATAAAATACTTGCAAATCTGAAAATAATTTTTTTTTACATAGTAAAAGCAACAAAATTTGACCCGTCATAGAATTTAGTTGGATGATCGAGTGCAGCTGCATTACACAGCTACGAGTAGGTGTGCGTGTGTATGAAAAATGAGTGAATTAAATTTATGTAGTTAGGCCAAATTTTTAATATTTTCATTTTCTTTTCAGGTCTAGTTAGGCGCTGCGACGTGTTGTAGAAAAATATGCTGCAGGCAATCATTGTGAAGCTGACAATAAAATAATTCACAAAATAGGCAAAAAATATTTATTTTTTGCATACATAAATTTTTCACAGCACATACATAAATCTATTCTCGTATGGAGCCAACTGCAGCGAGCGGAATCTAATAATGGCACAACTTAAGAATGCGTAGAATGAGTGGCAAATATGTAGATGGAGAATTCTGCACTTGCATATGTGTATGTACGTATGTTAGGGTGGCCCATGCTTATTGACGAAAAAACTTTAAATATAAGTCTTGCCACCTCTTTATTTGGTTATGCCTACCATTTCCAGTAAGTTTACAAATTTTCCGACCGCTTTTTATATACAAGAGGCTGCTAAACCAATTTTAAATATCTGAAATTTAAGAAAAAAATTTATTTAAGTATTTGTAGCTAGTATGAATAACAAGTTAAACGCGCAAGTAATGCACTGAAAATGAGTTTTTTGAACCCAAAAGTTGTATTGTTTACCGACTGGGAGCGCAAAGTTTTTAAGGATTGGATATTACATAATGTAAATGGCCATAAAAAATATTTGCTTATTTTATACAAATTGTTAATGGAGTTTTTTATTTAGCAGTACGCCTGTCTAATACCTTTTTTAATGAAAACTAGGCTAGCATCTCAGTATTCAGTGAAGCAAAATGACATTAAAAAAACTTTGAAAAAAGAATGTGGATAAACAAAAATACCGTCAATATTTTAGCCCACTCAGTACCTCAGAGTTCTATAAAATAAATATTTTGGAAAAAAAAATACTCTTTGAATCTAAAAAACGAAATAAATTCCTAATATTAACAGTAGGTGGCATCCCTATTAAGAAATATGCTAGGTTAAAGAATGGATATTTTGTGAGTGTACATGTCGTCACTTCAATTCACAAAGGCCCTAACCAACACTTTTTTCGAGACTGCGTTTATCACATATTTGGGTAGGATATATTAAAGCACACCTTCACTAACAATTTAAAGTATTAGAAGCAAAAATAAAAAATTTGTTGGTTGGGGCATTTGTGAGCTTATGTAATGATAGTTATGTACATTAGTGTGGGTCGATTCTTTTTTTATTAAGTCGCTTGGTACTTTCGGATTCTACAAGTAATTCCAAGCAAAATTGTAGAAGAAACCATGGGTCGGAAATGAGCTTCGAGCCTGCGCATTTTCAAATGAAGAAATTGCCTTTTGACAAAACTAATTTTTTTTTTTCATTCCATGTCTTTTTTATGTACAATATGTTTACCTTTTTTACAAATTTTCTACATAAAATGTTTATATTTTAGATTCTGACATTTGTTTTACTTGTTTATTTATCCATTACTACTTTTTACAAAAACCATATACATAAATCCAAATTCCAGACTTTGTGCAATATTAAAAAAAAACTCAACAAATATTGGCCAAAATTTTCAGCTACTTAATTAATACACAGTTTTGTAGCTCACCCTATTATAATAAAGTGCAAGCTTGAAGTAGCTACGACTTACCGTTGCTACTTTTTTCTATATAAAAAATCGGCGAACATACTTTTTATGTAAGAAAATGCACAACACCGTCAGCAAAAAATTACCAAAACTCAACGGCAAGTCCTAGGTACTAGCACTTCATTTTACTACAATTAAATGGACTACAAAACTGTACACTCAAAATATTTCTGAGAAATCCAAAATAACAAAAAAAATAAATTGTTAAAACTTCTCAATAACAATAACAAAAAATAAATAACAAAAAAAAATATTGTTAAAACTTGTCAATATGGCGTGCGCTGTGGAAAAATTTTTGCGACCGAGAATACCATGCCCGGCCAATTTTACCCACCCCCTATAAAAATAATTATAGTTCAAATTATCTAGTAAGACAGAAAAATTCATTAAAAACGTGCATAGGGCATAACACTACTATATAGACATAGCATTGGTTAAGAGCGTTCTTTTAGTACCCATAAAAAGTAATATTGTATCTTAATTTTGAAACAAAACATACGATGGAAAATAGGTGGTAACCTCGTACAAATATATTTCTGAATTGAGGATTTTTCACATACTTTCCGTTTGATGTCCACATTATGGTGTCTTAGTTAGTTTGCAATATATTTCGAATATTCTTCCAAAATATTATTCCAAAATTCTCGGATGTAACACCTATCTAGATAATAGTGTAGACCGAAAATCCGCTTTTTTAGAATTTTCATTGGTAATAGCAAAAATATGGTTCATTATGCTCTAAAAAAATCTGTGTGTAAGAAAAAAATTGTTGGTCAATTTCTCAAATCCATCAAAGTTCAGGAACTAAAAAAAAATTGTTCTTAGCTTACTTCGATTCTCTGCAAAAAAGGTCCATAAACCATATTATATAGGACTATTTTTTCTTTGCGCTGAAAACATTGAAATACGAAACGTAGGGAATACTAGCTCTGTTATTGAAGCAAAAAAGAAAAAACAAATAAGAAAAAGAAAAAGAGTAGATGCATAGAGATGAATACAAAAAAATATTTCTTTGAAAATGCTAAAATATCTAACGTAGCCCAGATCAGAATATTTAAACGTCATATTTGGATATCCACTTAAGAAAAGTTGATGTCAAATGTGTATTATGTATTTTGTTTCTGTACTCTTCACACTTCCAATTGTACTTGCAATTATATCAGGTCAAGTAATAAGGAACCATTTTTGAAACTACCGCATTTTAATCGTTGGGTTTTAAATTTTGAACCTATATATGTAAGTCATTAGACAGCAGAGGATGATTAACTTATGACTAAAAAAATATAATTGAGGTTAGATCACACGGAATATCGTCATAGCCACTACTTCCAAGTAAAAGTATTGATGCCTTCATAGTATCGTTTCAACCCTAACTTGAAGAGGTTTTTTAACTGAGCACGCCATTTAACTTACATATAAGGTGCAAAATTACTTACCGGCAAATCTAATGCTTTGGAACAAAATGTTTTATACTACAAATTTTAATATCTTAAAAGGTCTTTGGAGGACATTGGCAGGGCTTGGGATTGACCCGATACATTCCAGTTTGTCGATGAATTTCGATAATGTTTTCAAAAACATTAAAAGCCGATAACTAAACAAAATTCGATAACTCGACTTATTCTAGAAATTTTCGATAAATTTCAACCACTCAAAAACGTACATATATATCTCGATATAAATCGATAACTCGATAAACTTTGGATACCTTAATAAATTTCGATAACTCGGTTAATTTTGATAGCTCCATATTTTTCGGAAGCTATCGACAAATTTCGGTAACTCGTTACAATCTGGTATCACGATAAAATTCGATATACATATATAACCTTGAAACTTCGATGGCTCGATATATTTCGAAAAACTTCAGGTTGATGAGTCGACAAATTTCAGTAAATCAATAAATATCGATAACTCGATAAGTTCAAAGAATTCTATGAATTACGATAACTCGATAAATTTCATTAACTGTATAAATAATCATAATTTAATACATAAATACCGATAACTTGATAAATTTCAGTAAATGGACAAATTTCGATAATCCCATAAATTTGTATAGCTAGATAGCTACCCATAAATTTTGACAACTAATTTTCTGTGTTTATAAATTTCGGCAGCTCAATAAACATTGATAATTTTGATTAATTCGATACGTTGCGATAACTCAATAGACATGGATAACTCGATAAATTTCGATAACTAAAAACTGCGATGAATCGATCAATTTCTTTATAATAAAAATTTTGTATGACTGAAAAATTTCCACAAAATATCTTGCCGTTGCAATTGCCTTAATTCTTTTGTATTTTTCATTGTTTCCATTTTCGCCTTTATCTTTAATTTTGCCTTCACGTTTTGTCTTAATCGTTTTTATCATTTATTTCTTCATCGACACATTTATTTTTATTAAAAAGTTTAATTTCAAATACGATGTAAAACAAAATGCGGAAACAACTCAAATTGAAACAACAACAGATACGGAAATTTTTAAACGACGATTTGGTCGTAATTTTCAACCAATTTTGAAACTATAAAAACTTTCTTCATTTAAAGAAAAATATCTTTCCAATAGTGTTCTTAGCTTCGAAATCCGTTCAGTACGAACGGTGACTGATTTAGAGCATGGTCAAACTCAAAAACAAAAATAATAAATTTGAACCACGCTAATGTATGTATGTACATACATATTTTAGTAGGATTTTCAAGCATGTACATATGCGTTCAAAAAATTGATAGTGCGCAACGATTGCTAAAGAGTGCATTGTTTGTGTTGCGCCACCCACCGCTTGCAATACATATTTACAAGTATGTACTTAGTTGCCACAGCTGTGCTGCTCATTGGTAATGCTATGTTGCTATTTGAATGAATGTCTCGAGTAGAAAAGCTTTTCATGCAAAGTTTGGATTATTTCCCCACACGTTTTTTTGGTCACAGAATTTGAGGCAATCAAGTGTATTTGTTGTATGTAGTATGTTGCATGTTGCATGTTGCCTGATGCCTGATGCAGTTGTGGCATTACAAGTAGCATTTGCAATATTTTCTCTTCTAGCAGCCAACAACTGATGCTTTGTAATGATAAGTGCGTTGCAGAGTTATTTGGTTAGTTACATGTTAACAATGCTGTTGGGCGCATTATACGCATACATACATACGCATGCATGCATGTTGTTGTTGTTTTTTGAAATTTATGTTGTTACCATTGCCTGTGTACGGCTAGTCAGCCAGCCAGCTAATGGAGATTTCATGCATTTTTACGCACGAAAACATAGCACGAATTAAAAAAAAAAAAATATTACAGTCCTGTGGCAATTGAAAGGCTGGGAGAAATACACAAAAGTAATTTTAAGATAATAAAAGTATTTTGAAAATTCTAAAATAACAGTAAAATTCAGAAATGCAGTGACCGTTTGAAATATACATACAAGAAAAGAGCGTGTGAATGTAAAATATTTTTGCATTCCGATAATCGATTTGTAGAAAATTTCGGTTGAGCTGCGATTTTAGCTAGAAATTCAGGACCATCTTTGTATATTAAAGGACAATTGCATTTTAACTAAAGTGAACTATTCATTGGAGTGCAATGGAGCATTGGTGTGCTTCTGATTGTGCAGCTACAATTGATCGACTCTCAGTTAATCTCGAATATTGCGTACCCGTTCGCGGACTCTGTGCAATGAGTGCAGAGCCCATGGGCAGTCTGGGACACGGCAGAAAGGGAATTTGGCCACTCCGACTTATTCGGTTTAGGAACCCACTGAAGCTAGGAACATCTGTTATGTATATGGAAAGTGTCTCTATCCAACTGGTGGATGTCATAAAAATACAATGCTGACGCAGTACACGACATACGATGGACGGGGCATAACTGCAAAAAATTTGAGACTCGGCGATATCTCATCTCTAGGTTCACCCGACAGTGAACGAATTGCCACAATCCGGATAAAGACTAACTAAACAACATCTGCCGAATTTGTACGCAAACCCCAACAATGGCGAAGGGCTAGGAGAAAAGGGAACGTTTCTTTGAACATCTAAGAGAAGCAGGGAACAAAAAACCCAAATGGATCAGCTTGTGATAGGCTGTTTGCCGATATGATCTATAGTAGATCCTAATATATCTATTAGTTTGTATGTGTCTTCTTACTACTTTATGCCTAATAGCAGCTAGACCAGGGAATTCACAAAGGAAATTATGGACACTTTCTTCGCTACCTTCTAGTCGAAAGCTGCGGCAATTTCTTTTATATGGGAGGCCCATTGTCTCCGTGTGTTTTCCTATGAGCCAGTGTCCCGTAGTGGTTGCTACAATTTTAACTACTTCTGCCCTTGATCTATTAGCAGGGCTAGTGTCTTCCTTCTGTTATAGTCAGGCTTGAGATCCCTGGTTATTTTGCAAGTGTGTATATGCGACCAACTTTTACTTGCCAGTTTAAGAGAAAAAATCAGTTTTTCTTTGAACGACTCCGAGTTGTCATACCGGTGCAACAGCCTCGGATTCCTTCAAGTAGGCTCCTGTTCCTATGGCCGCGACTTTGAGCGACCTCTTTCAAAATAAAAATCGGGGTATACTTTTTTCGATATAGAACAATCCTAGGGGGTGGGAGCATTAAAATGCCGTCTTTACTTATTTTGGACCACCCTAATGTATATACATACATACATACATATGTACACTCATCTTCATCTATCGAACAAAATTATCTAAGTAATTGGTAGGAAGTAGTGAACCGAAAACTTACTTTTCCAAAGCATAAGCTATTATCTCATCAGTTGCCCTAAGTGGAGCTCTAATATTTACGAATACATAAAAACACACAGAAATTCATCTAAAATACACGAAGACACAATAAGTTACTTTAAACTTTAATAAGGCATTTGAAATAAGGTAGCAAAGCAAATCGGCATGTTTTGCTGCAAATATAATATTGCAATGACAGGTAAGTGAAAACACCAGTAGGCAAGCAAGCGTTTACTTTAGATGTGAGTAATTGCATATTAACCGTATCATGTTTATGCACCCAGTGTACACTGTTATACAGGGTGGGATTAACATGTGTGGAGGCTTAAGTGTAGGAGGAAATGTGGGGGCCCAATAGCGACTAATATTATTTTTATTTTGGCGCTCACACTTATGCTAGATGATTGGCCACGCTTCTACTCCAATTTGTGGTGTGTGGTATTTATGAATTTGTTTTTATATTAAACCTGAATTGGTTGGATAATTGCATATCGCTTCAGAAATTTGACATCAGAATGAGGGCTTAGCACTATTGTAATTTTTTCAAATCTAAAACATGTTTACGCGCACAATATTTTGACCTATATTCAATATCAATCATCCCTTTTGAGCTTTTCCACTTTCAAAAATAAGATATCGTCGAAATTGATTTCGCTAAGTAAATCCCTTTCCCAGAAGAACAAGTCGACTTTCTTTCATAATAGTACGAAGTCGGTTTGTTGTCAATGAAATCTTTGAAAATGAGCTTTCGCTAGTGCATGACTTTTTTCCACCTGCCTCCTTATAGTCGAAACACTGTGTGACGTTAGGCTTTCTTTGAAAAGGACTTTGAAATTTCAAAAATATGATTATTTAAAAAATACAGTGTAATGTAAAATGGCAGTATGGGTAAGATATCAAAGTGTAAATTCTGTAGAATTAAAAAAAAAAACTTTATGGCAGACAAGGAGGAATAGGTATTGAATATCCCCTGTTAAATACTTTTTTATCCTAAACTGATAAATTTCGAAAGACAAAATTCGAGGTTGTGGTCGTGTAAATGTTTGTCCTTAACGTATATTTTTTTTCAAAAATTAATATTAGAAATTTTCAACGTTATTCAAGGATAAAATATCAGAAGAACATTTTCAATACCTTTTCGTCCGCTTGCACAAAGAAGTTAATCTTTTCAAATACTACAGAATTTTTCTTTCATTTGTTACCCATATTGTTATTATATGCTCCCAGTCATTTGAATAGCACACCTTTTTGATCTTCAGTCTTTATGTACAATTTTCCCTGTCTTTGTTTAATATTAATTAATTTTTTATAAAAATGAAGATATTGTAAGTGTAAATCCGATTTTAGAATTTTATACAAATTTAAAAAACATGTCAACAAAGGGATGTACTGTCTTAATGACCTGCGTGCGTAATACCGAATTTCACCTAGGCATTAATATGACCAAAAATATATGCCATTTAAAAAAGTACCATATGGAAATAAACTTAATGACTATTTTTTTAACGTAGTGACACTAATATTTTTTAATGCCCAACTTTGTCATTTGTCATTTTCGTCATTTAAAGCCGAGTGGAAATCCAGCGTAAGTCAAAAATATTTTTACAAAATTTTTGGGTATGCAACTTGGTAGCCCCTTCAATTTGTATAATAAGGTGTAAGTTTCAAGTTGCTACAAAATGTTGTTAATTTTTGACAATTTTTTTGTTCACAGTGTCATGTATTTTCTTCCTTTTCGACAAAATTTGTATATGGAAGAAAATGCGCAGCGTTTGAGGATAGCTATTTGAAACTTGCACTCTATTATACTAAAATTTCATTTCCTATAAAACTGCAAAGACATCTAAATTTATTCTAAAAATTAAAAAAATTAATTTTAGATAAAATTTTTCTTGAGCAATCTTTTCTCGTTTTAGAGAAACCCTATAATTTTTTCAACAAATTTTTATTATGTAGTACTCTTTTACAGAAACAAAAAATGTTACTACTTATTCCTGCTGTGATATATAATTTTTATTTTGCGTATATGCTTGCAAATATTTACGCATGCTAGCAATATCTACCTACACATGTAAGTATATACAGTATGTATCTGTCCAAAACTCAACTGATTCAATTCATTAGACAACAAGCCAATATGCATACGGATGAGGTTTATTGAAAGCGCTCCCTAGTGCGCAAATGAATAAATACTTACAGCTACTAGTGTGGCAATTGAAATTTTAGGCCTAATGGTCGTCAGGTAAATGCGTATAATACGTGCACATTTATGTACGTTTGTATGTAGATATTTTACATCTTGTATATATGCTGCCGAAAATATAAACATTGAATGTGCACAAATATACACTTTCACAAACATATGTATGTATGTACATAAAAGCTAACTAAATATTAGCAGCATGGATTTCAATTGATGCATAAGTTAGTAAATATGCCACATGCAAAGAGCATCATTTGCACAAATCCAAATTTAGATATGTATTGATGTGTATACATTTGTATGCATCTAAATACTACATATACTCGTATATTTTATACCTCTAAATGCAGTGGTAAGTTTAAGTACAAAACAATTAAGCGCACATACTCCACTTATAATTATACCCACTCACCTGAGTACACCTACTTATGCTTACATACATATGTACATATATCCATACATATTCTTGTGATCTAATCTATTTTACATTGAAATTTAGTGCATTCAATGGCTATTTATGTATGTACCTATTTGTGTGGCATTTACAAAACGTTCCTTGAATAAGCAATTAATGCAATCTAAAGTTTTAACATATATGTCGATCTAGATATCATTACCTTAATAAGGAAAAGCCCTATCTAACACTTTTATTTCTTCACATAGTAATTTTAAAATCTAATAAAAAGTACAGTTTTTTTAGTTTCTAATTTCATTCAAACGCTGTTTTGAAGTGAAACTTCTTTAGCGGCGGTTGCTTGGTTGGGAGTAAATTGGCAAATTCCACGGAAATTGCACACGGAAATGGTGCAACGGAAATGGTTGGGGCTGAAACAAGTGCTTCATGAGTGTATGCACATGGTATTGATTTAACAAAAACTTGCTAATAAAAGGTTAAACAATAACACTTAGAAAATGACCAATACAAGGATGAAAGTAAAAAAGAGTACGTACATAGATAATGTAAAGGATAAAGGCAAAGGTAAAAAACCAAGATGCGTAAAGATGAAGGAAAAAATTAAGATCAAGTAAATTTAAACACTTTACTCATAATATTTCTTTATTTATAAATGATTAACATGAAAGTAGTTAAACACAAAGATAAATATAAAGAAAGAGATGAGGATGAAGATACTGATAAAAGTAAAGATGAACATAGGGGAAAAAGATTAAAATAAAAGTAAAGAAAGAAAAGGATGTAGATGGAGACACAGGGACAGAACCTGTGAACTATTTTGGGATTTTCGGGATTCTCGAGACTTATCGATATAATAATCGATATTTTTATCGATATTTTTGTAGATTTTGTTATCGAATTTTTTATCTATATTGTTTTCGATTTTGCTATCGATATCTTCGGAACTTATCGACATAGTAATAGATATTTTTTATCGATTTTGTTATCGATATTGTAATCGATATTTTTAAATGAATTCAATGAATTTCAACAAATACTAAAAATCGATAACTTAACAAAATTCGATAACTGACTAATCGCCTTAAATTTCGATAGGGGTGCATTTCGAGGGCCCAATAAATTTCGATAACTCAAAAATGTATATATCTCGATAACTCGATAAATTTTGGATACTCCTATAATATTTTTCGAATTTCGATAACACTTTACACTCTGGTAACACGATAAAATTCGATAAGCAATGATAACTCGATAATCTTATATAAACTTAAAATTTCGATAACTCGATATGTTTTGAAAATCCCAAAAACTTCGAAAAAAATATCTTGCCCTTGTCTTGTTTGATACCAACATAAAAATATTTCACTTAAATTTAATTGGTTTGAAATTTCTAAATATGTGAGCACCTTGTCAAAAATTATTTCGAAATAAAGAATTCTTAAACCTCTCTTCTTTAATGCTAATATTAAAGTCTTGAATTTTACTTATTAATTAAATTAATTAGAACTTTTTGTACAGGTGGCAAACCTGTTCAAAAATATTTTCGAAATAAATCGTTCGCGCTTTTGATTGACATCCACATTGTTTTAATATTTTATTTAGCTTATTAGTTAATTGAAAAGGGTGGCAACTATAAAAAAAAATTGTCCACTATATTAACATGTGTTTTTGCCCGAAATTGAATTAAGAAATAAATGATTTTTCACACCACCCTAATATACATGTATGTGTACATGGAAGTGCAGCAAACATTTACACAAAAACACACATCTATTGCATTGCACACACATCTATTGCATTTTGCTAGTAAAATTTATATTTTTGTATTCCATTACACTGCGAAGCAGAAAGATAACAAACAAAATGGAAAGATAAAAGTATGTTTCACACATAGAATCGATTGATTAATTTACGCGAATTATGGTTAATTATTTCAACAATCGGACGTCCACTTTAAACATAATTAATTAAACAATCAGCGTGTTGCATTAATGGTGAGCACACAGGAGCATATCGTCGTTTAAAGTACAAAACCGCGTATCAACAAAATGCAAAACCGCGTATCAAGATAATGCAAAACCGCGTATGTGACTTTCATATGTAAATTATCTTCTAGAGAGTAAAAACATTCATATTTCAAAATGTTTCTCTTTTTTATTAAGCAATCGCATACCTGGCCAGTATATTTCAGGGCGAATGGATAAGGATTGAGCCAAGAGCTTGTGTGAGCGAATCCAATTTTTGGCAGCTAATGACAGTTACGCGGTTTTGTACTTTAAACGACTCTATTTAGTTAAGTATATAGTATGTATGTATGTATATTTTACATTTGATGTCATTTCATGAAGAGGAGAATTGTTTTTAAATTTAGTACTTGTCAGTGTACTTATGTATAACTAATAGCTTACTTATTATTTAAAACAAAACCGCAGAACAAAAGATGAAGTTCCATTATGTTAAAGAGTTTAAGTTTTGTGTCGAAAATAAGAAAAGTGAAATGCGTGTGTTGATTAATGCCGATTTCCGAAAAACATTTTCTGTAGAAACGAACCCGCTATAAGTATTATTTTTTGCGTAAAAAATCCATTTCTGAAACCAAAAAAGTTGTATTAATACTATTGGGATTGTGGCACCATCAATTTCAATGGTTGCAAAGTAGTTTACTGAGTTCCGTTGTGGTCGTACCAGCACAAATGACTCCGAACGTTCACCAGCGATTGTCGAAAAAACCATTGAATGATATTGGACGGTCAGAGAATGAAAGTGTTTGAGGTAGCTGAGGCTGTAAGGGTCCCAACTGAGTGGAAAAGTCGCATTTTACATGACTGTTAAGATATGAGAAAACTATCCGCAGATGTATGCGACCATAAGCGTAACCATGTGATCACTTAAAAGAAGTGTTCGGCGGTTTTGCGATGTTCAGCCGCTATCCTTGCGAGATTTTGCACCGCTTCGTAACCCTTAACGAAATATGGGTCTACTATAACTCATCAGAGGCCAAGGAACAATCAAGAAGTGTACCAAAGAAGTCCAAATAGGGTCTGTCGGCCAATAAGGGAAAAAGGGAAAATATATCACTGGTTAATATTATTCAGAGCTTTTGGACAAACTTTGTATTGATTTCCAGCAAAAACGACCATATTTGGCCAAGAAAAAGTGCGGTTCTATCAAGGCAAACCACCGGTGCACCAGAGCATCGGTTGAGCATCGGTTGAGCAACGAACTCCTACCCCATCCACCATTTTCACCAGATTTAGGCACCAGCGACTATTTACGGTTTTAAAACCCAAGGAAATGGCTCGGCAGTAAGAGATTTGCAATGAAGAGGTCATCACTGATATAAACGCTTATTTCGAGAGCCTATTATTTGGAAGGAGTTAAAAACTTGGAAAAGCGCTGGACTAAATGTATCGAGCTAATGTTAGACTACGTTGAGAAATAAAACGTTTTTAGGCGAAAAATATATTTTTAGCCCTTGTACTTGCAGATGCTTTTAAAATTTTTCGTAAATCAAAAATTACAAACGTCTTATGATCGCTGTCCTTTTGTGTTTTGAGCTTAAACTATGACGTAACAGTCGGTATTCTGCAGTCTCAGAAAAATTGAGTTAAGTGTAAGTAAAAAACCAAATTCAATTCGAATGAAAGGAATAATGTAATTGAAATATATATCTCAATACGGGTGTTAGACGAAAAAGTTCGAAGAGAGTTTAATATCAAAATATGGAGGTCAAACAAAATAGTGCTAAGAAACCTTTAGTTGGAACATTTAAAATATTTTTGAGGTGTTTGGACAAATTGAATTCAGTTTGAATAAAGAGAATTATGTAATTAAAATATGTATCACAATATAGGTGTCAGACGGAAGAGGTTGAAAACGGTTATAGTTTGGAGATATTTTTAAAAGGGTTGCCAACTGTATGGAAAGTCAACTTACCTTACCAAAGTTATATAAGTATGAATATGAAATATTAAAATATGCGTGTCAATCGAAAGGGTCTTAAGAAATCTTTAGTTAAATCATTTAGAATAATTTTGAGGTATTTATAGAGTACTGCAACCTGTGTAACAATTATGTTCAATTTAAATTATTTAATAAGTCAATTAAATTATAACAATATGGGCCTCAATCGAAATGAACACAATATGGGTGAGAGACAAAAGACCGAGTTGTAGTTGGAAAATATTTGGGAGGGGATTAAAGAAAAACAAAAATGCAAAAATCTCTTTATTTTTGGCTGAGTTTAAATATATTGAGTTTTTTTTTTTTTTGAAATAGTAACACCTAAAAAATAAACAGAAGCAAACCGCTGAGCGAATTTCGATGGATGGAGCAATGCCCTAGGGTGATATTCGCTGCAACATTTCGTCCAGTAAAAAAGAACCGAAACGAAATTCGCATCAACTGAATGAAAAATAAAAAATATAAAAGCGAAAAAATTAATCCTAAAATTGTCCCATTCTGCTACTTCCTGATAATTATCAGCTAGAAAAGTGAAGAAACAAAGCCACTTTTTCACTGACTGCTGATTTTGTGACCGGCGGCAGCAACAAAATTAAAAATAAATCTATTCTCGCAGGACTTCGTCCAACGAACTTCGTGGTCGCTTTGGTTGTGTGCAATCTTATATACTAAATTTTTTTTTTCGACAGCGAACTTTCTTCCGAAGAAAATAGAAAACGTTGTTCGAATTCTGAAAACAGTTATTAAATAGATGAAAAAAAATGTTTATTTCGCCGGTAGGAGTTTTAACCTAAGGTTTATTTTTTACCTTGTTTGCTGCTTGATAACAGTTATTGAAGAACTATTATGTTTCACAGTGCTTGATAACAGTTATTATCCAACGTTTATTTTTTACGTCGTCTGATAACCGTTGTAAGAGAAGAATATTAACGAAAACAGAGATGGGGAAGAAGAGAAAGATGATGAAAAAAAAATAGGAGCAGTGAAATAACCGTTATCAGACAACGTAAAAATAAAAGTTGGGAATTAACTTTTATCAAGCAATATAAAAAATAAACGTAGGGAAATAACTGTTATCGAGCAACATAAAAAATAAACTTTGGGAAATAACTTTCATTAGCAACGAAAAATATATTTCTCCTGCATAACAGTTATCAGACAACATAAAAAGTAAACGTTGCGTTATAACTCTTATCGGCGAAATACAAAATATCTCTCATCTAATAACTGTTATGGAACAACGTCTTTGCGATAATACTTATAACTGTTATGTCCCTGTTTTCTACTAAAACTTTATTGCAAGCAGATTATATTTTCAAAACAAGGCAATTATTAAAACACCCTGTATAGGAAAAAATATTTTTTTGCAAGTAAATTGTCTTTATATTTAATTGCACTTTAACCACATAATCGCTACCATAGAATATGTGAAATTAAAAACACAGAAAGTTAATGCTTTACTTGTAAAAAGGACGAGAATACAGAAAAAGGACACGGAGACAAACAAAATCAGGTAGGTAAAAACCATTAAGCGTAGAGTAGGAGGGTAACTTTAAACTTGAACATATTTTTTTAGATTACTTCGATAACGAAACAGGTAAGCAAGTGATTTCGATGCGTCTTTTGCACGCACGCTGCGACGATTTTGTACTTAAGCGAACAACTTCAAACTTCTGGTCATCAATAGCAGATAGAATGTGCTAAGGAGAAGATACATGCCACTCGGGAGCCATCACTTACCAAACCAGATATTATAAAACCGAAAAGCAGTGCGTATCTTTGAATACAACAGCAACTCTAAACGAATCTAAGTTGGAGAGAAATATGACGTACTCGCAAAGTAATAATCCTGTGATGGTAGCAGCCGAAAGAGCAATTAAAACTCCTTTGAAAAATACATCGCAAAGTGGTGATGGTGTTTTTAGTGGAAGACGCAGATCATCGTCAAAAAGGTCGTCAACTATGCCTCCACATTTCATAAGCCGAACGAGTACTCCTAAATATCAACACCATGGACAAAAAACACGAAATTTCACATCGTCAACGTCATGGACGACAGCAAACCCTTCAACATCGTCAAACTCCAGTGGCTTTAGCAGCGAACTATTTTCGTTGCGGCAACGGAAGGATCAATTCCAGCAGCAACGTCTCCACTCTTATTCGCTCAGCAGCGAAAGTGATAGCGGATTTTCCACAAGTAGAAGTCTTGATTACCTAACGCATTATGGTGGCAAGGATGAAGTTCAGCTCTGGCAGCAACAGACGCACGCCAAACAGGGACAACGCCGGCACTCACTCGCTACATTCGACAACAAAACGAATAGTTACTTGGGTTGCGCATACTACTCGAATAACCAGTCGTATTCCAATGGTTTTGGACTTAAAACTGATGATGAAGATAAGCTCAAATCAGCTGCTCTGTCCAATAGTGGTGCCGCTGGGGGTAATGAAAAAAGTCCAGCAGCTACTATTTGCAATAGCCACAGCGCCAATCACGAGTATGGTGCGCGAATTTCATTGAACAATGTTCCTAAATTTGGCAAAATCTTACCGAATCGGTATTCGCTACCTACTGCGTTGTCGCATTTTGCTACTAGCAAACATTTTAATGCGCCGTCAGCCCAGTTCTTGCCAAAACCACCGCAACACTGGTTGTTGGATTTGATGGAAGCGAAGGCTGAAGGCGGCTGTGCCATAAACGGGAATTCAAAGTACAGTGAGCCAATAGCAGTGGAGTGTAAGCTGGCAGCAGTTGGATACTGCCCAAGGGTAACATACTCGGAGAGTAATCTGTTCGATGAAATCAGTACTCATAATTTAAAGTTGTTGCTAAAGGTGCAAACATAATTGTTATCAGATCACCTGGCGTGAGCAATGTACAAAGGCATATTATTATTATTGTAGCTTGCAATCATGATTTTTGCAAGTAAATAAATGTACATATGTATGCTACAAGGAAAAATATAAAATCGGAACTAAATCAAGCAATTTAAAAAAAAATAAAAACTTATGAAATAATATACATATGTACATACTTATGTACATAAAGTAACCAACTTTTTTAACTAAATAAAAATATTTGTATAGAGTTGGAGATGGGCTTCACAAAAACTAGACAATTTTCGTTTCCGTTTGTATTTTCTGGAATAATTCAAGCCTCGTCCTCTACCAAAAACTATGTAGTAAAATATCGTTACGGCCTTGACATTTTCGGGACTGTAGGATTATAGTTGTTTTTAATTATGTACTTATATGTATGGACGCTTAGCAGTAAAAATCGTATATGAATATTATGTGCTTAAAAACTGGATATCAATTTTTGCTAATACAAAATTTGGACATAAATTTTTGGCAATTTAGAAACTGAACATAAATTCATAAGCATTCGGTCACTGAGCATATTTTTATAGTTTTTGGTGCTTAAAAAATGGACATAAATTTATGGCAATAGCCAATTTGGACATAATTTTTTTACAACTTTGAAACTCTGCATTCGTTTCTTTTAATTTTTGGTGCTTGAAAAGCGCGACATCAATTTTTATACCCGAGCGCACTTGTGCACAAGGGTATTTTAACTTTGTTCACATAACGGTTGTTTGTAACAGGCAAAACGAATCGAGATAGATATAGACAACTGTATACATAAATGATCAGAATGAAAAGAGAAATCGATTAAGCGGTG
>NW_023458562.1:15525247-15529100 GCF_013731165.1 Rhagoletis pomonella
GTTAGAGAAAGAACTGTATTTTAATTGAAAATTCTCAAAAATAAATAAGTAAACATAAGTTGCACACAATATCACTTTGAAATGGCGTGCTATAGATATGACCGATACTGTAGGTATTTTCTGAGTATGATTTGGTTGGTTGGTTGGTGGAAGCTTCGCCTGAGCACATGCCCAGGACCCAATTAGTGCTTATAGCACCATTTTTCTGCTTTCATGATTCGGTTTCGTCAAACCGTTATGTTTTTTTAGGCTAGTAATGGTGCATTTGGAGATCTCTCTAAGATTTTGGATGGAAAATCTCCCGAGTGTGTCATGCCTTATTCGTGCCAGTACTGGACACTCGCAAAGATAGCGAAGGATCGTCTTCTTTACTTCCCTCAAGATCACCGCTACGGCACCGAGGCTTATACGGAAGGCCCATTGTAGCCGCATGTTCGCTAATGAGCCGATGATTTAGGCGAATTGAAACAAATTACCTTAAATATATTATTTACCAGATGAAAGTAATTTTTTTTTAATTAATGAACTTTATTCAGCCGTTTTTATATTTCTTTGTTGCTGTTTGTTCGCGCAAATCTCCGAAACGGGGGAACCGATTTCAGCTTGAATTTCACTAATGAATAACGGTAGATATTTTCTGTGAAGGCTATACACTACTTATTGGGAAAATATTTCTCAGTAAAGTTCATATTTTTCCTAAAAATATAACTGTGCACACTAAATAAGTCTAATATCGGTAGCTATTAGTCTATTTTAATTCGTGAAAGGTAGCCAGTGAATTCTCAGTCACTGAGGGACTCATGACAGCTGATAAACAGCATTACTGGTAACCTGGTAAGCCTGATGAATTCACTTGTTCCTAACGTATTAGCGTTCGCTGCGTTACCTAGGTAACATCAGTATTATTACAACTTACAGGCTAAACTAATATTCGCGGCTTGCGTTGTGGTATGCACGCCGTAGAATTTTTTTTTTTGTGTCACCCGAAATTGGCTTGCGTGCGTTTGCACTTGATTTCATTGAGCGAAACGTCAAATCAAAATCTCACGCAAAACAAAAATTTGAAATTGAGTTAGCTTCATACGCACGCCGTTCAATTTCGGTTGGTCCCATACAAGCTGTATGTGCATGAGAAATTTTTGACAGTAAATTGGCGGCGTGCGTTAATATTAGGTTAGCCTGTTATGAATGGAAGCCAAAGGTAGCTAGTCAGATAGCTGGTGAATGGTAATCTAGTAGGTGTAAATTGATTAAGTCCATGTCGGATAAAGCTTTGTGGCTTTGCGAAAGCGAAAGTCGTAAAAGGTATGGCACAATGAATGACAAGGAAATAATTTTGCACCACTTCAATATATTATACTATAAGCAGTTTCTCCAATAATTATTCACCATTAAATTTATGGTTACTCACTAAATAAAGTTTTTCTCTGTGACACCTCATGCGTGGTTTGGTCTACCAAAATACCCGAACAATGCTATTTTCAGGCCAGATAGGCATTTCAAACTTTTTCTTAGCTCTCATAATTTTATGAAGAATTCAAAAAAGCTTTCTGTATTTCGTTTTTATTTTTCATTTTTTTACCTGCGTTTGTAGTAGTCTCCAAAACGGCTGAACTGATCTTCCCGGGACTTTCACTGATATAAAGCGGTATTTTCGGAATACGCTTTGGGATTTAGGGTTAAAAAGTTTCACCATGAAAAATATTACCTTCCAGATGAGAGTTAATATTTTTCCTCAAAAATCTACATTTAGATGTAACTAGTAAAAGTCATTGCAAAATTCAAATATTTTTTACAGGCAATGTAGTTAACGCCTTAGTTTTAGGCTACTGTGTTTTTGTCAGCGTCATGTATCAGCAGATTTGTAAGAAAATCAAATATTTTCAAATGGCCAAACTCAGCCGCTAGTGATATTAAAATATCTTTTAGGTGACTTTTACAAGAAAGTAAATGTTAGGTATGGCTGCATGTATGTACATTAAGGTGGTCTAAAAATGCGTGTGAGAAAATAAAGTCGGAATTTCACCCCCTAGGATTGTTCAATATCGACAAAAACTTTGCCCCTGGTTTTTTTTTCTTTTAAATAAAATATTTTGAGGTCAAAGAGCACAAAGTTTTCCATGTATTTTATATGGGAAAAAAACAAATTTTCATACAAATGGTATAGAATTCGATCGGAAAACTTCGTTTCTCTTCAGGAGACTTCCAATAACAACACCCAATTGTGTATTTAACCAGGGGTCCTATAAACAATTTTTATTATGCGAAATGATTAAATTAACGATTGGATACTATTACTGGAAGTCTCCTGAAGAGAAACGGAGTTTTCTGATCGATAAATATTGATTTCCAAGGATTTATACCATTTCTACGAAAAATTGTTTTTTTTCCCACCCCACATACAAGAAAAACTTTGAGTACTTTGTGCGATCTCTAGCAGCCGGTTTCACCAGCAATTTAAATGGAAAATGATTTTTTATTGTCTGTCAATTTCCATATAAATCCAAAAAATTGAAATCATTTTTCACTCAAGTTTCTTTCTTGAAATTGGCTTTAAATATTTTTTTATTTCCAAAAAAAAAAAAACGGTGGTAGAATTTTTTTCGTTACAGCCTAGGGGATGAGAGCATTAAAATTCCGACTTTACTTTTGTTTTACCACCACAATGCATTTAAATCTTGATAATAGCTTATTTTTGACAAATTAAATTTATTTTCTGCTAAATACACGATTTAAATGACAGTAAATTAACACAAAGCAAAATTTAAATCCTTTCAATAAATGTCAAACTTTCACTTTAACTCACACACACACATTAACAGCTAGCCAAGTGCATGCATGCTTTAACATATTTTCAAGCGCCGGAACAGGTTCATTTAATCACATGGCAAATCACGCACAATAAACATGCCTGGCAAATTTCTAGATGCATAGTATTTATGTATGAATTTTATTTATGAATTTACCATTTGACTATTTTAATAAAATTTATAGTAGAGCAAAATTTTGATAAATATTTTAAATAATTAGGAGTAATAGCCCAAACGTTAGGGGTATTAGTACAAAACCACATAAAAAAACTGAAAGTGCTTTCAAAAGCTAAAATTCATACAGCTAACGAAGGGTAAAATTTTTATAGTAAATTTTCCGCTTTCATTAAACATATGTAGATATGTAGGTGCATACTTACATATGCATACTGCCAAAAAGTATTTGTGAAAATTGCAACATTTCAACATTAATTAATAACAATAGCTTTTTCGCAAGCATGCAAAATGTAATGTAGTATTTATTACAGTGAAAATTTATTTGAAATCGACCTGAAAATTTAAAATATTGCAAGAAATTTCCATAGCTTATCAATTTCTATTGTTTCCATTTATTTTAGTGAAAATAATTATTTTTGATGTACATTTTAATAAAAATAGAGTGTGTAGTCTCTAAGCGCGGAAAAAATTCCAGTAGTAAAGCGGTTAGCAATATATTTTCTAATATACCTACTGGCCCGTATAAATCTTAACTATGCAATTGCTTTTTCTTAAAATTTCAGACCTTTAACTTGAATTTATTTAAATGAATCCCTGTAGTAATAGGTCTGGCTTTAAGAAAAAGTAATGGCTTAGTTTTTATCCATGCGGTCCACTGTATGTACTTATTACAAGCTTATTAAATAAAAGTAAATGGCCCACAAAAAATTTGCCCGACAGATGGCGCAGGAGTCGAGATATTTCGCAAATCCGTAGGTATTTGTAATTCAATTTGTTTCTTATTAGAATAAGTAATGGAAAGAAATACGTCCACAAAAATTTTGCCGTTAATAATAAAAGCTTGTCTTAAAAAAAACTTTTTTTTT
>NW_023458562.1:15529110-15564189 GCF_013731165.1 Rhagoletis pomonella
CCCGAAGTTATGGTAGGCATAATGGATGTGTCCATAACACGAAGACCCTTCACGCCATACACGCGCAACTCATTGTCTACCACAGCCAATGTATCGTTTTCTGGACCCATTTTACAGGAGCCGCCGTGATGGTTCTCGGGGCCGGTGCGATAGCGTATAGCGCACTCCCAGTACTCATCAGTGCCGTAGTCGATCGATGCACATTGTGTTACTGGGGTCTTATTCAGGGTGAAGTTGAACTTTTGAAGCGCTGGCATTTCCGACAAACGTATGACAAACTTAATGGCATCAACAAGCGTTACGACATCATGATCCTCGGATAAGTAGTTGGCGACAAAAATTGGATCGGCAAGCGGATCATTGGAAGCAAGTGTAACGGAACCACGTGATTTCGGTTGCAATACGGCGGGAATAATATTCACGGAGCGCGAGCCATTCGATAGCAGCTCACCAATTGCACCGGTAGCGGAGCAACTAGCTGTGTAGCCACCGAATAAGAGTTGCACATCGGGTCCTCTTGATGGATCGGCGTGGTTGCTGCTAAATTTGGCAGTAATATCAGCAATACCAGTGCCAGACAGCATACCATTGCGGAAAAGCAGATATTCCATTGCAGTTGCCCAGTTTAAAGGGTTAGCATCGGTTTCGTTAACAAAGAAGTTTACATAATAGGAAACATGATTGTGTAGATTTTTACCAACACCGGGTAGATTGTGTACTGAAGTCACGTTGACCTGCGGAAAATTATATTTAGGTAGGTATTCAGAATATTTTTTTTCTCACAAATTTTTCGAATCATATTTACTTGTTCTAGTTCGTCAGCTGGTCCAATACCGCTAAGCAATAGTACTTTTGGTGAGTCCAAGGCGCCTGCGCTAACGACCACCTCGTTCCTTACGGATACCGTGAAAGTACGGTTATTCTTATCGATTAATTCGACGCCAGCAACGGTTTTACTATTCGGTTCGAAGAGCACTCTGGAAGCAGTGGTTTTAAGTAGAATGTGTAGGTTATTACGGTTTCGTGCGGGACGCAAGAATGCGCGTGCAGCACTAAAGCGAATGCCATCGCGAGAGGCCATCTGTGTTTGCATGAAGCCGGTGGCATTGTCACCATTCAAATTATGTATGCCATAGCCTAAAAGGAAAAAGGACAACGAACGGAACGGAAAACATAATGCAAAGTCGCTTGAAAATAAAATTAAATAGTACACACATTTATCATGTCGTGCGATATCGTATCCTGATAATGTCATATCATGCGATATATGATATTATGTGATATCTTATCATGTGATGTTACAACATTCGATACTACATCTCATGATGTTTAAAGTCTCAACTTACCCATTTGTGCTCCAGCCTCCAATATCGCATATGACAATGGTGGAGTGTAGGGGAAAAATGAAACAGGTAGTGGTCCACCGGTAGCATGAAAATCCCTACCAACCTGATTAATTTGCAAATTATTTTCGGATTTCTTAAAGTACGGCAATATTTCCTCGTACGACCAACCGGCATTACCCAAAGATGCCCAATAGTTATAGTCCTCACGATTACCGCGATTGTACGTCATGCCATTCACCACCGATGTGCCACCCAATACTTTGCCACGCGGCCAAGAGCACCGCTGGTTCGTATATCCGAGGCATGCTACCTTCTCCGGTTGAGTTGTATAGTTGTAGTCAATTCCACTGCCAAAGAAATTTAAGTAAGCTGATGGTACTTGTGTTCCAATAGGTTCATCGTCACCTGGAATGGCAGCAAATAACGAAGGGGATTGGTGTTAGTATAAATAGGAATGTGTATATTAGTGAACAAGTTTTGGTTAAAAAAAAATCCATTTTCCACATAACATTTATTAAAAAAAGTGTCATGTTTTTTTCATTTAAAAGTTTGATCTTTTCATTTTTTTTTGCCTGTACTTCTTTTTAGT
The DNA here is from genome assembly GCF_013731165.1 of Rhagoletis pomonella. NCBI lineage: Eukaryota > Metazoa > Arthropoda > Insecta > Diptera > Tephritidae > Rhagoletis > Rhagoletis pomonella. The sequence continues at coordinate 15,531,046 of NW_023458562.1, forward strand.
GTAGGACGGATGGTATTGAAAATGGGCGAATGGTATTGAAATGGACGAAAACTGCGATATTTTAGTAGTCAATATATTCGCGAAACCATGGGACAAATATAGTAAAACTGCGTTTCTTTTATTCTCTCTGAGGTCATGATTTATTTTATAGGACTTTGTAATTTCAAAGAAATGATTAATTTCAAAAATTATTTAAAAAATTCAATGCAATGTAGAATAAAAATATTGGAACCCATGAAAGAGGAAATTTCTTTAGAATAAAAAAAAAAATTAAAATCTTTTGGATTCACAAGGACGCATTGGTAATTTTTAAGCTTATGAAGTTAGAAGGATGAAATTCGAGGATTTTATCGAGTTTATATAAGTCCTTAACATATAATTTTTTCAAAAACAAATATTGCGAAATTTCAAGGATAAAATTTTAAAAAGACATTTTCAATACTTACTAGTCCTTATGTACCAAAACATTCTGTTTAAATCTGTTTAAATTCTACAGAATTTTCTATATAATTTTATACCCGTACTTCTTTTCTAAGCACATTTCACTTAATTATTGAAATCATTTTTGAATTACTGACGTCAGAGTGAAGAAGTAAAATCGCAATTTTACTATATTTGGTACATGATTTCGCGAATATATTGATTTTTGTACGTAAAATTTACTATCGCACGGTGTTATATGTATAATGAGCTAGACGTTCATAAAAAAAAATATTAATTTTTAATTAAAAATAATAATTTAGCCAATACTGGTCAATAAAAGGAGTCTGTATTATTGCCACCAGAGCAAATTATTAATCCCGAAAATCCGGGGATTATTTTCCAAGAATCCCGGGTTTTCGGGATCTAAAAAGGAGGTTTTTGTTTTTTTTTAGTACCTTCTTTTGCCTTCTTTTACTGTAACTAGTGCGTTTTCTTGCCGTTTTCGCTATTTTATTTTGCCTTTTATAGTCTATTTCATAATTCTATTTTGCTTTTTATAGGTTTTTAGGTCCTAAAAATCCATTCCCTGCTTATAGCACTTGTAGTACACATAAGCAAAAGAAACAATTCATACACTAGGTATGGCAGCGATTAATCATTTGATTAAATTAATCGATTATTTTTGCCTAGGTTACGATTTAATTGTATCGTAGTTTGGTGTGTCATTAATCGAATATTAATCGATTAACTGTAAACTAATCGTAAAATTATTGGCAAGAAATATGAATTCTGCAGCTTTCTAAAATTTCAAACAGTCGCAGGAATTGCTCAAGTTCAGAGCGTACAATGGTGTAAATAGTTGGGCATGTAAGCCCATTGTAAAGGCTACAAAACTAAGTGTGGCAACGTTAAAGGCCCTACACATTCACTGATTTATCGGCGAACAGTTGGTCAAATGCTAGAAGTTGGTTGTAAATAAGCCGTATGCAGGTCGACTTTTTTATACCCCAGAAAAATCAACGGAATTTTTTAGCGACTTTAAATTTGCTCTAAAATTTAATGGACTATAAAACTGCACACTCGAATTTTTTGTAAAAAATCTTAGATATTAACAAGTTTGAAATTTGTTGAAAAATTTTCTGAAATTTCCTTAAAATTTTTTTTATATTTTTTTTTAACAAAAATCAACAACAAAAATTTACTGTGAAAAACCTTCTGAATATCGTAAAAAAATCCATGGAAAATACTTCTGTGCGTCACCGCCATACTCACAGCTTATGTAAATTAAAGTTCTTTAAATTAAGCGCTAACAAAATTTACAGTTTTTTTCAAAACTTCCGGTTTTGTTTGAAGTAAATTTTTAAGACAAAATGGGGGGCTGGAAATGCGGTGTTCGCTCGTTTAATTTTTAATCAAATTAAAATTTAGTCAGTTGTACTGTACTTTCCAAAAACATCTTCGTTTTTTTAAGGTTAAAGTTTTTTGTTGAAAATACAGTTTTTTTTTGGAAATTGACTTTTCTAATCTGGCAACACTGACCTCTGGGCTGTTTATACACAAGAGCATACGTATAAACTAACACCCAAATTCATAAAAAATAAAGAAGATTTTAACTGTTTTATAAATCGAAAATTTTTATGAAAATTTCACTTTATAGAGCCTACTTTATTTTTTATGAAAAAGGCCATAATACACACTTGCATTATTGTATTAGTTCATAGATATTGCTAAAAGGTGTCGTTAGGCGTAACTATGATATTTATTTTGGAAAGTCTTTCAATTGCAAAGATTTCGAAAAGTAATTGCAAGTGTATTAAAATCTTTTTAGTATCAGTTGCAATAAAAACTTGCCAGGTTTTATTTCCAAAAGTAATTGCTTAGAAGTAACGAGTGGTACTTATCGGCTGTTTATACTTGAATGGTGGTTTTAGCAACTTGAGAGCAAAATGCTTTGAAAAAGTACCTCTATTGCCACGCCTAAGCGCACATTAAGTAGCAAGAACTATTTTGTGACGGAAAATTTTTTTTTCAACCCGCTGAATATTTTCTTGAAAAACGCATTTATTCGGATACGTAAAGTCATTGACACTCGTACTATAGTTTAGCAGAAACTTACCTGCTTCGACGAGCAAAACTGTCCACTGCGGTACTTCGGAGAGCCGCGCAGCAACAGCCGAACCAGCAGTACCGCCACCAATCACAACAAAATCATACGTACTATCGGGCTCGGAACGGAACTGACACATGTATGAGAGAGAGGGGGAGAGAAAAGTAAATGAATTTGTTATTATTGGAACATTCTGAATTAAAAACGTGCAAACCTAGAAAAAAATTTATAATTAAAAAACATTTAATTTGTATTAACGTTTTGTGTTTCTTTACTCTGCTGTTGAGACTTACTCTTGGCGTGGCACGACCACAGGGATCCTCGATATCGCATTGCGAGAGCAGGAATACTTCAAGGACACCCATGAAAAGTGCATAGGCGCTTCCACCACAGGTGGTGGCCAATGAAGGTGTGAGTGGTGAAGTCACCGGACAACCACAATGGCTGTAGAGGTAAGACATGTTGCTTCTGTAAAGAAAAATTAATAATAATAAACGAAAAAGGATGAATAAGCAATTAAAATCAGTCTAAATTTGAGAGAACAGATTGGAAATGAATGCGGTCTCAAGAAAATGGTGCAGACCCATGGTGAAATTAAAAACAGGTGAAGTAATTAAACAGCTTTCTCGTTTTATTCTCTTGACATGCTCTTGAAATTCCTTTTTAAAAATTAAACGAAATTAAAAAAAAAAATAATAATAATTTTTTTTTTTAAGATGATATATTCTAAATATGAAAAGAAATTTAAATTTAAAAAAGAAATTATGAAAAAATAAGAAAAAAATATGAGTAGAAAACGAAATAAAAAAAAAAATATGCTGTAATATCCTGAGTTTCGCCTGAAAAAAAAACTCACCCGAAAATTTGTCAACCGCCTGTAGTAAAACCATGTAAACCAAAAGTGAAAAGTGAAGCGGTTTGGGGAAAATGAAACTTATGATAAGGCTGATTGGTGCTTAAAAAAAATGAACTTTAAAAAATTTAAAATTAATATCAAATAAATTTCTAAAATTAAAAAAAAAAAAAGTATATATACAACGATTTTTATCTTTAAGACAATTAAATCTATAAATTAATTGTTTATTCTATTTTTATTTATTTATCTAAACAAAAATTTACACAAATAAGTTTCATTTTCCCCGAAACGGTTCTGTTTTGGTTTCCATGTATTTAGTTTTCGGGTGAATTTTTTTTCGGGCGAAACTCAGGAAGAGCAGAATATTTTTATAGTACACTAACTTCATTTGGTGCTCTGTTACAGAAAATTAAATTAAAATAGGCAAACACAAAAAAATCGTTAAATTAAAGAAAGGAAAAAAATTTCGCTGTCCGAGGACTCGAGCCTCGAATCTCTCGGATGACACACCAGTGCTTTGCTCACTAGGCCATTGCGATTGTTGGAGCAGCGTGGGCAAAATGATATACATTTCCATTTGGGACCCACTCAAGTGCTTCCTCTCAAAAGAGCTTTTCATCGTAAAAGTTGGCTAGTAAGCTTTTCTTTTTTTTTTGTAAACATTTCACGCCGGAATAAACAAAGTCTTTCAAGCTATGTTGCCGACCTCTTTCGATTGTCTTGCAAAAGACGTTCAACTATCTTAGCCAGAATTTTCACAATTCATCAACTCTCACCATTTCTAATCCTTCCCACTATTATTTTGTCATTTCTGGCCTATTTCGTTATTTTATTTTGCCTTTTTTATAGGTTCTTAGGTCTACAAATCCGTTCCTTGCTAATCACCAACACTATTTTCGTTAAAAAATTCTCTATTATGATCAATTTATTGGACTCGTTAAAATTTGTTGAAATTAAAATTGTCAAACGTTTTATTAAAAGATATTTCATTGAATTTTTGTGTGCACGTACTTATATAAATATTTACCCCTTTTGAGATGTCGGCTAAATTGCAAGTACCAAAAACAACAACAGCAATCAACGTGCGTCAAAACACAAGAAAACCCATTAAAATTCAAAGCGCACCCTTTACCCGATCATCCACAACTTTTGGTGCATCTACCGCTCGTTCCATCAACTCAGCATCGAGTAGCATCAGTTCTACCAACAGCTGTCGGCAGACCAGCAATCGCAACAACAGTAAACCAAGTAAGAGCTGTACCAGCACCAGTACCAATAGTACAGTTATCAAGAATGCTTTCGCCAATAAACGTTTCAACGCACATGTCGCCAACAGTCGCACGTCACCATTTCGTTCGTTAATAACGTCGGGGCCACGCGTGCGTCAGCCACTGACACAATCCAATGATTTCGCCTACGATCTGTCGAAGGATGAGTCAAAATTTATGGGTGCGTTTAAGGGGCCAATGAAGACGGTACCCGACAGCGAGCGTGAGCTCTTGAAGAACGGTCAGCGTGGTGCCTACTTAGCGGTACGCTATGAACATTCTCCCGATCGCAAGTACAACTATCCGGAGGCGACTAGCTGGCGCATCGGTTGGCTGCATAACCAAATGACGAGAAAGGGTCTTATAATCTGAATTTAGGTTTAAAGGCTGGTCCACATAGAACTTTCGCGTTAGCTTTGGCGTTGACGTTGGTTTGACAGAACGCACGTGAAAAGTATGCTTGCTACAATGAACGCTTGGAAGCGAATGCTTGGGCCACTAAAATAATATACCAACGACAGGCAATATCAATAATTGCATTAAAAACGATATTTCTTGGCCACACACATAATTTTATTTATTTGCAACAGCTGACGAGCGACGTACGCAAAATGTTGAGACTTGGCCATCTTTTTGCTTTGTGTTGGCGTGAGCGTTGTTGAATTTTGGCTATGTGGACGGCTGCATTTGAATTCATGTATTCATAGTCAGCTGTTGAAGCGACGCCTACACCAACGCAACGCCAAAGTTCTATGTGGACGGGCCTGTAAACAGGCAGACGGCATGCAAATGCTAGTGCTCATCACTCTCCGCTTCTTGCTCTTTGCTCTGTCTCTCTGTTCGTCTCTCATTTCGTTCGGTATGTTCGTGAAGTGTAAAAAGTCGTAATATTTTACTAATAAATGTTTATAATTATTTAAACAAAAAACGCTTTTGCAAAGCTTTTAGCGAACTTTTATCGAACTTCCCCATTTTGGAACCGTCCGTGTTTGACAGCTTCAGGTTTGTACATCTGGTTCTGCGTATCTTGTCCGATATTTCAGGATAAAAGAGGGTCTTAATATGAGCTTGGGCTCAAGAAACCCCAGTTTCCGTTGTTTTCCAACAGACGATGCGCTGAGGATTATATGTGGATCAATAGGAAAGAGAGGTGTTATGATGTTTACTGAACATAAATAATTTTTTTATTTCCGAAATACAAGTATTTACATACATACGTATATCAATAATTTTCGCGAATGTAGTGTTGATTTGTAAAAAAAGGCCTATGTATATTTGCAAATAAACAAAAAAAATACAGAGATATATCAATAGAATATTCCTCTTCAGCTGCCTTTTTCCCATTTCTGATCAATTCTCTCCAGCCAATTCGGCTTGGATCTCCGCAAAAGTCTTTCCCTTGGTCTCTGGTATGAAGAAAAATATATAGACTCCTCCCACTGCCGATATGATAGCGAATATGGCAAAACAAGCTCCACCGCCAATAGCATCATTTAAGACGGGAAAAACTTGAGTCACAATGAAAGCACACGCCCAATTGGTTGTGGCAGACAGAGACCCAGCAATACCTTTGATATCATCCGGAAAAACTTCCGCCATGAATACCCATGGCACCGGACCAAAACCAACCGAGAACAGTAAAATATATATGCAAATACTGAGTAGCGGCAGCCAACCTAAATTCTCCACCGACTTTTCATCACTCTCCTTCAAGAAGAAATAAAGCGAGAGACAGGCAACAGAGATCACTTGAAAAACGGATGAGAGCAGTAAAAGTGGAACGCGACCATATCTATCGATGATAAATAGCGAAACAACGGTTGCCACGACCAACATCACACCAATAATAATCGTACCAAATCTGGGTTCCAAATTGCTGGTAGTCGATTGGAAGATACTTGACGAATAGAAAATCACTGCATTAATGCCGGAGAACTGTTGGAGTACCATCAACGATACGGACAGACCAAATGCCTTGAGCGTAACTTTGCGACACAACGCATTACCCAAATTTACTGGGTTCTCTTTCATTTCTGCGTGATTTGCTTTGATTTCATTCAATTCGGCGCTAAAATCGACATCCTTGCCGCGCAACCATTCCATTGATTTGATTGCTGGTTCAAGCTTTCCTTTTCGCACGAGAAATACTGGTGAATCTGGACAAAAAATAAATACAATGGCGAATACAAGCGGTGGCAGTGCGCATATGATGCTGAACCAGAAGGCTTTTGTGAAGGCACCAACCGCGAAGCCGTACAGCACGCCGGTAGTGATGAGCAATTGAAAGAAGCTACCAATAATACCGCGTACCTCCTTTTGCGATATCTCTGTGCAATACATGGGCGCGCAAACACAAAAGGCACCACCTGCCATGCCCGTTAAAAAGCGCGCAATATACATCATTATTTGATTCTGTGCAAATATCATTAGCGCCCAACCGATCTCGAAGGGTATGACCATGAACATCATTGTCCATTTGGGGCCGATTATTGTGATGAGTACGCCAACGGGCAGACACACAGTTGCCGCGCCCAATGTCATTAGAGAACCAATCCAGGCGTATTCGTTTGTCGAGAATGTTATTCCATAATCGTTTTCACCAGTCAACTCGGCTTGTGCTGGCGATGACCAGCCAATTGTGGCGCCACATGCCAGCGCACCTCCGGCTGCCGCCATGCCCGCAAAGTATTGTCGATATATTTTGGCCATTCAAACTTATACTAATTCCAAAATTGTGATTTTCAAACTGGCAGTTCACAAGAAAAGTTAAAAAGAAATTATTTTTCCAAAGTGACTGCTAAGGATGTAATGGATTGTAAGAGTGAATTCGATTGTGCAGTCACAGTTACAATTGCTATTGGACATGTAGTCCGTGACTAGTATCGCCCAGTGGTCGTAAGTCGGTACACTTTTTTTTTTTATCTCGTTTGTGGAATTTTTTATGTTGTTCGTCTAGGTCACTAATATTCTTAGGTGAAGTGATATACATGCTGTTATATAATTTCATAATTTATAGGAACAGAAATTAGAAGTAGATTTTTATTGGAATTCGATTGCGTATTAATATATAAGATGATATGTTGCTTCTCTAACTGATATTCGGGTTGAACTTGTACCAATCAGGACTTTAAATAGTTTTTTTTTTTAATATTTCAGTCAAAGTGGCTCTTAGAGGGTTAAGGGCCAAATTCGGCACATCTACACCAACTCATCTTTCATTTGATATGAGTTTCATTAAAAAAAAACAGTGTACCACAAAAATCATGTGTGTGTGCTAATTGTGGCAGGCCGATGTCAGAAAAGCAAAGAGATCCTAAAAAGCTTTAACATCAGCGCAAGCATAAAGCATGGCGTTCGCTGGTAGAACTTGTGAAGAGGAATGATGACCAGATGCGGTTCTGCGTGGACTACCGGAAACTAAATTATGTGACGAAGAAGGACAGCTAGAATCGATGGTACTCTGTACTCGCTGACTGGTATGAAATGGTCTTAAACTAAGTCTTTAAAAGTGAAGGAGGTGAATTAGAGCATCTACAGTGCTTCGGAAAAGATAGGGAAAGTAGTAAAAGATAAGCAGAGACCTAGGCACTTGCATGAAATACGGGGTTTTTTTGAGCTATGCACTTTTTATCGCCGATTTGCTCCGAATTTTACCAGCGTTGCTAAGGAGCTCCCTGTGTTCACTAGGAAATGTAAATATTTCGACTGAAACAAAGAACAGGAAATAGCCTTCCAATCCCTGAATGAATGGCTATTTACTGCGCCTATGCTAGCGTACATGGTTTCAGTGGTTATGCGCAGGTAATTGATGAGCAAGGGAAGGTAGTTGCCTGCTATAGCCGTTCGATTGGAAGACCAGAGAGAAACCACTGTGTAGTTCGGAGAGTAGTGTTGGTGGAGTGCACCAAACGTTTCCACAAGTACCTCTATGGGCTACGTTTTCGAGTTCATACGAATCCTGCAGCGCCAAAGTGTCTACTACAATTTAAGAATACAGAAGTACAATTATATTGGTGGATAGAGAGACGGCAAAACTATTAATTTGCTATTGACCACCGCAAAGGAAATATCCACAGAAGATCTGATGCCATGTTGCGACTACCATGTACCTTGGATTGTAAGCACTGCTAAAAAGCTGATGCCAAGAGGACTTTAAAGACGCCCGGCTTAAGGCAGCGGAAGAGAGGGTTGGCAAGACAACTACGAATATGTCATCAGGAATATCTGGATTTAAAACTTTTGATGCACGGATTGGAGATGGCGACATGCGGCCAACTCAGGAGCAAATGGCAACGGTGAGCCCAAAAGCAAAGACACACTGGGCACAATGGAACAGCTCAAAGTTTCCGCAATATAATAGTAGTTCCAAGGGTAAGAATTCCGGACGTTCTCAAGGAATTTCACAATGGCCCCTGTGGAGGGCACCTAGGAATCAATTGGGTTGGTTGTCGTCAGTCGACCGCTAAGTGGATTACTAACTGTGCGGAGTGTATTGCAGCTAAAGGGCCTAAATCCAGAAGTCATTGCCAAATGAGGCAGTATAACTCAAATTCGCTATTCGAGCGAATTTCCATAGATGTAGTCGATTAATTGCCTATGAGCAGAAGAAATTTTGAATGGGCGGTGTTCCAAGAGATGTGGCATACATATACTGGGTGTCCGAAAAACTTGAACAACGGCTCTTCATCATAAATCAGATATAACGGTATAACCCTGTAGAGCATTTGAGAAAGTTCGTGTACGCAAATTATGAATGACAAAAGGAATGCCAAGTACGATAAGGCGATGATTTGACAATCCGGTCAAATGTACCTGAAGGTTTTAGTAATTCAGAGATTAATTCAAAGATAATCGTATCAAGTGTAATTCGAATCCTTATGAAAACACACTAGGCGTGTTTCTTAACTTTTTACAGCTGATGACAGCAGATTGGCGAAGAGTATAATTTTCCTCGCAAAGAGATCGAAAGAGGAAAAAGTAAAGAAACGAAAATTAACAGAAATTTCCAAGCACTGTATATATATACACACACACATCTTCAAATGCATGTACAAATACTAACATTCTGCAATATTTCAATGTGTTTTGATAAAGATGCACTCATTTTGTTTTATTTAAACGAATTAAAATAAACTTGCCAACTTTTTCTTTTGTTGTGTTAAGAAACGCTTTCCAGCAGAATCCATTCAAAATGTGTGATAATTATCTGTTAAGAAACAAAGCTACTATAAAAAACTACCCAATTACCAGCTGATTTCCGGTAGTGCATTTGGTCCCAAACAGCTGATTTCCGGTGAATTTGGTCCTTAAGACTGCGTTTATACACGAAAACTTTTGTCGCCTCGATTTTTCACATTCCCTTTTGGTGTTGCTCGTTTCATTTACACACGGCGATTTGTGTGTATGCAATTGTTGTTGTCAGCTGTGAACAGCGGTTCAATTTGCACAGACGAACGAGAGCACAAAGCGTGTTGCCCGAGCACGAGCAACTCGGTGCCCCTCTCCTTTCCTCGTCGCGCTCTCTCCTACAAACGTCGAGTTGCGGCAACAAAAATCGCCGTGTGTAAATGAGCACTAACCATGAACCAATTATATATCTCTTTCAACTATGGTCCTTAACCGATTCCGGTTATGCATTTGGTCCCTAACCGATTGAGAATTTCCCAAAATATTTGTGTGCCCGTCGAACAGCTGATTTCTGAAAGTTAATTTTGCGTGAATTTGTTAAACTTTTTAAGCCAAGCGCTGTAAATTATCAAATGGGTGGCTGGCAGCTAGAAGTATTCAAAATGACATTGTACATGTCCTTCCCTGTTGCAATGTTTCACATTTTCAATCAACCAGCTTACTTTGAGGAATGGGTAACTAAGACCAGGCGCGAGCTATATCCGCCGGAGAGCATGGGTCATCGCGAAGAAATACAAAAGGCGATAAGGGAAGTGCAACAAAAACGAGACAAGGAAATGTTAAAGGCTTTAGAGGATATAGAGAAGCGTGAAAAATCATAAATTACCGTAGGGCAGAACTTGTGTTGTTATATAAGGTTATTTGTTGTTGGTCGCATTGTATACCTTTAATATACTAGATTTTAATTATCATGAAAAATAAGTTTATAACAAAGTGTATTTTTTTATAACTAGGCATTTTTATTGCTGTGACACCTAGATGGTGACCTCACTCAAGCTTCAGCACTATTTAGTTCAATTGTTTAGTTAAACGCCTTGGCACTCACGCCACTGGCGGTTATAATTTCGAGAAATGGGAGAACTTCGTTTACTAGTGAACCAGTGTTAACACCGATAAATCGTTCCAATGACAGTCGGGTCTGCGTAAGCCGAACGACCCAGATTTATATCTGGCCAAAGACTCCCGCAAAAACTCTTTGGGGAATTTCTATGCTGTTACAACAACAACAGCAACAACCGATAAAAATTTCAGCATCGAAATCCAATGCAGAATCACTCTTGCTAACAAGTGGTACCGAGGCAATTCAGGAGTAAAGTTCTATCTCTCTATCTATCTAACAACATCCAAGGAGGCGGCTCTTGGAGTATTCGAGAGAAAGATTTTGCGGAAGACTTACTTGGAGATTTACAACGACACATACAGCGACTCCGCTGGCTTGGCCATGTGATTCGAATTATTGTAATCATTCATCGAACGAACTTTTAGATTACGATTACAGTAATTGTAATTATAAAAAAGTTGAAATTGCGATTACTGTAATCGTAATCTCAAAGCTTAAACAGACAGCAGTGTTGATCCGGATTAACTCGGACTTAATCCGGATAAACTGCAGCTAATTCCCCAGTTGATCCGGATCAACGCTGCCGTCTGTTTATGATTTAAGATGCCTTCGATGGACGATTACCGCAATCTAAATTTAATAATTTTTGAAATTGTGATTAAAGTAATCGTAATCCTAGATGCAATCGATTACACATGCAATCCTTATCGCCCAGCTCTTCTTAAAACACCATGGGAAATATTTGTAAGGGTTATTGATCTATAAGCTTACAACAGAAAGTGCTTACCTAAGTGCTTAATAGCATGCCTACAATACCATAACATAAAGGGTAGAAAATGCTCTCGACCGATTTTCGCCACTTTCCTAATCTCTATATTTATGTAAATGTAATATTATTTTTTCGAAACATTCACAATTAATTATTTTTTGTATGAAATGGTAAATTCTTTCACAAGAAAAAAATACAACAAAAAATACAATTTTTCTATTTACTTTTATTTACATATGTATGTAAATACATATGTTTGAATATAAGTACATATGTATGTATGAATTTAACTTAAATATTTACGTTTTACATAATTTAAAATTAACTACAGTTACGTTTTTATAATGCGTTGCCTTGGATAAAAATGTAATTCTTTATCAGTATTGTTAAAAAAAGAGCTTTCAAAAGCCTTAGAGAAACCACGCATTTATGGTATAAATTAAATTATTGCAGATTACCTTATCCTTCATGTAAAGGCAAAATTAAATCAACCACAGTCACATAACCCTTTAACCAGATACATATTTCATTTACTATTCATAGTAGTAGCCTTTCCACTCTCTTCTAATTCAATGTACTTTTCAAGTATTTGAAACATCTCTACTTGTGCTTTTATTTTGTGACGGCGAGACAATTGCCTTAGGTATACGGCAATCGATTTGCCAAAAAGATCATCTTCATTTTCAGCAACTGGTGCACCTTGATATGAATTGGGTTGTTGTTGTTGTGTTATTGAATTGGGCCGTTGCTGAATCTGTAACTGCGATTGTTGTGAACTGGATTGCTCATCAGCAAAGAACGTAGATTTACGTTCTTTCACGCCAGCATACAAATCATGATTTGGTTTATGCTGGCTCGCATGTGTCAAAGTGGCGTGGTTTTCCGGTGTTGACATTTCGTGGTGTCCATGACTTGTTGATAGCGTGTATACTGCGTGATTGGGATCGTGCTGCGTAACAACTATGGGCACAACAGTGGCATTTATTTGCTTAGAACTGGAACTGGTCCTGAAGTGGCTGGCTGGTTGCTGCTTGATATCTGTCTCAGACGCGGGTGTTTCAACACATTCTTCATATACATCGCCTGCATCCACTTTGAACAAAAGTTAAATAATTGACTTCTTTTTTAAATTTAGTTTTAAAAAGATAAAATTACCGTCCACGAACTCTGGATATTCTTCCGTTTCCATGGTGCTTTCGTCTATTTTATCAGCGTATGCGTCTGATTGTGCGTCATTGCAGTTTTCTAAACTATATCCGTCATCTTCCTCTGCTCCGGAATTTTGAGTTTTATTTGGCAGTTGCGTGGCATGCTCGATACTGATTGTATTCTTGAAATCTGGGCCTTGAAATTCATATTCCAAATAGCCATGGCGGCGCCGATTTCTGATTTTTGAAAAAATAATAAATGAAACATGTGTATGATATGAAAGATAACATGGTACTTCACAAAACGAATATACAAATTTATATAGCTTGCGTTTCTGAATCAAGAACCGGCCGGAATGTTCATATCTCATTCCGATGGGGCCATCCACACAATAACTGCAGCGTAATGCATACTAACCTTCGCTTTCGAACAAATCTGCGTAAGAAATCCATTTGACGAAAAAAGGGATTATTACCATACTCATTCTTCTCCGGATGCATTCGCACTTGCTTCAGCTCACGCGAATAACGATCACGCAGGCAAGTCCATCGGCGTCTAGCCTCCGCTGACGACATACCAATCATCGAGCCCACTACTTCCCATTCCTGTTCTTTACGATAGGCGAGACGAAAGTCCGGATCTCGTGGGTCATACAATGCTGGCGTCATTTTCACTCGGCCAATTAATGCCAAGTCAGAGTCTTCCAGAGCTCGATGGCCAGCCATTTTATATGCAACTCAAAAGATCAAATGAAATTTTTTTGTAAATAAACTAATGGTTTGTTTTATTTATGTGGCAAGCGCGTTTGTTTATATTATCCATTAAATTTGTTGACAATTTTACGTAGAGAAATGCGTTTTTGCGTGCCGTGAAGAATATCACAGTATCCCCGAAACGCATAAGGCAAAAATACGATAGATGCCGCAAGTGCCTTAGTATTGTAATAACTAGTTTACAATTGTCAGATTATCGACATGGAAGGTTTTAAAAGATTTTATAAATATTTTAAAGTTAAACAAAAATGTGGAATGTTAGTACATATTTTTAGGTGCTCAAAATTTTTTGCGTACTTGCAAAAATTATTATAAAACTGAGAAAATAATCAAGGGACTATATAAAAATATTTGAAATTGGTCTTTACCAAAATTACTTGGGGGTTTACATAGGACGATTTTGCGAAGACAATAGTAAAACATTCACACTTTTTACTAACACATTCACACATCTCTCATTATTATTATTATTCTCTCATTAGCTCTGATCCAATACTGTTCGTGTAAAATCCTGTAAAAATGTCAAACAGCAAAATTACTCCCTGAAGCGAGAGTAAAAAGTGAGTAACCACAAAAAGTACGGGACCAAAAAAATCATTTTACACGTGAAAACGTCAACGAGTGATCGCTTAACCAGAAGAAAGAGTTTTGTTAAAATCTTGCAATTTCGTTCTCTATACATATCTTCAAAAATCGCTCTCATTTACATGATTTTGAAGGAATTTGGAGTACGGGATCATTTTTCCTGCAACTTCCTGATAGTTCGTGTAAAACCTGTAAATTCATGGAGTACTGCATCAGAGCTACTGTCTTTGATTTTTCGAAGACAGTGGCAGCCAATTTGGGAAAAATGGGCAATGCATAAATGCAAAAAATCGCAGAATTATGAAAAATTGGTTTATGTTTGGATATGTTAGTAAATAACTAGAGGATTCCCTTAAACTCGTAAAGCTCGTAAGTGTAAAATTCGTAAGTTTACGAGTCTTTTATTAGGTTTGTATATTAACCAATAGTCAGTACTAATTTGTGCTGGAACCTGCAAATTTTTAATGGAAAAGTGTATGATAACCCAAAAAATTTGCAAGAGAGCACTGAATCGAGAGCGTACCAACACGGGAGAGCTGCAAATTCTTGCTAGTGAAATTTTTACTAGCAGAAATTAGCTAGCAGAAGAAGAAGAAGAATAAATGTCAAAAGCCGCCATTTGTTGAATTGGTTTAGCACAAACAAAAGTAAAAGGAGTTTAAATCAAAATATTGTGACTGTGTAAGTGCTTGTATGTAAAGCAAAGAGTTTAAGACTGATTTATAAATAGTAAAATATTTACAGCAGAATGTCAAAACATTGCAACGACTGTTCACTTGCAAGTCTTTGCTAGGTTTGTGTTCATTAACTTTTTCTGCTAGTTTTCTCTTCTTCTCAATTTTACGCTCTATTTTGCTTTTATGCTCTCGCTGCAATGTTTTACTGGAGAAGTTACTATACAAACCTATTGTAACGCCCCCTATGTGAAAAGATGTAAATAGATGCGTAAAGTGACTGTTCGACAAATCAACCAGGATTTTGTGAACCAATTTTTGTTTCGTAGTATTTTCCATAACATCCCGCCGTCTTGTCTCTATCTTGTCTCTTGGCTAAAATAGCTTATCTCTGCCTCAAACCACAATGAGATAAAACGTTTTAATTTTCGTGATGCTGACTTTGATTCTTTAAATTCAAGTCTTCTCGCAATAGACTGAAAATCAGCTTTCCTTTCTAAAAATGTTTCGGATTGTTATGAAATTTTCCTACTCAAAATCAACCAACTATTTTCTAATAGCCTATCTTGCCTTCCATCGCGAATCCACAAGCTTCCGTGATATACGAAGGATTTAAAAAGATTGAAAAATCTTAGAAATAAGTATTTTAATTTATATAAGTCCAGCAAAAATGATTCTCATAAGGAGAAATATATTCATTATATGAAAGATTTCAATGTCCTCGATAAGTTCTTATACAAACAATATATTTCTCGATTTGAACATGAGCTAAAAGTAAATCCCAAAGCGTTTTGGAAATACATTCGATCTAAGAAAGGGTGCTCCAATATCCCTTCTTGCATGTCATATTGTGGTAGGAAATCAGAAAACGTCTTAGACTCCGTAAATCTTTTTGCGTTTTGCGGACTTCTTCAAATCTAATTATATCAGTGATGCCGACCTATCCGGATGTAAAGTGGACGACATTCCGCAGTCTGTAGATTTTGGCTCTTTGTCTGTCACAAAGCAAGATGTTATAAACGGCATCTCTGCTCTGGAATTGTCCTTAAAAAGTGAGAGATGGGCTCTCTTCATACGTGCTCAAGAAATGCGGTGCGTCATTTTGCGTACCACTAAAATATATTTTTAATCTTTCGCTGGCCTCGGGTGATTTTATTAATCAATGGAAAATTGCCTCGATCTCCCCAATTTTTAAATCTGGTAACAAAAACGATGTTACAAACTACATACCTATATCTAAACTTTCGACTTGCTCGAAACTTTTTGTGAAAGTGGTCAAAGAAAAACTATTCTTTGCCATCAAAGGTTCCATTAATCCGTGCCAGCATGGTTTTGTGAGCGGTCGCTCGACTGCCACAAACCTAGCCTGTTCTTCCTAATTTTTGCATAACTTCGTTCAAGATGGGACGTCAGGTAGACGTTGTCTACACCGATTTCTCAAAGGCTTTCGATACAGTCACTCACAGCATTTATTGCGCAAACTTGAGTGTTTAGGTATACACTCTACATTTCTGTGCTGGGTTAGATCATACCTTTCCAATAGATTTTTTTTTGTTGAGATCGAGAATACGAGATCATACGCCTTCGAGGCCACTTCTGGGGTACGCCAAGGGAGCATCCTAGGCCCAATACTTTTTTTTTAATTTATTAATGACGTTGGAGCCTGCTTTAAGCATTCCAAGTTTTTGCTATACGCTGATGACCTAAAAATCTTCAGAAGTGTCACTTCTATGTCAGATGTTTTGCTACTACAAAATGATCTTAACAACTTAACTACTTGGAGCATCAGAAATAACTTACCGCTTAATATTAAAAAATGTCTCCATATGACTCTTTCAAAGAGCATAAATACGCATAAGTCGGCTTATTATCTGTTTGATAAAAGACTTTCTTCAGTTAAGAAATTTTCAGACCTAGGAGTGATGTTTGATTCGGGATTTACCTTCATTAACCACATTAGCTATAACATTCCTAGAGCCTACTCTAATCTTGCTCTTTTGCGGCGCTATGGTAGAGATTTCAAAGATCCCTACACCCGAAAAATTCTGTATAACTCGCTGGTTCGTTCGAAGCTTGAATACGCCTCTTTAATCTGGAGTCCAATTTACTCAACTCATTCCTCTAGACTTGAAAGTGTGCAACGAAGCTTTATTCGCTTCGCTCTTACGCTTATAAATCTGAAATCACTTGAGTCTAGGCGATGTATTCAATATCTGCTTTTCATATACGATGTTATTAATGGCTTAGTAGACTGTCCAGAGCTTCTTCAGCAAATAAATTTCAATGTTCCATATAGAAATTTACGCACTCATTACCCGTTTAATATTAAAGTTAATAAAGCTAATTATTACAATTATGACCCCATTTCCAGAGCTCTCATTTAACTTAATAGAATTTCCAAGGGCCTTGATCTGGACTTCGCCTTCCCGAGATCTCGTTTTGGTTCATTACTAGAATCAATGTATTCCTAATTATATACTTTAAATATCGAATTTACACTTAAGACGAAAGCTTGTAATCTAGTTTGTAAGATTTGTAAATCATTATAATAATATGTCTCCATTGTGAGATTTAATGAAGATTTAGCCCTCTGACGAGATTTGACGTTAAATCTTTTGAGATTTACCATATAAAATTAAATCTCGAAAGGCAGTAGATTTAAGTTAAATCTTCGTCAAATCTTCAATAATATTGATCAATAAGTACAATTTGTTGGATGTGGCAACCACAAATTCACATGCTATAAGTCAAATGACATTTGTGTTTTCAATATACAGTTGAGGACATTGAAATCTAGCCTATCATAAAAACATGAATTTTCGTATTTCTAGGGATTTTTATATTTTTGTTAGTTTGGGAGGAAAATTATTAATACATATTTACATAACATTGGTTGTAATAAATTAAGAAAATATTATTTTAAAAACTAAAAATTTAGAAGAAATGTTTTATAGTAATATCTCCGCTTTCTATAAGTCATTTACGCGCTGCGACAAAAAATTTATTAATTTCGGTAATGGTTCTGGCCCACGATTGGATTTTCGGTTCCCTCCTATGAATACGAGAGTTCTACAAAAATTTTTCTTTCCGCAAATGTTTTTTACCGTTTTGATAATTTTTCTTAAATTCGGGAAAATGATTCGGAATATAGTACTGTCTTTACACTTTCCAAACTATATATTATACATACATATTTACCACGAATAAGAAACCAATAATATTCAGAATTCATATAATAAAATTCCGCTTGGTACCTTCCCTTTATCTGTCTGTATATCAATGTCCGCAACTGTATTTATAAAATCATACATAAGCAGACGTCAAATATTTAAAAATGTGAACGTGAAACATACCTCGTCGTGGTAATGGAGACGGTTGTGATTTAGCAACTGGATTTATTAAATCTTAATGGATAAATCTCTCAATGGAGACATAGTATTAATAAATGAAATGAAATGAAAATACAATAAAAATGCCGACAATTATCAGAAAACCTTAGTCAACACAGTGAGGGACCAGTTTTTCAGTGCAAGGCCGTGGTTTAAACCATGGTGAAATTATATCAGGTAAAGTAATTAGAGTGAGAAGAAAGATTTTGACACTGCCTTATTTGAAAATGTGCCTATAAAATTTGACTATAAGGCAGCCAAATGTCAGAAAATAAAGCGAGAAAGCTGTTTATTACTTCACCTGTTTATTGCGCCATGGGTTTAAACTAATTTCAAATGCCGGTTTTGGCTGGTTTAAACTGAGATCAGCCAATCAATTGTCAGCCAGCTGTTCAATTCAAACTCAGTTTACGAGGTTCGTAAATTAACGAGGTTTACGAGGCCAAAACAGCTGAGCGAGTGCTGCATACGCCAACTCCAAATGAACGGATAGCCATAGTTGCTTCAAAAAGGTCTAAAACCAACAAACAAGGCCCAAAGACCCAAACGAAGAAAAAAGGCCCATACAGTTGTAATAAAATGGCAACCGTGTTTCTAACCAGTGTTGCCTGAGTGTTGCCGTGAATCTTGTTAGTGGTAGCCAAATTCCTTTAAAAAGGGCTAAAAAAGAATTAAAAAAGTCGTTGTGGCTAAAAATGGTAGCTAAAATTTTTTACTTACATATACATATGTAAGTATACACGCAAACATTTTCAAAAAGTAATGGTATAGCAAAGGAATGAGCTCTAGAAAAAAAGCAAACATTTTACCCAACCACAAATCTTTTTGTATAAAAGGGGGAATATACGACACCAGGTTGCTGGCTCCATCAAGTGATTGTACCATCAGGACCGAAGCATATAACTTACCAGCATGCTGGTACAGTATTTCTTTCTTTACAAATGAGGTCGAGAAAAGATCGAAATGATTAGAGCCGAAATTTTATAATTTTTCTACCATTTTGTTAAACATTGTTGCAATATCGTGAACTTAATCTTCCACAAACACGGCTTTGAGTCATATAGTGCAAGAAATTTCCGCCAAAATACTTTTGATGTGTATACATCTTTGGTTTCGGTAGGGGTAAAATTTGCGAAGCTGTAACGCATATCCCAGCACAAAATTTCGAAGGGTTTAGCATGTGTATTTCAGCATAAAATTTTTATTTTCATTAGAAGCACCCCGTGTTTGCTTGCCAAATGGTTGCATACATTTAGGCATATGCATAGTAAGAAGAAATGCGCTTCAATTGATTATTACTTCCGATTATTTAAACTTTGCTTTGTAGCTATGTATGTACGTAAATATGTATGGACTCATTTGTTGCAACTAAAAAGCAAGGCGAAAATTTAAAAAAATACTGAAATCATTTTAACTGGAACCGTTGATAACTGATGAACATACATGAATATATGTATGTATAATATGCATATGTATGGATGATATAATAGCTCTGATCCAATATTTTTCATGTAAAATCCGGGAAAAGGGTCAAATAGCAAAATCACTCTCTGAAGTGAGAGTAAAAAGTGAGTAACAGCAAAACGTATGGAACAAAAAAGCATCGGGTAAAATCCTGCAATATGAACTGCATGTACATGAACCACAGATTATATTCCGAAAAGAAAAACTAAAATTTAATTATTAAATTTAATTTAATTTAGGAATATGTAGTAAAATATTCAGTTAAAATATATTTAAATGGCATAATATGTGTTGCAGAAAAAAGTGACTACGGTGGCACAGAGAAGAAGTTTAACTTTTCCTCGAGTTGTGTGAATAACAAGCACAACCAGTTTGACAGCTAACGAGCTTTGATTGAGATTATATTTATATGTAAACGTACTTTTATGCTTTGCCGTTCGCATTTGTTTACACAACAAATTTCATGAGTACCTAGCAAGGCACATTAAACAGGTAGTATCACTAGAGCAAGTTGCTTCTCGTATCGAAAGTGTCAAAAACTGTTCTGAATTTTTTCTTCTAAATCAAAGCGTGCCATGTGAAATACAAAAAATTATAAAAAATAAAAAATTGAAATTGGAAAAAATAAAAATTGATGCAACTTTCTTTCCTAGTAAATTTGTTTGCTTCTCGAAGCATTGATCCATCCTTTGCAAGGCCCAGTAATCAGCGGTTGTGCTGCTGAGTTGGGCGAACGTTCCAAAAGCTGCTATTCAATCGCTTGTTTTGTAACGAAAAAGGTTTCACATGCAAATGGATTTTAACAATTCAGAATTTTTGTGAGAAAAAAATTAAAAATATTTGACATTTTCGAGACCAAATAATTTGAAAATAAATCAAATCAGCTGCTCTACTGATACTACCTGTTCAATGTACCTTGGTACCTAGTACTCACGCCTTTTTTTACTTAGAAAATTGAGCAAATTTCACCACTCACGAAACCAGCAGCACCACAAGAACATACACGGTCAATCGAATTGATGGGTCATTTAACAAATTAAGCATATTAAGGGCCGTAGACTTATCTATTTTAAACTATAGTTAAATCGTTAAGCCCTCTCTCAAGAAAACGGTCAAGAAAAATTGCCATTATTTCGTGTGTGTGTCCAAGGAATTTTGACATTTTTGATACTTCACAGCCTGTTGCCTCACTCTTTCCTCAAGAAATAATGGAACGGGCATATATTTCTGTTGCAAGCCTGGGTTGCCTTCTGCTATTTTTTCACAAAAAATTTTAGAAAACCGTAGTAGAAAGCGTAGTAAATTCCTTAAGAACTGCGTACTGCCTTAAGGAAATTTGAGGAGTTTTTGCTTTTCTTGAGAGCTGCATACAGGCCTTTAATAGATAAGTTAACAGTCTTAACACTTTTACAATATGTATGTATAAAAACGTAATGAACATATAGATATGTATATACATCAGTCTTTCTTAGTTTAAAAATACGTCTCTTACATAAATGAAAAAAATGAGATAAAATTAAACATATACAACCTGTTCATGCTAAGTATAAGTAAATTCTCCAAAGGGTTAAAGAAAGGGCTTGGGGCAATTTTAAATTTACGTGGCCAAAAAAAGTATGCGGTAGCTAAATCTAGCATATATGTAATACTCCTATATTGGCAGTAAGAGCTAGTACCGTCCGAAAACACTACAGTACAGATATATCAATAAACACGTACGAAAGTCATATACAAAAACGGCACTCAAGTACACAATACATTGACAAAAACGGTACTAGGCTGTCTCGCTTTGATTTCGGAATGCTTACACATTGAGAAGCTAGCTTACTGCCAATATAGAAGTATTACATATATGAAATCTAGCCACCAAAGTGCTAAACGGCAACACTGCTTCTAACAGAAGGTGTGTATAGTAACAAAAAGTCAGTACTAATTTGTACTGAAGCCTGCAAATTTTTAATGGAAAAGCGCATAATAACCCAACAAATTTGCAAGAGAGCACTGAGTCGAGAGCGTAATAACACGGGAGAGCTGCAAATTCTTGCTAGTGAAGTTTTTACTAGAAGAAACTAGCTAGCAGAAAAGAAGAAGAATAAATGTCAAAAGCCGCCATTTGCTGAATTGGTTACGCATTGATTATGCTTAAGTAAAATGAATGGAAATCAAAATATGAATGATGTTCTGGACTTTGTAAGTGCTTATGTATATAGCAAAGCGTTTAAAACAGATTTACAAATTGTAAAAATGTGTCAAAACAGCGCAAGAACTGTTCACTTGCAAGTTTTTACTATTTTTTGTGTTCAATAATTTTTTCCGGTAGTTGTCTTTTCTCAATTTTACGCTCTATTTTGATTTTGTGCTCTCGCTGCAATTCTTTACTGGAAAAGTTACTACACACACCTAGAGTTACAACCCTCGCTATGGCAAAGTAACAGTTTGAGATTTACTGTTGTGATATTTCCGTGCACAGTGCTTCTCAAACTGATACTTCGAAAATCGATAAATTGTGTATTTTGACATTTAGGAAGAAGACGAACTGATAAGAAGAAAAATTCCAAACTTCCAACCCTCGTACGGCCGTGCAATGGAATTTAAAGTTAAAATTCCTACGGTTCTGTAAAAAATTTACCTTTTTGAAATATGTTAAATTGATAAGAATGTGGTTCCATAAAAAGTGCAGCAAAGAAAGATTTGTAAACAGTGAAAATTCTTAAGTGGAGAAAGCGACGCAGTAAGAATGGCCAAGTAAGTGATTGTGGGAGTTATACACCAAACAGCGGCAGGCGGTTATGGGTATACTATACACACCTTGTTTAATTTAAGTAATTCATATAGGTAACTGAAAATTTAACAAAGCAAATGCTGTATTTATGGATAAAGTGGTTATTTTTCGAAATGTTCTCATATGTAAATGTAAGCAAAGCTTTAAGCAATAAAATATGGTAATAGGATACGTGTATGCACATATATTTCGTCGTTTAAAGTACAAACCTGCGTATCGTCATTCTGCAAAACCGCGTAACTGGCGTTAGCTGCCGAAAATTGGATTTACTCATACAAGCTCCTGGCTCAATCCTTATCCATTCGTCCTGAAATATACTAGCCAGGTATGCGATTGCTTTATAAAAAAGAGAACCATTTTGAAATATGAGTGTTTTTACTCTCTAGAAGATTATTTACATAATTCACATAGGCGGTTTTGCATTTTGTTGATACGCGGTTTTGTACTTTAAACGACGATTTAAAGATGTATAAATGTATAGCATTTTCCCTCAATAGCTTGTATGCAGTGCGGTCGGACCCCAATCCTATTTTTCCGTCTCCCCTTCATGGAGCCCTGCGCATCAATGTTAAATATGATGATGCACGTCCACATTTTCGTTCTGTTTACATTTTGAAGCGCACCCATACGGGGAAACAATAAAACATTCTAAACCTACCACATATCTCCTACTGCAAGCATTAAAATCACAACAATACGCCAAACTATGCACATAAATAACCATGCCTGCCATTCATTCAGCTTTTTATGTTGTAACTACACATGGGAATTTAAATGCAGTTGAAGGGTCGCGGCGGCGGAATCCTCTGGTGCTTTAGCTCTTTCGGCGTGGGGTGAGTTTTGCCATCCCTCAACTAGGTGCATATAAAATTTAATTATTAGGATTCCTAACTGAAGTTAAGTGACAAAAAAAAAAACAAAACTAGACAGACCCCGTCGGGGCTGCACGCTTCCTGGGGCTATCGCTAGTAGAGCTTGACGACATTGATTGAAGGTTGACCCGAAGTAGGCGGAGCTTAGTAGTGCCGCTACCACAAAAACAACAACAACAACAACAATTTTCTTAAAGATACCTTTTTATTTTAATACAGTCTTGAATAACAAATGAAAATTTAACAAACAAAAAACAATCATAGCTCAATTGATTTCCAAAATAAAATTATCCTGAGCATATTCGCTGACCACTGTATGATCTTACTGCGCAGGCCCAGTCAGATTAAGCTCTACCCAGGAAAGCTTTGCACGTATGCCAGAGAGTTATAGCAATTATGTCTTATCCTAACAACAATTTACCTAACAAGGGATTTTTAACTAATAAGCTTAAGGGCAAGCGATCACCAAAAAGACATAAAAAATTTAGACTTGTATGTAGGTAGTATGTTGATATCAATATGAAGAAGCTTATAATATACGCTGGTACATATGTATGTACATATGCGTCGGCATACGTACATATGTACGTATGTATCAGAGCTGTGTAAGTGTGAAATCAGTTTAAATTTTAAATCAACAATTTTTAATCAACCGACTTCATAAAAAGGAGAAATGTTATCAATTCGTCGGAATTTTTTTTTTTTTTTTATGTATGTTATCGCATAACTTTGGCCCACGGTAACCGATTTCTATAAGGAAAGGTGTTACCTTACAGGTGGTCCCATATTAATTTAGATTAAATCAGATCTTCGGATCATGAAGAAATGAACGATAATCTTTAATTATAATATGAGAACTAGCAGACCCGGCGAACTTCGTCCGGCCCAAAATTAATTTTTTGTATTGAAAAATTTTGGTCCAACATTTCCACCCACTGTTCACGTTCATGATTTTCAGTAACGCATTTATCTTCTAATATTAAGGTTTGGTGGTTGTCAGAAGGCATATTTCCCTTGCCATCTTAAATAAGCTAGCAAAAGAGTATATGCCTACAAAGATACGTAATAGCTTCTGTGCGTTTCAAACCTTTTAAGATAGCCCCAATTTTCTCTTAAGAGTATGGGATAGATTTCATATATCTCCATACCATGTTCGAGTTCTCTACATGAACTCTTCCAAAGATAAGCAGTATGAAAAATTCAGTGTGTATGGAAGGGGCCACGCCCCCTGCACCTAGCGATATGAAATACACTTTAGATCCGATTCTCATACCTACTATATATGCACAAAAAATTTCATAAACATCGGTTGTTGTTGTTGTTGTTGTAGCGGCTACAACAACCGTTAGGAGGAGTCGAAATGAAGTCGATTTTGTTTTTTGCTTAAAAATTATTTGTTTTCTATTCAGTTTTCATTATGTACTTATTCCTCGCATAAGATTGAGGTTTATAATTTTTAAATTTTCCATTCACTCACAGCATTTATGAATTGACACATCAACATATTCATCGCAATATTGAAAAACCCAATGCCGCATCAAAAAAGTTAGTGCGCCTGGGCTACACTATTTTGTCTCATAACCAATATATATATATATATATGTATATATACAGGATTTGCCATATCTATAGCACCCCCATTTCAAAGTTATATTGTTTGACACTTATGTTTAATTATTAATTTTTAAGAATTGTCAGTTAATATACTATTCATTCTCTAACAAAACCCATATAAACCCAAATTTTAAACTTGGTAAAAAACTACAAAAAAAAATCAACAAATTTTCACCTAAATTTCAAACTTTTTTCTCAGAATTGCTAGAGTTTTTTTGAGTACGCAGTTTTATAGCCCATTCATATTTAATCTAACAATGTGCAAGTTTCAAGCTGCTAAAATTATCGTTGATTTTTTTAGATTTTTTCGGTCACATGTGCTTCTATATAACGAATAAACACAATTTATTTTTATATGGAAGAAACCCGAAACACCTTCGACGAAAAAAAATCCTAAAAAATCAACATTGATTTTTAGCCACTTGAAACTTGAATATTGTTGGACTAAAAATTAATCTATATATGTATATAAATGTGAATGTATGTTTGTTTATTACCTTATAACTTTTGAACCGCGGCACGGAGTCGCACGAAACTTTGCACACTTATTTGTTTTTACATCGGGAAGGTTATAGGTATGGTTTTATTTGCAACTACATAATCAAGTTTGCAAGGGCTGTGACACCTCTCATAGGCCTGAAATTTTTATTCAGCTATAACTTGGGAACCATTAGCCAAAAGAACTTGGAATTTTGTACGAAGACATGTCTATGGTGTCTATGGCGTGTAATTTGAATCAGCTATAACTTCGGAAGCATAAGTCACATGAACTTGAAATTTGGTATGCAGACATATCTATATCTACCAAAGTTATTATTGCATTTCATTCCATAACAAACAAGCTATAAAACTGTCCTACCATACATATTCTGCTACCACGCGAGCAGAGCCGCGGGTTCAGGCTAGTAGGCTATAAAACTGTGTACTCAAAAAACTTCTAGCACTTCTGAGAAAAATTTTTGAAATTTTAGTGAAAATTTGTTGAATTTTCTACAAAGTTTTCAAGTTGGGTTTATATGAGGTTTGTTGGAGAATGAACCGTATTTTATTGAATTCCTAAAAATAAATAAATATACATCAGTGGGAGAGAATATCACTTTGAGATGGGGGTGCTATGGGGGGGTTATATTTTGTCTTTTTAACCGACTTCCAAAAAAGGAGGAGGTTATCATTTCGTCGGAATATTTTTTTTTTGTATGTTACCGCGTAATTGTGGACCACGTCAACCGATTTCGATAATTCTTTTTGCATCGGAAAGATAGTGTCTCATACTGGTTTAGATCCGATAATTGGATCATGAAATATATGTATGTATATATATATTTTTATATGAGAATTGAAGTCGGGTTTTTTTTTTGCTAAAAATTACTTGTTTCTACCTAGATCCCACCTCCTCCCCTGTTCGTTATGTTATTCTGCTTTCCTTTATCTCCATTTTTATCTTTATACTCTATCGCTTACAAAATGGATAGTAATATCCAATAAAATATCGATATCAAAAACGATAAAAGTTTCGATAACAAAATCGATGACAAATTCGATAAAAATTTCGATAGCAACATCGATAGCAAAATCGATGACAAATTCAATAAAAATTTCGATAGAAAAATCGATAATAATATTGGTAGCAAAATCGACTAGAAAATCAATAAAAATATCGATAAAAACATGATAAATAATCGATAACAAAATCGATTCGAAAATCGTTAAAAATATCAATAACAAAATCGATAAAAATATCGATAACAATTTCGATAAGTAATCGATAACAAAATCGATGAATAATGATAACAAAATCCATAAAATATCGATGACAAATTTGATAAAAATTTCGATAGCAAAATCGATAATAATATTGGTAGCAAAATCTACTTGAAAATAAATAAAAATTTCGATAAAAAGTCGACAAAAATATCGATGACAAAATCGATTCGAAAATCGGTAAAAATATCGATAGCAAAATCGATAAATAATCGATGACAATATCGATAAAATATCTATAAAAATCGATGACAAATTCGATAAAAATTCATTCAAATTTCGATATCAAAGTCGATAATATTGGTAGCAAAATCGATTAGAAAATCAATAAAAATGTCGATAAAAATACGGATAACAAAATCGATTAGAAAGTCGATAAAAATATCAATAAGAATCGATAAATAACCGATAACAAAATCGATAAAATATCGATAACAAAATCGATAACAAAATCAATGACAAATTCGATAAAAATGTCAGCAATCGATACACAACGGTAACAAAATCGATAAAAAACCGGTAAAAACATCGATTATATCGATAAGTCCCGAGAATCTCTAAAATCCCAAAACGGTCTCCAGATTGAGTCTCTGTGTCTCTATCTACATCCTTTTCTCTATAATTACGGCTGACTTCCAAAACGACAATTGCTTTGCATACGTACAAGGTATAATGTTCAATAACGCCGAACTACAAAATATTGACAATGTATACTGTTCCAAAACGCATCTGAAAAGTTATCGAAACGCATCGCTAGAGGAATCATCGCATCAGAAACAAAGTTGATGCTTCGTTTGTTATTGGCTATCATTGGTCTTTTAGAAATGGAAAATTCAGAAAAATTGTTCATTGCTATATTGAATATTTAAAATATGCAATGTATATGGTTGCAATGTGTCGCAACTCTGCATATAAAAACAGTTTGAATACCGCAGTGTAACAGTTTCCAAACATTGTGTTGGTACGTTTTGGAAGTCAGCCTACCTTTTTTTTAATCTTTCTTCCTCCATCTTCATCTTTACTTTTATCGGTATCCTCATCCTCAACTTTTTCTTTATATTTATCTTTGTTTCTACCTTTATGTTTATCATTTTCTTCATCTACATATCCCCCTTCAGCTTTGTTCTTGTATATGCAAAGTGTTTACATTTTGCTTTGGTTTTTATTTTTATTTTTACCTTTGCCTTTATCCTTTTTTTATCTATGTACGTACTCACCTTTAATTTTATTCTTGTATTGGTCTTTTTCTAAGTGTTATTCTTTAGCCTTTTACTAGCAAGTTTTTGTTAAAGTAATAACATACATTCAAGAAGCACTTCTTTCCCGCCCAACCATTTCCGTTGCACCATTTCCGTTGCATAATTTTCGTTGAATTTGCCAATTTACTCCCAACCAACCAACCGCCGCTAATGAAGTTTCACTTCAAAAATGTTTAAAACTGAATGAGTATTTAAAAGGCTGCAATCTTTTATGCGTATGCATTCTTAATTCAGTACGAATCATTCAATATAATTAGTTCAAAGACACCCTGGTAGTGAAGAAACACACATGATGCAAAAGAGAAGATAGTTTCAATAAACAACTGTTTGATTAAAAAGCAGATTTTTTGACAATTGCTCAATTGTAAAAATTCGAAGCGGCGTTACCCAATTTAAGTTTTCTATATCATAAATCTGGAATTATATATAAAACAGTTGAATTAAAATTTACCTATTAAAAATAATCCATATCTTATCTTAAAAATGTTTAAATTTTACATTTAATTCGGTATCTACTTCTCAAAAACTGAATATTTTGGTTAATAAAATTTTAGTGATCGTATTTTAAAATTCTTTAATGTCTTTATGCCAACCAAACAAACAAAAAAACGTACAAACATGAACTCTGCTAATAGCTCAGTTATGCATACTTGGCGTTGCATGAGAGTTGTCACATAATGAATCTGTAACCCAACGCATAGCACTTCACTTGTAGAAGTCTGTTCGGTTTGATTTTTACGCAAAAATGGTATAGCAGTGCAAGTATGCATAAGTGGGCTATAATGCATGTTAAAAAATATATAATTACTTGTTTGAGTGTATGCTAATGAATTTTGGTTCGGTTACAAAACGCTTAAAAAGGTAGTAGCCGTTATTTTACTTATAAAAATGTTAAGACTTTAATACATTATGACGCTTAACACGTCTTGTGAATCCCCCACATATCTTTGACCATTTAACTATATCGTTGTATATTTGGGTAAAATTAAAATATATCTTACTGTTCAATATTGGAGTTGGTGTGAAACAAAAATTAATAATTTATTGTTAGTATGCAAATGAGAACTACAATTATCAACTTATGGAGCATCTCTCTTTTAAAAGCAAAAGACATTTTGCTTGTACAAATTTCGATTGTAAGAAGAAAATGTTTTTGAACAAACAAAAAATTTATAATAAAATGTGAAGGATTTTAGATTTTGCGTATGTTAGCATGAAATGTCACAATCTGCCTAATTGTCAGGTTGTTAATATGGCGACGAAAAATTGACAATGGAATTACCTCCTTTTTGGTATCATGAAAACACATAGCTACTGATAAATTAAATTAAGTTATGATTTCTTATAAATTTAAATAATAATAATTAATATCTATTAAATTTTGACATCCTCACTTTTTGGAAAAAGAAGTTGAAGATACACGTTTATGTGCAAAAAATAAGTTAAACACTAACACCCTTATTCACAAAAAATAAAGTAGCTTTAAAAAAGGTTTATTAATCGAAAAATGTATGAAAACGTCACTTTATAAAGCTCTTTAAACCTACTTTAATTTTTACGAATAAGGCCATAAAAGTCTGCTAATATTTATGGAACTTAGAATAAAAAAATTTGTATTTCATTTCCCAGACTTTTTGAATAGCCTTCTCTATAAGTAATTGTAGAAATTCCGAATTAGTAAGTTCAGTCAAGACGTCAATCTAATGTTTAGTAGAAAACCACTTTTCTCTTTTGTGAAAATTTGGGACTAACTTATACGAGCATTAATGATTAAACTTAACTAAGCGATCGCTGCACAGTGGTTCGGATAGCAGATCTAGCTGGACGAAAGTCTAAATTTTGTTTGTTTTTAAAATACTTAATGGTACTCGGAATACATTCCTGACAATACATTCAAACAGAAATTGCATTTATTAAAGCATTAAACATATGGAAACAAAAAAAAGGTAAGTCAACGCCGCCTATGCGAGAACTCTATTTTAAAAGCTGAAATTTAACTTAAAAGATTGCTTATTGCACTCACAAATATTTGCAAATTTGCAAATTGACTTTACAATTAAATTACACTTATTCCGCTATAGATTCAGAGGTCATAACGCAATTTATGTCCTCATTGGTATAAGCAAATTTAGTCTGAAAAATCGTCATTTTGATTAATTAAAAAAATAAATTAAAGAATAGGAAAAGTAAAGGCCGCCGAAGGCCGTTATAAAACCACTTGCATATTATTCTTAACACCTTCGCAAATGTAGAGGGTAAGTTCGATAACCAAATCTAACCAATTGGCTTAAGCTGGGATCACACGATTTGTACATTTGGCTAAAAATTTGTCAAATTCATAGACAAATCATGTGAACGCTAAATTACATTTGTCGTTTATGAGAAAAGCCAAATATTTGCCTTCTTGTGGCAAATGAAAAACAACTCTGGTGGCCAAATCGTGTGAACGCAATGCTGCTACATAAGCCAAATAAAAATTACGCAAATGACCAAATATCTGATTTGCCACTTGATGACAAATACCAGTGACAAATATACAAATATTGTTGAGCGGTATTGCCATTTCGTGCTTGTGAACCCTTGTATTTTCCAATTTTGGTAAAATTTTAATATTTAATATAATATTCGTATCCGAAAACTACCGAAAAATATCACGTTATTTGAAAACAACAATTTTAAAATATTTGCTCAAACTGAACATTTGAAAACGTGTACATATACGTATTCGACAGTAGCTGAGTGTGCAGAGAAGCGTGCGACTATTTGTAAGCTTCCATGAGGTCCCAGGTTCTTATGCCGGCAGACGAACATATTAAAAGTATAATTAATTTCTGAGTATAATTAACTTTGAAAAAAGCATATTTGAAGTTCAGAATTAAAAATTTCAGAAAACCAGTCGGAAAAGTATTCGTTTCACAACCCTTCGTGGCACTTTACTATTCACCTTTCTTTCAGTTTTCGGATCTCTTTCCGAAGTTTATGCTGGCTATACACATATACATACATGCATATCGTCGTATAAAGTACAAAACCGCGTACCGTCATTCTGCAAAATCGCGTAACTGACATTTGCTGCCAAAAATTGAATTTGCTTACAGAAGCTGTTGGCTCAATCCTTATCCATTCGTCCTGAAATATACATGCGATTGCTTTATAAAAAAAGATAACCATTTTGAAATATGAGCGTTTTTACTATCTAGATAATAATTTATGCAACCTCACATAGGCGGCTTTGCATTGTGTTAATACGCGGTTTTGTACTTTAAACGACGATATACAGATTATTAAAGACGATCTAAATTACACTATGTGACAAAAAAAAAATGTTATAGTTTTTTTCGAGGTTCATACTTGTTGTAGGTCTATCTAAGCAGTAAAATCTGCATACTCAAAATTTTAAATACACACTCAAAATCTGGGCTTAAGGTCAAAAACCGCGTTTTTCAAAGGGTGACGCACAGGTATACTTGCTCGTAACTTTATTTCTGTTTACCCGGTGAAAAATACGTATATGTGTATGTGATTCAAGATAAGACATATCGCTGCTTACAACAATGTTTAAATTGATGATTTATCTTAAGAAATGGCAAAGGAATCAGTGATCGGACTTAAAAAAAATTTGTGTGGTAGAATCTAAAAAAATTTGATAGATTTCAAAAAAATGTGGTAGATCTCAGGTTTTGGATCAAACTTTGTACAAAAATTAAAAAAAATCTGCAAGGTTTCTCCTAAATTGCAAACATTTTAATCAGAATCTAAAACAAAATTAATTTTAGTATAATAAAGTGCATGATTGAAATTGATAAAAATTGCGTTGGTTTTGGCAATTTTTTTCCTTGACAGTTTCCTTCCAGCTTTTTTTTATCACATCACGATGTAGCGAACAAACGTGGCTCGTTCCAGAAATGCTACTTGGGATTTGCCGATTTTGACAATTCTCAAGTAAAAGTAAACAACGCTTTAGAAATTTGAGATGCACTGAAATTTGCTAATGCTTTCACAAAAATCGTCGGTTTTTATCATTTTCGCTATTAATTCCTTTTATAAATCATATATTTTGCAATTTAACACAATAAAACCATGTTTGATGTCGAAAAATTGAATATTGAGAAAATTTAGTATTTTACAGTTTATTTTATCCTCCCATTCTGCCTGTTGTTAGTGTTTAGTGTTGGACAATTTTTGCTCTTAAAATTAAGAAAATTATGTTGAGCAAAAATAAAACTACTCAAAAACGCGAATATGTGGTAGATTTCAGACCTTGTGTGGTAGGTGTGCTCAAAAAAGTGGCAGATCTACAACATTGTGGTAGAAGTCCGATCACTGAAAGGAATCTTACAGAGTATATCGATGGCTGAGTGGAAGATCGACCTATCTCGGCAACCAGTTCGAAAACGCCCTATCTCAGAAAATTTTTTAACAACGCTCTATCTCAGAAAACTTTTCAAGAACGCCCTACTTCAGGATTTCATTGAAAAACGCCCTATCTCAGCTGCCAATTCAAAAACGCCCTATATCGGCTTATTTTCAATGTATTTTCGTTTAAGATAGGGCGTTTTTGAAATAAATTCTGTGATAGGGCGTTATTCAACCAAATTCTGAAATAGGGCGTTTTTCAATCAAACTTTGAAGTAGGGCGTTCTTGAAAAACTTTCAGAGGGGTTGTGTGTTAAAACCGAAAAAATACTTGGAGTTATAAAAACTTTGGTTATGTAAGAGTTAAAAAAAATAGTAACTCGCGAATTTTCTGCTTTCTGAAATTAAAAACTTATAAAACAGGCATGCAAATCTTTAAGCGCTGTTATAAATTTTGTTCTGAAATTTATTTGTGTTTCTTGCTGTGATCTTAAATTTTAGTCATGGTAAAGAAAATCTTAAGAAGTGAGTTGTTTGACATTTGGAGAAGTGTTGCTGAAACTTCTAAAAGACAACAAAGTGTCCGTGATTATGTGATTAGTAAATTGAAAGAAATATCTGATGAAAATGCTCGTTCCGAAGTAAATAAAGTAAATGACTTTAGATTCGTAATCAGCAACCCAGAAAACCCCCAGATACCCATTTTCATAGAAATCTACCGATTTTTTAAAATTTTCGTCCGCCATATAGTGGCCAAATCGTGTGAACGCAATGCTGCTACATAAGCCAAATAAAA
>NW_023458562.1:15584189-15604630 GCF_013731165.1 Rhagoletis pomonella
TTCCAAAGCGTTATGACCCTTTCAAAATCTCGATGCATATGTTGAAAAACTAGGCCTCGGGAGACGAGTATCTTAGCGCAGCGCAGACGGCATTTCTATGAGCTGAACACTCAATTTAGCTCAACTTGAAGGAGTATTCGGTCTAGGCAGGGTTTAGTATCCGCTACAACAACAACCACAGTTAACTAAGTTATTAAGCAAATTTCGCAAAGATTTGCCCTTATATAGAATGAGTACATAAACAATATGTTTAGTATTAAAATCGAATGAACGCAAAGCACATTCATAACCCATTTATAATTTGTATTATATTTTGCAGATCACACGATGCCGTCTTCTATGGCTACAAATCGGGCCGCTCCGAATTCTTTTATAAGGAAGCAGCACAACAAACCAGCGGCATACCGCCACCTTCCGATCCTATGGGCAATGTAGCAATGCGCGCCAAAACGCTGCTCGAGCGTGATCACTCTTATATTTTATTTTAAAATTTTAGCGTTAAAGGGTAGAGATAGATTTTAATAGATAAAAATTACAAAAACGTGCATAGTATTTTTTTTTTGCTTTTTCATAGTAGTGATACTCCAAAACCAGCACGTTAATGTAGTGGCAATATCAAGAAAAATAAATAACTGATTAATCCAATAGTACGTCACTAGCCTAACGCCGCTTATTATACAACTTACTTTGACTAAACTACTCGCAACTTAAAGTAAAATGTGACATGAAGAGATTAGAAAAAAAATAATAATAATGAGGTTATCATAATGTAGTTGATAAATAATTGATTTATGTGGACGCGGCTGTATGAGCTTTTATATTATTTTATGCAATGACTAGTTTGTTAAACAGGGAAGCGTATTATATGGCTGTCGTATAGTAAGTGTAGAAGATTTCAAACGATTAGAAAGTAGTTGGAAGAGGGCGTTAAAAAATATATATACCAAACCTCATACAATAGAACATTTTATAGAGCAGCTCTCAGAAGTAGACTGCACTTTCCTGTTGGAAGTGTTTAATTTTATGACAACAATAGTCGCCTCTCGCTTTCGTATTATATTATTATTTTTTCATTATTAAAATTTGTTGCACAACTTGTACAATACTAGTTTCACATATCCATATGTACTCTTAAGTCCATTATGTACTAGTTTAAAATTTTGTTAACTTTAGCATAAGATTTAAACCAATTTTTTCAAGCCTTATTCTTCGCTTATACTTACATGTGTATGTAAAAGTCCTAAAGAGCTTTCTTTGTGCAATGCTTCTATATAAATGTAGCTTAAACTATTTTATTATTAAGTGCAAAAAAATCAGAAAACCGTAAGCAGTTATTTAGCTTAAAATTTGTACCTTGAAACTGTCCATTAATGCTTTTTGTAAAAAGCGTACTTATGTAACAATTATTGCGTCGCATCATAAAGTTTTAAAACTCAAGATATGATTTTGAGATATGAATAGAAAAGTTTTTATCGCAACTACACTAACATACATACGCATATAGATATTATAAATAAAAATAACGAAGAAGAATATCACGTGCCAATTACACATTCCATTCCATTACAAACATATGTATGTATATTAAATAGTAATTGTATAAGTTTTATTGTGAAACAGACACAACAGAATTGAAGCTAACTGCAAGCAACCTTTTCAGGCCTTCAGTGCTATATTCAGCTACAAGTTTTACATTACGGCTTGAGCGCCGAAGCCACAACGCCTGAAAAGCCTGAAAAGCTTTTTGTAGAGTTCTACTCTACTGGTTGGCTTAAAAAAAAGATAATATCACTGAAAACTAGCCGAAGATTTTACACTCATCAATGAGCACTACACTTAAATTATCGCAAAGATATACATAAATAATCAAAAATTTACTAGAGTTGAGTCAGTGCGTTGGTGAAAACGGCCATAAAACTTAACTTTCACTCAACAATTGCACTGAAGCCGAAAATCGATTGTGTTTCACACAGCGTCGGACTGCATGTAAACTCACCTTAACGTAATTCATCATGATCATTCGCAACATTAAAGCTCATTGTTTGCCAATGCCAATTAGCCGCCCGCAAGCAAAGCCATGCAATTAGTTGTAAGTAAATGCTAGCAAACAAAAACATGTAAAGTAAAAGAGACACAGACAGAGATTCTTTATTTTGTGGAAGCAAAGAAAAAAGAAAAAGGAAGAAGAAAATGTTAGTTGCAGGGAATGTGAGTATTTAGCTGTAAGCAGCGTATACTAACTAATGTG
The DNA here is from genome assembly GCF_013731165.1 of Rhagoletis pomonella. Lineage (NCBI taxonomy): Eukaryota > Metazoa > Arthropoda > Insecta > Diptera > Tephritidae > Rhagoletis > Rhagoletis pomonella. The sequence goes on from NW_023458562.1 coordinate 15,586,438, forward strand.
CAATTTTTTTATTAATTTTTGTTTCTATCTATACTTAAGTGCTTTACTACTTAAGCAATCGCTTAAACATTCCAATTGTTGACTTATTTGTAATCGAAAATTTTATTTTGAATTGTTTATAAATTTATGTATGTTTTTTGATTTTACGAAATTTATACAATGTTTATACATATAAACCTGTAATTAAGGAAGTAATTTTAAGCAAAAAACAAAACCGACTTCAATTCTCATATATAATATTTAAAAAAGAATTACATATAGAAATCGGTTAACGTGGTCCAAAGTTATGCGGTGACATGTATAAAAAAATAAATTACGACGAATTGATAACCTCCTCCTTTTTTTAAAGCCGGTTAAAAATGCAAGTCTTTTCATTCCTACATATACACCCCGTGTCAAAATTAAAAAACGCACCAAATATTGACAAGTTTTAACGTTTAATTTTGTTATTATTTAATTCTAGTTTTTTTTTGTCTGAAAATATAGTTTATTCTTAACTTTGTAAAAATTAAAAAAATCAAAAAACTTTAGAAAGTTTCAAGCTTTTTAATTGGTATTAAAAAGCTGGAAATTTTAACGGGTTTATTATTTTTTCTATATATTGCACACAGTTTGAAATTTGTATTTATACGGTCTCCTTTAAAGAATCAACTATATGTTTATAAAAAAATAACCACAGTTAAATAACAAAAAATTTATTTTTTTTTTTAACGAAAGCCAATAAAATAATCCAATCGTAAGTAGTTTACATACACAGATAAACATTTGATAAACATAAGCGAATTATGCATAAAGATTTATTGGAATAAATATACAAATATAGACATATTCAAAGTGAAAAACTGGAAACGAATCTTTTTTTTTGCGTAGTATATTTGAGCGAAAATCTCAGGCGGGAAGGCAGTTTTTCATAAAGCCAATATTCAATATTCACGTGCTCACTCAGCTTTAGATAGAGAGATAGTTGATTAAAGCACTGCGACCAGCATGTCCATTGGGCCGGGCCCTTAGCTCATGAAAACACCTCAACTAGTTCCAGGGACTTTAGAAATTTCAGAATAGATCCTGAGGTAGATAGAGTATGTGGTCCTTTTTTGGCCAAAAATTCCCTATGTTCCTCTTCTTTCTACGCGCCACACAGTGGTTCGGATAGCAGATCTAGCTGGACGAAAGTCAAATTTTTTTTTGTTTTTAAAATACTTAATGGTACTTGGAATACGTTCCTGACAATACATTCAAATAGAAATTGCATTTAATAAAGCATTAACATATGAAAACAAACGAAAAAAGGTAATTCAACGCCGCCTATTTGAGAACTCTATTTTAAAAGCTGAAATTTAACTTAAAGGATTGCTAATTGCACTCACAAATATTTGCATAATTGCAAATTGACTTTATAAACAAAAAATTACACTTATTCCGCTATAGATTCAGAGGTCACAACGCAATTTATGTCCACATTGGTATAAGCAAATTTATTCTGAAAAGTCGTCGTTTTGATTAATTAAAAAAATAAATTAAAGAGTAGGAAAAGTAAAGGCCGCCGAAGGCCCACGGTGGGCAGGAAGCGAAGATAGGTTGCATAAAAATGTCGACAAAATCTGAAAGCAGGGTTGTATTTGTTGATATCTTAAGGTTAAGAATCCGCTTAAATTGAAATCCTAGCTGCTCCTGTTTTAAAGATATCCACATTTTATATACCTCTGATAGGATATATTTGCAAAAGAGGAAGGCGTACTTCTCGATAATTAGAGCATATTTATACGAAAAGAAATCTCATACAAATCTGTTTCCCTTTTTTAACTCACTAAAACTGATCAAATCAATGTGAAACATTTTCATTTTTTCCTACCGAAAGAATAATTGATCGAGATTTATTGGGCGCTACCGGTATACAACTTAGATAAAACACCGCAATTACCCTTTTCTGTAGCGTGAACTTTCTCATTACAAACACTTTCAATATCGCAATATATGTATGTGTGTATACAATATTGTATACTATATAATACGGTAGTAATTTTTTATTAAAGGTTTGTTGCTATAAGCAAGTAGCGCAGGCAAGTCGCACTGCGCTTGTGCAAGAAATAAAAATGCTCTAACTTAGGCCAACGGTACTCCTCATAATAAGTAAATAAATTCAAAGCTTGTATGAGATTTATTTTGGTATTTATGTACTCTCAGCAAATAATGACTATTGTACATCCAGAACACAAATGCAATCATGAAGAAAATCGCATGAAATTATGCGCTTTGGGTGTAGGGCTGCCAGACGCCCCGGTTTTCCCGGACATGTCCCGGTTTTAAACTATTTGCCCCGGTGTCCCGGTCCAACCTTAAAATGTCCCGGTTTTCGATTTGATTGCACAAATTTTGCATAAAAATGACTACACTGAGAGAAAAAACGCGTTGTAATATTAATAAATTTTTTTTTAACTTAATTATGAAAAAGCATCTGTTAAGTGCAAAGCGCTTCATTTTAATTGAATATTTCTATACTAAATACTAAAATTTGTATACTTAAATTTATTACGAGTTGGGTTGGTGCTCTTTCATATGCGATTTTTGTTTATAAATTTAGCACGTTTTGCATAAGCAATAGTTGATGATTAATAGAAGTATGAACCTAAATACGTTAAAATTACATGCACAGAGTTTTACAATTATATTAAGCAAAAGCCAGAAGTTTTGAAACAAACTCACAGCAACGAAAGAAATGACTGATATTTTAATGTTACCTTGTATTTAATTTTTTTTCTTTCGTGAAACCTAGATTATTTATAAGTACCGTGCCGTACAAAATTATTGGTTCGGAGACACTTTCATCTGATCACAATTTCTAATCAGATCTTTTAGAAAAATTTTAAAAATGTAGATTTTGAGCCAATTAATAAAGTGCAAGTCTGAAGTTACCAGAAAATTTCGTTGATTTTTTGCAATTTTTTATTTTTTGCTGACAGTGTCTTCCACATACAAAAAAATATCGAACATAGTTTGTATGGAAGAAACTCTCAGTAAAAACAATACCAAATATATTGCCTCGTTCAAAGCCATGAATAAAAACGTGAATACATGCTTTTCCGAAAATCAAGCGGATCTTAGTAATTTTGATAAAAATCTTAACGAAAAGTTTTGAAAAGTACTGGAATTTCTCAAACTGTCAAAATCCATATTATCCTTGAACATTTAAAGCAATCTATTTCATTCTTGAATAACGATGGTTTAGGATTATGGTCCGAGCAGGCCGGGGAGTCAGTTTATAGGGAATTCATTAAATTCTGGGATAGATTCAAAATAAATATGATTGATGAACCAACTTTTGTGAGTCGCCTGAAGAAAACTGTAATGACACTTTCATTCCAGCATATATGAAAACTTAATTAAATAATAAAATATTTAAATACTAAAATGTGTGACTATGTTATATGGTAAGCTAACAAAAAAATAAAAGGAAACAAAAAACAAATATAAAAAAAAATAAAGCAAGAAAAAAATATAAAAAAATAAAACCAAAAAAAGAACAAAGAGGTGCAACAAAGTAAGTTGCCTCCACGTGGTGCGCCTTGGAAACGATTGAAACCGGCTAAAAACTTGCATAAACTTATATTTTCACATAACATATATACACACATTTACTCACACATACATTGTTGAATATTTAATGCACAAGGATGTTTTTCTCTTTCGCAAAAGTCGGTCCTATCATAACTATGTAAAATGTGGATATCTTTAAAACAGGAGCAGCTAGGATTTCAATTCAAACGGATTCTTGACCTAAAAATATCAACTGCTTCCTGCCCACCGTGGGCCGTTATAAAACCACTTGCATATTATTCTTTACACCTTCGCAAATGCAGAGGGTAAGTTCGATAACCAAGTCTAACCAATTGGCTTAGATATTTACATTTTAGTGACAGTATGTCAAATCTCAAAATTCAAAAGTAATTATTAACCGGAATGTATCTGAATATAAATATAAGATCAGTGGCGGATCCACGGGGAAGAGGGGGGGGGGGGGGGGGGGGTTGTGTGTTAAAACAGAAAAATACTTGGAGTTGTAAAACCTTTGGTTATGAAAGAGTTAAAAAAATAGTACCCAGTTACATAGAAATCTACCAATTTTTTTTAATTTTCATCCGCCATATTGGATCCGCCATTTTAAATTTTTGGTAAATGACTTTAGATATGTAATCAGCGACCCAGAAAACTCCCAGATACCCAGTTTCATAGAAATCTACCGATTTTTTTAAATTTTCGTCCGCCATATTGGATCCGCCGTTTTGAATTTTTGATAAGTGACTTCAGATTCGTAATCAGCGACTCAAAAATCCCCTAGGTAAGAAGTGGTGTAAAGATCCATCAACTAGTATTTGTTTAAATAGTTTCGTCCAGCTAGATTTGCGATCCGAACCACTGTGCGCCACCGCCTCACACTCGAAATCCTAAAATGCTACAAGTGCGTCCTTAACCTAGAATAACTCGTCAAAATACTTGTAATGATTCTTAGTTTCTCCTTAGGGAGACCTGTGAGTATCCTGTATATTTTCAGATTGTATCCTCCGATTAAGCTTTTGGATTGACGAAGTCCCATGGTATTACGCCAATGCAGTTCCCAACCCAGCGCCGCCCAATTGCATTTCATATGTTTTAATTTTAAGCCGCTCTCCGCTTTGCCGCTCATTGCGTTGCCTCGGCCTTGGGTTGGAGTTTTCCTTCCTGAGCGCTCCCTTTATCGTGTTGGAGGAAATATAGTTAAATATAATTCTAGGAACAATATGGCTTATGTGAAGTTGATATTGATATTGACGTTATTATGATACACTAAGCGGTATCGAAAGAAAATACCCATACATGGGTATCAATAGTATCGCCACCCTAGTATCGAATACCGGTTTACCCAGTATCGAAACAAAAGTATCGATACCAAAATTATATCAGGAGTATTGCAACAGCTTTATAGGTATCTGTATCTTATTGTGCACGGCTGCACGTGCCGGTCCATGATAGAGTATTTCAGTGTGTTTCAACCAAATAGTATCTTTAGAAAACTACTACTTTATGCATGTCGTCCCTGGGGACCAGAACTAGAGGGAGCTGGGAGCGCAGCTTGTCCCTGTTCCTGGATAACAAAGCCTTACCTTTATCAAATCCCTCTAGCAAGGTTAAGGCGAGTCCTCTATGCAGCTTATTCGGTTGACCGCAGGATTTATCTATTGGCGTTTACACACCATCGGCTCACTCGTATCCCTGTTTGTGGCCGCTTCTACATGGGTCCTCCACAGTAGGTTGGAATCCAGGATAAGTCCCAGAGGCTTTTGGCCAGCGCTCAGTGCAATTGGGAAAGCATATGCTTATCGTCGTTTAAAGTGCAAAATCGCGTATCAACAAAATGCAAAACCGCGTATCAGCAAAATGCAAAACCACGTATGCGAAGTTGTAGTAATAATTTTCTAGAGTGTAAAAACACTCAAATTTCAAAATGGTTCTCTTTTTTATAATTGCATATATGCCTAGTATATTTCAGGACGAATGGATAAGGATTGAGCCAAGAGCTTATGTGAGCAAATCCAATTTTTGGCAGCCATTGTCAGTTACGCGGTTTTGCAGAATCACGATACGCGGTTTTGTACTTTAAACGACGTTATACACTATTTTATCATTGAACATTTTCATATGAAATCATTGTACAATATTTTATATTGATTGCAAACTCAGAAAAATTAGTTGGTGTATGTCGATATTACATTATTTTATTATTCACATTTTGAAGCTGCCTGTGAAAGTTAGCAGCAATATAATGAAGTAAAATACTCTAACGTTATTTTAATATTACAAGAATTACTTTGGGATTTTCTTAATAATATTCCATTTGTAAACAATGCTAGTACCTACACTGTTATTATAAAATTTCGTTTTTCGCGAATAAGTTCGTGATCCACAAAGATATTTAAGAAAACTGAAGATTTTTCTAATAGAATAAAGGATTGTCTATCCAATAGTACGATTATCGAATAATAGTGTATATGGCATTAACACTGTTTCTTTATTTCAGCGACGATTTCTGTTGGTTGTAAAAGTACTTTGCTTGTGCTGTAAATTTTTTTGAAGAAATGAATATTCTAAAATTTTTTTCTTAAGAAAAATTTCTTTTCCATTTCTTGTGCGTCCTTTTATACATATGAATTTCTCGTTTTTCTTGAGAGCTGAAAACACCCCTTTAGACTAGCGCTGAGTATTCCTCCCAATTCCCCGTTACTCATACGCCATGTATGTACAAGTCCATACTCGTACATGGCATAACCATATTAATCAATGTAAAATAAATGCATTTTTTTTGCAAAATGATTTGTGAATACTTTCATGCAGTTTGTATAATAAAAGTACCTTACCCTACCTTACCCATATCGCAATTTGTATCAAATATTTACCAGTTAATTATATTTGTTTAAGCCGCCGTTTAAACACATTATAGCTGAAATACAATGCCGGCGAACGGCGAACTCACCACAGCGAAATTCGCGCTGTCAAAATTAGAACACCCGCAAGCATATGAAATTGAACACAGCCAAAGCGAAATGCGAAGTTCGCTTGGCGGCGTTTCATGGCGATAGATTTATTTCTATCGCTCTGCTGGGCGATGACAGCTGTGCGTGCCAAAGGTGGCCGTATTTGTTTTGTGCTTTCAAAGTTTAAAAAGAAAACAACCTAAACACGATTTTTTTTTTTTGTTGTTTGAAAAATATAGTTGTAGATTCGTTAAATCTGGCTTGAAACAAATTATTTATAATAATCTTTCTTTGTTTTACATTTATATTTGTTATCATTTCCTCATTTCTAAATATGGTTTAGTTTTTTCTAAATATGGTCACCCAAATTATAAAGGCGACCAAATGGGATCAGCTGTTTTCGCTGCCGCTCTAATTCTGTTTAAGTAGGCGAAATAGTTGGGCGAACGGTGAACGACAGCATCGCCCAATTCGGCGAAGTCTGCCGTTCGCCGGTATTGTATTTCAAGCATTACGACGGCCGTGCGCGCAATCCTTGGCCGTAGCAGTTTGGTAGTTGACCGACGTCAACTCCGAAAAGATGAGTACCGAGCGCGCACGGTAGCCCACCCTTCTCACGGCAAATGAACTCGAACACGATATGTATTTGCACGTGAACATGCCACTTTTTACATATGGAAATGCCAACATATCGTGTAAAGGCAAATTAGATTTGTTTCTGTACAAAGCAGATGCACGTACATACGAAATAGAAATGTTTCTATTTTCATCTGACACACAGATAGAGTTTAGTCAGCCGTACGCAATCGCATATTTATTGGAAAAGTCACATTTACAGATGCAAATACATATCGTGTAAGAACACCTTAAGTAGAATTCTCCTTTCTGTGTTGCCGCCCTGTTTAGAACGTTTCTTTAATTCAGTATAAACATTAAAACATGCATTTAGTAGGCAGTTCCGCCCTAACCATTCATCGTTTACCCCGCTTTCGCCATGTTCGATCACGAAATATCGTCACAAAAAGCCTTTTTATACAAAATGTAAAAGGGGATTTTGCTTCATAAATGTTTTTATGATTTTTTCGTTTTTTTTTTTAATAATAATATTCTGCTATTCGGAGCGGACACACATCAAATATCATAAAATCAGTGCAGCCGTTAGTGAGTTATAAATGGTTTAACTAAATGGGCTTTATTTTATATATACAGATTTTTACAGCTTAATTTTAAATTAAAATTATGATTGTCTGATAAGTATATTGCAACTCACAACTATGTCGGTTTCCGAGACAAAGATGGAACACATTGTTATACATACTTAGTTATAGCATACATAATATATGTATGTATGTATATACATATGTAAGGAATACTTTTAGAATCACACTTGTTTCAAAACTTAAGATTGACTATGAATTAGGCTGTTAAATCTAACTTAACTTAATTAAGTACACAACAATACAACACTGCGATCAATCACAACAGAGAGATTTTCTATGTTTCACAGGATTCATACATTCCCTAAACAAGTCCAGATCATTTATGGCAACTTCATTACAATCCAAGGCACACGTCCATAGTTCTTATAGTGATAATAGTCGTAAGCCAATTTGCTTAGTATAAAGACTATCAGAAAGGCCAAAACACCATTTAGTAAATCCAGTGGATAAATTTTAGGCTCTTCCTCCGGTTTGCAGACGTCCTCACGCGTAATCGCGAGCACATTCGCACGTCGCATTGGACTAATATGCTTGTAGGTGCACGTGATATTAAGAGCATCACGCATAATTTCAATATATTTCATGAGTATCTCGCGGAAGCGCATTGTGAAGATACAAGTACATTGCCAGGGATTGCCGCTGAGTAGTAACAGATTCGCATTTGGGTTGTCGTCGAGCGCGTTATCAAGCGCATAGACGGGCATCTGCGAAAGGGGGAAAAAAATATGAATGAAAGTATTATGAACTAGTTTTTATATTTGTTTGTTGCTATTACCTTTTGCAGCTTATTACCGCGCAGGCTAAGCAAGCGAAAGTGCTCGAACCAATAGCCGCCCTCTAGCACATCGATGCTCTCTATGCGATTGTTGTCCAAATGTACATCCACCACATGGCGATAAGTGGGATTGTTGCGCAATGGAAGTACATCGGTGATCTGCAAGAAAGTAATTAAACCCTACTACATAAATTAAGAACAGAAAGGCAATAGTTATAATTGTATATTATTCTATAATATATACAAGTCCATTTAAGAATATCTGACGATTTTTTTTCAAGGCTGGTCCATTGTACTAAAAAAGCATATCCTCTTGTTTTTAGGATGGCGGAATACGGCAAATTAAGATTTATGAATCCAGCCTTATAAAAAATCGCCAGATGACTAAATTTGACCCGTATTTTCACTGTAGACTTCATTTGGATCTTTATAATTAAATTTAAGGTTCAGGCGAAATCCATCTTAAGCTATTCAAATGATCGGTAATTCCGAATTTCCAGTAGGCATTGACCGACAAAAAATCGGTGTAATTTAGAAAATGTCACGTGGAAAAGGACTAAAGGACGTAGTGGCACCGGTATTATTTTATGCCAAAACTTGTTTTTAAAGTTTGTGTAATTAAAAGCCTCGTGGAAATTCGACATAATAAGGCGGGTTCTGCAATTCACTTCCAAGTGAATTTCAACCCCATTCAATTTGAATTCAAAGTGGCTTTGGTTGAAATTCACTCGGGAGTGAATTGCAACATTCGCCTGAATACTTCCTGTAAATTAAATTTTTAACCTAAATTATCGTAGTCATATGCTTACTTTACTTACCTCATTATCATTCAGATATACTGTTGTTGTATTTTCAGGAATATAGTTGGGCATCGCTTGAAATTCTAAATTACTACAGTTGATGGTATAAAGCGGTATGTGAGTTTTCGGAATGATATGATGCATTGTGCAGGTACAATTTTGTAAATCCTCATGAGATTGACATTCTGAGCGGAGCATCTATTGTAGAGAAGGAAGGAGAAGTTGTTTATTTTAGAAACTCAAAAGGCGTATATGAAAGAGAATGACTAAAAAGTGATCTGAGTCGCGTATGACTTTTATTAAGAAAATCTTTTCGTTGCAAAAAATCTACTGCAGACTCTCTATTACTAGGAAAAGAGGAATATTCGTTAATTTCGCTGCAGGTCTTCTATTGTTAAAGAATCTCTTGATGCCTCTTGGGTAAACGCTAATTAGATCATGGAGTGTTTCGATTCTTCTTGCTGATATTTTCGAGATGAAAAATTTAGCCATTACATTACGAGTACGTAAAGGTTCAACCTTTTCTCTTTTTTACTAAACTATTTTATGTCCGCTGTGGTGTAGTGGTTACCAACCATTACGCAGGGCCTGGGCTCATGCTCGGTTTCCAACATCAAATAATAAAAAAGGCAGGCAATTGGAAACCTCCGAGTGTATTTCTGCGATGAAAAACAGCTTCTCAGGACCATTTTAGGACGAGTTTTTGATCATTTTGGGAGCAATATGGGACCATTCCGTTTCAAGGCTTGTGGGAGATTCTTTCAATATAAGTTCACGACCATTTTGACCTTTTTTGGGTCTGTTCAGGACTATTTCAAACCATTTCAGAGCTATTTCAGGACCACTTCACGACTAGTTCTTGACCATTTCAGGGTAAGTTATGGGACTAGTTCAGGATCGTTTTGGGGTAGCGCGACACTAGGCATGAAATGAGATTGAAATAGTCCGGAAATATCCCCGGAGTGGGTATGAAAAAGTCGTGTACTGTTCTCGACCAAATGAATAAAATGAAACGAAAGTGATGGTTTATTTCTAACCTAACCTATGTATGTATGTATGTAACTGAATGACCTGATGGTTTGCCAAGCCGTACACCGATATTTATATATCAAATTTCATGAGTATCTAGTACTCACGCCTTTTGGTAAAAATCTGAAGATTACATTATCTTTTTTCTTCGAACGAATTTTTTCACAATTAAATGTTTAGCCCAAATTATTCCTTAAGTCTGCCATTTAAAAAATATCTCCCGAGAAGTATGCCTAATTTCCAACTTACCACTTTATAATTCATCACAGTCAACATATGACGCTCCTTATACTTCTTATCGGCGCATATAATCTCATCACGATCAGCGACCATGGCGCCCTTTTCAGGTATCAAAAGCCATTTGAAATTACGCGTGCAGTTCCACGGATTACCTATGAAAGAACTAATGAATATTAAAATATGACAGAACACATCTGCCATTAGAGAAACCGCTGGATACTTGCCAGCTAAGTAGAGCTTTTCAAAGTAGCGCGGCAGCAAGAGAGGGCCATCCAGCTGCACCAACTTATTCCAACGTAGATCGACGACACGCAAGTCGTGAACACGCTTGAAAGCGCGAGTGTTTATGTGTGAAAGATTCGTCCAGGATATGTTGATAGTCTGAGGGAGGGATATAAAAAATGTACATAAATACAAATAACTAAACGCTTGCCGCAGGTTTGGAAACAAAAAATCACCTGTAAATAAAACATTTCGGGAAAATCGAAGGTGATTTCGGTTAAATTACTGTATTCGATTATAAGCGAGCGTATTTTCGGAAATGGCTGCAGATCAATGAGCGGATTAAAGACGCGCTCTGGCCAGCCACAGAAAATGATCTCCTCTAAACGACGCACTTTTTGCTCGCTGTATTTGGGGAGGGAAAATCGTAAAAGTTTAAAAATAGAAATAGAACCAATAGTTGAATTAAAAGAAACGCAAGCAAATTTTAGATTGTCTCACTTACGGTATTGTGGCTATATTATTTATGCCACCATAGCAACGTAGCGCACCATAACGTCCATAACGCGTGCAATTACCCGCCGCCGCTTCGGGTGCACGCTTCCAATCCACACAGGTGAAGTTATGCTGATGATAGTGTGAGACATGTTCGCCATTTGTGAATCTAAATAACACAAACAAATTAAGAGATTACGTGTTTTCTTACAAGCTGCTATTATAACTGATTTCTTATTGTTCGTGGAGGGTTAAAATGGCACATGGCCGCAAATCTAGACTCGGTTGATGAAAATCAAATATTTATCAGCACGTCCATCACTACACAATGCAGTGATAATTTTTATGGGCGGAAAATATGTTTGCTTGTCGGTTGGTTCCCGCTGACAGTTGTACTAACTAGGCAGTAGGTATGTACATACATAAATACTTTAAAATGGACTAGGCAAATATTTATTTGCTGAGAATTTGTTAAATGTAATCTGCAATGTTTGTTCAACTAATAACTGGGTTGAATGAATGTCAGCAGCGGGAACAGGTACACATAATAAGAATTGTTTGGCTTACGCAGTTCTGGGCAGATGATTCGAATACTAAAAATTTGCAAATATAGCTACTAACGTAGCTATATACTCAACTATATTCATTTGTAATCATTATTACAACGTCTTTATTAGTACCTTAAAGAACTTTGCTATGTTGGTTGTGTGACTAATTTGTATATACATATAAATACTAGACTGAATCACTCCCCATACAAAAAAATCTACACCGTACAGATTTTTCCATTCGAATTATAAAATCTAATACATTTTAAGACTTCCACCAAAATATTTCGAAAATATATTACGATTTACGTGAACTGGACCGATTTGAAAATACCTCCAAAAATGGAGTTTTTTATGAATCAAAATAGTTTGATAAAAATTAAAAGAACAAAATATTCAAACGACAAAACGATTTAAGCTAAAAAAAATTTGCATAAAAATATTTTCAAAAGTTTTCAACGGAATCGGAATGAGATTTTTGAGGCGGTTTTTTAACTTTTTTCAAAGATTTGTATAAGAAAAACTTGAATAACTGAAACCAAACTGTTCCGATTTAGCCTTGTGAGGTATCAGTAGAAAGCTATTTTCTCATCCTTTTTATTTCTTTGCTAATGAACTCATTAAAAGCATGAAAGAGAAAGGTAGGATGAACGAACGTCATTCCAGGTTGAATTAAGATGTGTTGGTATTTGAAAAAAAAAATAAAATTGGGACGCGAATGAGTTTTTTTGCACAGAAATAAAAAGAGTGAGACCCCATAAGTCTAAATCAGAATAGTTTCGGCCCAGTTATTCAAGTTTTTTGTAAATCAATCTTTGAAAAAGGTTAAAAAACAGCATCAAAAATCTCATTATTATAATTCCGTTGAAAAGATTTTTAAATATTTTTAAGCAGATTTTTTAAGCTTAATCTGCTTTGTTATCTGAGGGGATTTTTTATTCATAGAAAACTCTATTTTTGGAGGTATTTTCAAATCGGTCCAGCTCACGTAAATCTTAATAGTTGCGATCCCGTACGGGTCCGGACTAGTCAGAAATAGTCATAATCAGTCATATCTTACTGGAAATTGATTCCGTACTCGGTTCCCTGACTATTGAGAGGGAGAGAGTAAATAAGGTCCTCTCTCTGTCAGAAGTTACCAGTTTTAGTCCGAAGGTTTTTTGCTGGTAAATTCTGGTAAATATGTCAAACGATCAGCTGTAGTGTGTTTGGCAACCAAATTGTAAACAAAAGAAAAAGTGCACTCTCCTACTTTATGTTAAGAGTATTTTTAGTTAAGAGTCATGTAGCTCCAGCAGTGTTTACATAGAAAATAAGCAAAAATTTACAATCAAAATTTGAAGGTGATGTTGAAGTTGACAGAAGTTGCCATTTTTTACTAGAACGCGATCCCGTACTTTTCATTGTTACTCTCTCGCTCTGAGCGAGTTTTTATTTTTTGACTGTTTTACGAGTTTTAGTCCGAGGAATACGGGATTGCACCTAATATTTTTCCGAAATATTTTGGATCAAATATAAAAAAATTGGTAATCTCGGCGGAAAAACCGCAACATTTGGTGATGCAGTCTAATATATATGTATGTACATTAGGCTGGGTAAATTTTTTGGAATTTTACCTGAAATCCTAAGAAAATTTTTCGAACAAACCATGCGTCTAAAATCAAGTTTGAGCGAAATTTGCGAAAATAGGATTTTTCCTTAGGAACATATTATTTTTCTGTACTGTCGTTAATAACTGTTTTTTTTTATAAATATGTGCAAACTTTAAGGAGGTTTTATGTATGCGTCAACCATTTCTTTTTCTTAAAATATCCGGACGTTTCTCTTTCACTTTCGGCAGATGGTGTATAAATTTCACTTAGAATACTCCTAAACTCTAACCACAGAAAAATCTCGCATTCAAACTTACCCACCCTAATGTACATATACTCAATACACACATAGTATGAAGGAACATTAAGTGATCCTTCCCAACAAGCAAAATAAACTTAAAAAAAGTTTTTTTTAAGTTTTCAATTATAAACATTAAGCTCACAAAACGTTGACTTTTTGTTTATAAAGCGCTTGAAAGTATGCGTAATATAATCGAAAAGGAACATTGGTTATAAGCAGGGAACGGATTTTATGGAAATAGCCTTTTTTTCTGCTAAAGAGATAGGGTATATTCGATTAAGAATGTCCACGATTTAGCTTTCCCTGATTCCATATATACACATTTGAAGTTGCCTTTTTTTGCCTTTTTTAAGATATTTGCCTTTTTTTTGCCTTTTTTAAGATATTTGCCTTTTCTACCTTTAAAAAAGTGATTATAGCACTTACAATTTTTTTTTTTTAAGATTAAAAAATATTCACATGCCCATTCGGCTTATACACGGAGGGAAAAAAATATTAAAATCAAATAGAAACCTAATTGATCTTACTATAAACGTCAACGAAAGTACTGTATATTGGTAAATATTGGCATATTAAAATGACCGCGTTCGTTCTGAAAAAGCATCCGTGAAGTGAATAATCAAGGCAAAAACTAAAAAAAAAATGTTTAACTTGCATGTTGCCTGCAGTGGAATTCGAACCCTGACCATCTCTGGATATCAACAAATTGTGGCATGCGTCTTTGCGCACTCAGCTACACCCAGGCATATAAATTTGGTTTCAACGGATTGATTTGAACGGATAAACATGTACTATGTATGCTCTCAGAGCGGCGCTCAGCATGCCTGGGGTGCGTATGTACACTCATACAGTCAGTGTATGAAAATATTATTTTTAAATTCGAGCATTTTTAAACGATAATCAAATATAAAGTATTCTTTTTTACTATGCATTATTTCCCTCAGTGTAGAAGCACAGGGACCTCTTGCCAAATTGGTGTTGAAAAAATTCAAAAATAATAAAATAAAATTGTAAAGGGCGAGGAAAGCGCTCTTATTTCTGATAATATGAACGTTTCAAACGTTCCATATTTAAATTGGGCTTCACTTGTATCAACTTACGTCGAGCGCACATTTAGTACATTCACGGCTTTTCTTCGCGAAAATCGAATGAAAATGCTGCCAGAAAACTTCAAAATGCATCTTGTGGTTCAATGTTATTACAACTATACAGATTAAAGTTTTATGAGTTAGAAACTCGAAAGGATAAAATAGTCAAAGATTCAAAGTACAAATTTTTCATATAATGAAACTAGTTCATAGTTTTTCACTTTTTACTTGTAATATAAGCATTTCTAAAATAAATTTATTTTTTTAATGTTCTTCGTATTTTCTGTCTTTTTTTAGTGCCTTATTTTGCTTTTTTTGCAAAACCTTTTTTTTGCCTTTGCCTGCCTTTTTCGCTATGTTGTTTTGCCTTTTTTTTTGCCTTTTTTGCAATACCTAGTGCCTTTTCCTGCCTTTTTCGCTATTTTATTTTGCCTTTTCCAGCCTATTTCGTTACTTTATTTTGCCTTTTTTATAGGTTTTTAGGTCCTAAAAATCCGTTCCTTGGTTATAAGCGTAGAAATATAAACTTGTAATAAATGTTCAAAAGAAAGCTTTTTATAAGCGTAAAAGTGTAAACTTATAATAAAGGTTCAAAAAAAGTCGTTTATAAGCGTATGAATGTAAACTTACTAAAAATTTTCAAAAGAAAGCTTTTTATAAACATTTTTATAACCCTTTATTTAAAGATATTTCATTAAAAACTCGTACATAGATTGCTTAACATCTAGAAACTAAACGAAATGCCAATTTTCGGCAGACTCATCTACAGTCGCGAAAATATGAATAGGGAATAGACATTTTAGCATACAAATTCACGATAACACACAAAAATTAAGCATAAAAAAGTTAATTATTACATCTTGTTGCGTTCTTTCAATTACATGCGGTTATTGGCAAATTGGAAAAACCACATCGATGCAGCTATATATTCCGCTTCATCGCCGCCATTCTCATTGATGAACTTTTCTGAAAAAAATTTAATACATTTTTAATTGAATGTTAAACTAAGAAAGGATAAGGAGAACTCATCATTTGAAGACTCGAATGCTCCACCGATTAGCGCAGCGGGTCCTGGATTGGATTTTTTTTACCGCATCGGTTTTATTTAATTTTTTCTTTTAATAATATATTTTAAAAAACGTAAACACGTCACTTACGATTGAAAAAATGTTATATTTACTACTTCATGTCGTTGGCATTTGCATTTTATTTATTAGTTATGTTATTTATAAACATTCGCTCTCAAAACTTATTAAAGTTTTATTTGAAAAAAACTTTTAATAAGCTTTATATTAAAAATGCTTATTTAACGCTCATTATAGCAAACTTACTTTAAGTTATTTTTAAAAAACATATACTGAAATGCTTGTTGGGTTACTTCCATACAAATATTTTTATTTATTTATTTAATTTTTTTTTTGAGGTGCTACCCCTAAAATGGTTGCGTATAAGGTAAAATTTTACCCATTTAAAATTGACTTAATTAACCCAGATCAACCCCTGCCACCAACGTGTTGAAATAATGAACCGTACATAGTGGTTCTGTGCGCTATCATCGTACATGTAAAGAGTACACAATTTACATATCGACCCCTAACCACCAAAAAGTCGTCAACGAAATTTTTTTTTTTAATTTTCCTTTTGATGCAGAAATGTTACTAGACCTTTTATATGCATTTCTGCACCAAAAGCAAATTTTTGAAAAAAAAGTCGCTTATGTCTTTTTGGTGGTCAGAGCTCGATATGCATGTATGTTAAAGGTAAAAAATCAAACTTGTTTTCTATTAATTTCTGAATGATGGTGTCAACAGAAATAATTTTGTTTTGCCTAACGCAAATTTTGGAATTTCCAAAAAAAAAAGGGCCACTTGAATGTACATAAATACATGATTGCCAAGAGTATTGAGATGCTGGCAAGCAGGAATTCTATCAAAATATAAGGCAACAATCGAAGAGCTTCAAGGCCGAGCGTGTTTCTTGCAGAGGCGGAGATGGAAATCTGGTTCTATCCAGAGTATACTTACGGTATGGAGGGAGACCCTTTCAACGCTTTTTGGATGGAAATACCAGCGGCGTGTTTAATGAAAAATAACTCCGATCATTGTATACATAGGAACGATAATCATGTCTCTCCACTCGGCCAAGTCAAAGCCCTCCGGAGTCGATGGTACACCGGCCGAGCTATTAAATGTCCCCGGCGATGAGTTGGCGGGGCACTTTTCCAGCTTTAAATCGCAATTCGGTCCATTAATTGCATGTTCGAAAATTCAAATCTCTGCCCCATCCTTGAGCAGAGAGATGCTGCTGCTTTCGCCGATTACCGTTTAATATGTCCTCTTAATATGGCACATAAGGTCCTGTTAACGACATTGTGTGACACATCCACTTTATTAGTATGAGTTCAGACCTGAAAAATCCTACATTACTACTTACCATCCCTACGTCGACTTTAAAGCATCTCTCAGTATGAGTGATTTTTTCAACGTTCCATATTCAAACGCATAAAAATAAAACATTTGCGCTGGCTTGGAGATGCCTTCCGGATGGATGATAACATATCGGTGAAAAAATTAGATATACAGTTTGGCACCCATGGATGGACAACCAACGAAAGTCGCAGCGAACACAATGGAAGAACTAAGTACAGAACGACCTGTCTACGCCTGTGATGAACACCTGGTGGAACTTAGCAAAAGAGAGACGGGTTTCGAAGTCTCTTTCTCTTTGTTTATTACTTTAGTATTATTAGCAAGACGCACATTCAATATGAGGACCTCAAATCGGCTCAGATTAGTACTTGGCTGCAACTAAGGTACTACGTGCGAGTTAAATAATAAAATCGTAGCTTAACAGTTTGGGATCTTTTTATTATAAAATGAATCTAAATACTGAAAAAACTTGACAAACATTGTGAAACAATAAATACTTAAATTCAGAAACTGCTGAGTAAAATTAATAATATTATAGTAATAAAAATAAACAGTAACATAACTTCCCCCTCGTTAAAATTGATGATATGCCAAGTTAAACCAAAAACAAAATTTAGTGATACGATTAAATCCATAATAAATTGTGTATTTTAACAGCAATTAAATATTTTAACGAATGATAATGTATATAATGTTTATGCTAAATTAATGTCTTGGATATTAAATTTATCAGCATACTTATTTTTCCTTTTAATATTTTTAATATGTACATTTTGCAAATCACCTTTTATAAATTTTGATTGCTCTTTATGTCGAACATTTTTATAATTTTTGATATAGCCTTCTTTTCTATATTCTGTATAATTTTCTCTATTCAAATTTCTTTTGTTTAAATATCTTCTTTTTTCATTGATGATATTTATATGTACATTGTTCTTATTACAATTT
>NW_023458562.1:15604730-15605496 GCF_013731165.1 Rhagoletis pomonella
AGACCAATACAAGAATAAAATTAAAGGTGAGTACGTACATAGATAAAGAAAAGGATAAAGGCAAAGGTAAAAATAAAAATAAAAACCAAAGCAAAGATGCGTAGAGATAAAGGCAAAAATGAAGACCAAGGTAAATTTAAACACTTTGCATATACAAGAACAAAGGCGAAGGGGGATATGTACATAGATGAAGAAAATGATAAACATAAAGGTAAAAACAAAGAAAAAGTTGAGGATGAGGATACCGATAAAAGTAAAGATGAAGATGGAGGAAGAAAGATTAAAAAAAAGGTAGGCTGACTTCCAAAACGTATAGCAATGAACAATTTTTCTGAATATTCCATTTCTAAAAGACCAATGGTAACCAATAACAAACGAAGCATCAACTTTGTTTCTGATGCGATGATTGCTCTAGCGATGCGTTTCGATAACTTTTCAGATGCGTTTTGGAACAGTATACATTGTCAATATTTTGTAGTTCGGCGTTATTGAACATTATACCTTGTACGTATGCAAAGCAATTGTCGTTTTAGAAGTCAGCCGTAATTATAGAGAAAAGGATGTAGATAGACACAGAGACTAAATCTGGAGACCGTTTTGGGATTTTAGAGATTCTCGGGACTTATCGATATAATCGATGTTTTTAGCGGTTTTTTATCGATTTTGTTACCGTTGTGTATCGATTGCTGACATTTTTATCGAATTTTTCATTGATTTTGTTATCGATTTTGTTATCGATATTTTATCGATTTTGTTATCGATATTT
>NW_023458562.1:15605506-15608657 GCF_013731165.1 Rhagoletis pomonella
GATATTTTATCGATTTTGTTATCGATATTTTATCGATTTTGTTATCGGTTATTTATCGATTCTTATTGATATTTTTACCGACTTTCTAATCGATTTTGTTATCGGTATTTTTATCGATATTTTTATTGATATTCTAATCGATTTTACTACCAATATTATCGACTTTGATATCGAAATTTGAATGAATTTTTATCGAATTTGTCATCGATTATATTAGATATTTTATCGATATTGTCATCGATTATTTATCGATATTTTTACCGATTTTCGAATCGATTTTGTTATCGATTGTTATCATTATTCATCGATTTTGTTATCGATTACTTATCGATTACTTATCGAAATTGTTATCGATTTTGTTATTGATATTTTTACCGATTTTCGAATCGATTTTGTTACCGATTATTAATCGATGTTTTTGTCGATATTTTTATTGATTTTCTAGTCGATTTTGCTACCAATATTATCGATTTTTCTATCGAAATTTTTATTGAATTTGTCATCGATTTTGCTATCGATGTTGCTATCGAAATTTTTATCGAATTTGTCATCGATTTTGTTATCGAAACTTTTATCGGTTTTGATATCGATATTTTATTGGATGTTACTATCCATTTTGTAAGCGATAGAGTATAAAGATAAAAATGAAGATAAAGGAAAGCAAAATAACATAACGAACAGGGGAAGAGGTGGGATCTAGGTAGAAACAAGTAATTTTTAGCAAAAAAAAAAAACCGACTTCAATTCTCATATAACAAGTAAGAAAGTCTAAGTTCGGGCGGGGCCGAACATTAAATACCCGGCGCAATTATTAAATATATGTTTTCCACCTTTCCGAAAGCTACCGCTACACGATAAGCCGGGGTGTATAAATTTTAATTAAATTAGCGTCCTTAAATTTCGAAATATTGCAGTTTCAAGCATTTCTGAAATATACCGTTATATGAAAAGCGGTCGTAATTTTAGTCCGATTTCAATAATTTTCAACGCTTTGCTTTTATGTGGCAAGCACAATAACCATACCGAGATTGGTTCAAATTGCTAGAACGGTTAGCGAGATACATATATGTGATCATAAGTGGGCGGTGCCACGCCCATTTTCCAAAATTGTATCATACGCATATTTCTTGGTAAAAAATTGTTGCAACCATCAATTTTGAATAAATTAGCTTTAATATTTACTGATTTATCGAGGATTTCGTATTTTTCTAAATTACCGTTATATGGGATGTGGGCGTGGTTATTGTCGGATTTTAAAAATTTTCGGCCATTTGGTATGTTGTAGCAGGACCAACAACTGTGCCAAGTTTGGAAGAAATTGGTGCAGCGGTTACCAAGATATACACATGTAACCATAAGTGGGCGTGGCTACGCCCATTTTCCAAAAATTTATAATATTCTTATTTTTTGTCTAAAAATTATTGTAAATATCAATTTTTAGTGAATTATCTTCAGTAGTTACTAAGATATCGCACTTTTCGTATTTCTGAAAATTACCGTTATATGGGAGGTAGGCGTGGTTATTGTCCGATTTCGCCCATTTTCAATACCATCCGTCCTATGCCCAAAAGAAGTGCACGTACCAAGTTTCGTTACGATATCTCAATTTTTACTCGAGTTATCGTGTGCACAGACGGACGGACGGACGGACGGACGGACGGACAGACAGTCACCGCTTAATCGATTTCTCTTTTCATTCTGATCATTTATGTATACATTTGTCTATATCTATCTATATATTCGTTTTGCCTGTTACAAACAACCGTTATGTGAACAAAGTTATAATACCCTTGTGCACAAGTGCGCTCGGGTATAAAAATATATATATACATACATATATTTCATGATCCAATTATCGGATCTAAACCAGTATGAGACACTATCTTTCCGATGCAAAAAGAATTATCGAAATCGGTTGACGTGGTCAACAATTACGCGGTAACATACAAAAAAAAATATTCTGACGAAATGATAACCTCCTCCTTTTTTGGAAGTCGGTTAAAAAGACAAAATATAACCTTAAGCAAAATCAGATGTATCTATATACATACATATGTAGTATTGGTCAATATAATAGCACCCCCATCTCAAAGTGATATCCTCTCCCACTGATGTATATTTATTTATTTTTGGGAATTCAATAAAATACGGTTCATTCTCCAACAAACCTCATATAAAGCCAAGTTAAAAACTTTGTAGAAAACTCAACAAATTTTCACTAAAATTTCAAACATTTTTCTCAGAAGTGCTAGAAGTTTTTTGAGTACACAGTTTTATAGCCTACTAGCCTGAACCCGCGGCTCTGCTGCGTGGTAGCAGAATATGTATGGTAGGACAGTTTTATAGCTTGTTTGTTATGGAATGAAATGCAATAATAACTTTGGTATATATGGATATGTCTGCATACCAAATTTCAAGTTCATGTGACTTATGCTTCCGAAGTTATAGCTGATTCAAATTTCACGCCATAGACACCATAGACATGTCTTCGTACAAAATTCCAAGTTCTTTTGGCTAATGGTTCCCAAGTTATAGCTGAATAAAAATTTCAGGCCTATGAGAGGTGTCACAGCCCTTGCAAACTTGATTATGTAGTTGCAAATAAAACCATACCTATAACCTTCCCGATGTAAAAACAAATAAGTGTGCAAAGTTTCGTGCGACTCCGTGCCGCGGTTCAAAAGTTATAAGGTAATAAACAAACAGACATTCACATTTATATACAAATATAGATTAATTTTTAGTCCAACAATATTCAAGTTTCAAGTGGCTAAAAATCAATGTCGATTTTTTAGGATTTTTTTTCGTCGAAGGTGTTTCGGGTTTCTTCCATATAAAAATAAATTGTGTTTATTCGTTATATAGAAGCACATGTGACCGAAAAAATCTAAAAAAATCAACGATAATTTTAGCAGCTTGAAACTTGCTCATTGTTAGATTAAATATGAATGGGCTATAAAACTGCGTACTCAAAAAATTCTAACAATTCTGTGAAAAAAATTTGAAATTTAGGGGAAAATTTGTTGATTTCTTTGTAGTTTTTTACAAAGTTTAAAACTTGGGTTTATATGGGTTTTGTTAGAGAATGAATAGTATATTAACTAACAATTCTTAAAAATTAATAATTAAACATAAGTGTCAAACAATATAA
>NW_023458562.1:15608757-15610282 GCF_013731165.1 Rhagoletis pomonella
TTTCAACATATGCATCGAGATTTTGAAAGGGTCATAACGCTTTGGAATCTTTAGCGTTGTCGAATTAGAAAGTAAGATGGTATCACGGGGGCGCAGTTGATGTGCTTTACATAGTATGTTGTTGTTGTTGTTGTTGTTGTTGTAGCGGCTACAACAACCCCGCCCAGATCGGTTAGTCCCGCAATCATTGTCGTCAAGCTCAACTAACGGGAGACCCAAGAAGCATACAGATTCTGCAGGGTCTGTCTATGGACGGAGGCGTTAGTTTAGTCGGGTTCATGGACATGCGAAGGAATGTTTCCAGTCGTGGGGTATCTCTCCGCATGCCGGGAACTCGTTTGTCACATCTTCGTTTACTCTGCTCACGCACGAGTTGCAGTAGCCAGAGCGAAGTTGGGCTATTGTGGTCCAAGTCTTCCGAGGCAGACGAAGCTGTCTCGCCCACGTCTGGTGGTTGTGTGCTGTGCCGGTCGCTGTCCAGAGTGCCGTGTTTTGGCACGTCTGTGGCTCATCCACTGCGTCCTACTAGTCCCCGGCGACCACACAGGCGCTGCATAAGCAGGCCGGTCAATTGCCTTGTACGTTGCCAACAACGTTTCTTTGTCGTTGAACCAGATGCTGCCGGCTAGCGAATTGAGGACCTTGTTGAGGATTTATACCCTATTGACAATTGCTGTTGTGTGCGCCGAGAAGGAGAGCAGACTGTCGAGGGTAACTCCGAGGATTTTCGGGTTATTCACCGTCGGAATTGGTTCCGTCATCGATGCGAATACCCATCTGCAGTCTGATCCCCTTCGTCCAGGTAGTGAGAGGGTTAGGCTACTTTCGTTTAGTTTCGAGCACAAGTCATCAATTCCATTCCCAGACGCCATTATTGAGACAATTGTTGTTGTTGTTGTAGCGGCTACAACAACCCCGCCCAGATCGGTTGGTATCTCAGTCGTTGTCGTCAAGTTCCACTAACGGCAACCCTAGGAAGCGTGCAGCTTCTGTGGGGTTTGTCCACAGGGACAAGGCCGTTAGGGTTGTCGGGTTTTCCGGGCATGCGAAGAGATGTTTCAAGTCATGTGGGGTCTCTCCGCATGCCGGACACTCATTCGGCACATCCTCATTCAACCTACTCAAGTAGGAGTTCAACCTGCTGCAGTAGCCGGAGCGATGTTGTGCGTGTCTCCCGAGGCAGATGAAGCTCCGTCTCGTCTATGTCCGGGGGTGGTATGCTTAGAACGGCATTCACAGGTCTAGAGTCTACATAACTCGAGACTGTGTCCCTGTGAATGCCGTTCAGGGCCTGTCTGTAAGCTGTCGGGTCCAGAGGTTGCTTAATGAACCTCTGGACTTCGTCCGTCAGTTCATATAGATGCCTCCTGACGTGCCTAGGCGAAGGCTCCTCTGCAAGCAGCTGTCTGCTTGGGTGGCCACTTCTGTGGCTCCCGATCAGGAACTGCTTGCAGAGCATTATATTATGCTCCTTTAAAGGGAGCATTTGCGCCTCGCCGTGCAGGTGGTGTTCAGGCGACATCAA
>NW_023458562.1:15610382-15611584 GCF_013731165.1 Rhagoletis pomonella
AGACATTTTGGGAACTAAATAGGTTTTAAAATCTGTACACAAGCGCGGCTATTTTTAACAGTTTCCAGTTTATTTAATATTAATCAAAACAGCTTTTATATGTATTTTGTTATTTCTGGAAGCGTCGCATACAAAAAAGTACTGTAACTAGGTTTATATAATTTAAAATTGTATTGATGATTAATTATAATAATAGATTGACGCTTACACATGTGTTAGTGTTTGGCCGAGTTTGATTTCGTTACACAAAGGAGAATGGACCTACAGTTTTACGCCGGCTCCTGCCGGGCGCCACCGCTATTAGAAAAAAAACTTTTTCTCTTTTTATGTTGGCCGAAACTACGTTCGAACCCTCGCCCTGCGCAATGGTAGTGCGCACGTCTAGCCCCTACACCACAGCGCACAGTGGTTCGGATCGCAAATCTAGCTGGACGAAACTATTTGAACAAATACTCGTTGATGGATCTTTACACCACTTCTTACCTAGGGGGTTTTTGGGTCGCTGATTATGTCATTTACCAAAAATTCAAAATGGCGGATCCAATATGGCGGACGAAAATTTAAAAAAATCGGTAGATTTCTATGAAACTGGGTATCCGGGGGTTTTCTGGGTCGTTGATTACATATCTAAAGTCATTTACCAAAAACTCAAAATGGCGGATCCAATATGGCGGACGAAAATTTTAAAAAATCGGTAGATTTCTATGAAAATGGGTATCTGGGGGTTTTCTGGGTTGCTGATTACGAATCTAAAGTCATTTACTTTATTTACTTCGGAACGAGCATTTTCATCAGATATTTCTTTCAATTTACTAATCACATAATCACGGACACTTTGTTGTCTTTTAGAAGTTTCAGCAACACTTCTCCAAATGTCAAACAACTCACTTCTTAAGATTTTCTTTACCATGACTAAAATTTAAGATCACAGCAAGAAACACAAATAAATTTCAGAACAAAATTTATAACAGCGCTTAAAGATTTGCATGCCTGTTTTATAAGTTTTTAATTTCAGAAAGCAGAAAATTCGCGAGTTACTATTTTTTTTAACTCTTACATAACCAAAGTTTTTATAACTCCAAGTATTTTTCGGTTTTAACACACAACCCCTCTGAAAGTTTTTCAAGAACGCCCTACTTCAAAGTTTGATTGAAAAACGCCCTATTTCAGAATTTGGTTGAATAACGCCCTATCACAGAATT
>NW_023458562.1:15611684-15612268 GCF_013731165.1 Rhagoletis pomonella
TTTTTCAATGAAATCCTGAAGTAGGGCGTTCTTGAAAAGTTTTCTGAGATAGAGCGTTGTTAAAAAATTTTCTGAGATAGGGCGTTTTCGAACTGGTTGCCGAGATAGGTCGATCTTCCACTCAGCCATCGATATACTCTGTAAGATTCCTTTCAGTGATCGGACTTCTACCACAATGTTGTAGATCTGCCACTTTTTTGAGCACACCTACCACACAAGGTCTGAAATCTACCACATATTCGCGTTTTTGAGTAGTTTTATTTTTGCTCAACATAATTTTCTTAATTTTAAGAGCAAAAATTGTCCAACACTAAACACTAACAACAGGCAGAATGGGAGGATAAAATAAACTGTAAAATACTAAATTTTCTCAATATTCAATTTTTCGACATCAAACATGGTTTTATTGTGTTAAATTGCAAAATATATGATTTATAAAAGGAATTAATAGCGAAAATGATAAAAACCGACGATTTTTGTGAAAGCATTAGCAAATTTCAGTGCATCTCAAATTTCTAAAGCGTTGTTTACTTTTACTTGAGAATTGTCAAAATCGGCAAATCCCAAGTAGCATTTCTGGAACG
>NW_023458562.1:15612368-15625604 GCF_013731165.1 Rhagoletis pomonella
TTTCAACATATGCATCGAGATTTTGAAAGGGTCATAACGCTTTGGAACCTTTAGCGTTGTTGAATTGGAAAATAAGATGGTATCACGGGGGCGCAGTTGATGTGCTTTACATAGTATGTTGTTGTTGTTGTTGTTGTTGTAGCGGCTACAACAACCCCGCCCAGATCGGTTAGTCCCGCAATCATTGTCGTCAAGCTCAACTAACGGGAGACCCAAGAAGCATACAGATTCTGCAGGGTCTGTCTATGGACGGAGGCGTTAGTTTAGTCGGGTTCAGTGGACATGCGAAGGAATGTTTCCAGTCGTGGGGTGTCTCTCCGCATGCCGGGAACTCGTTTGTCACATCATCGTTTACTCTGCTCACGCACGAGTTTAACCTGCTGCAGTAGCCAGAGCGAAGTTGGGCTATTGTGGTCCAAGTCTTCCGAGGCAGACGAAGCTCTGTCTCGCCCACGTCTGGTGGTTGTGTGCTGTGCCGGTCGCTGTCCAGAGTGCCGTGTTTTGGCACGTCTGTGGCTCATCCACTGCGTCCTACTAGTCCCCGGCGACCACACAGGCGCTGCATAAGCAGGCCGGTCAATTGCCTTGTACGTTGCCAACAACATTTCTTTGTCGTTGAACCAGATGCTGCCGGCTAGCGAATTGAGGACCTTGTTGAGGATTTGCACCCTATTGACAATTGCTGTTGTGTGCGCCTAGAAGGAGAGCAGACTGTCGAAGGTAACTCCGAGGATTTTCGGGTTATTCACCGTCGGAATTGGTTCGTCATCGATGCGAACACCCATCTGCAGTCTGAACTCCTTCGTCCAGGTAGTGAGAGGGTTAGGCTACTTTCGTTTAGTTTCGAGCACAAGTCAGCAATTCCATTCCCAGACGCCATTATTGAGACAATCGAGACTGCCTGTGGTGGTAAAGGGAGCTTGGAAACATACAAGTTAAACAGTAGTGGGAAAAGGACACTACACTGTGGGACCCCTATTTGGCACCCCTATTGCGAATGTCGATTGGCAGTAGATAAACGACTATTAAGCGATTATCGATTATCGATGCTATTGCGAGTGTCGCTTAGTCGCTCAATTAGCGACTGTGAATACTTTTTAATCGCTCATCCTTCTATTTCTGTTTTTTAGTCGTTGGAGTTTGCGTTTATAAAATTTACATAAGAAAGTGGTACTATAATGGATAAAACGTAAGTCAATTGAACTGGAAGTTGTAAAAAATTGTGAAATATACATATGCATGTATGTGTCTGAATTACAGATCAAAAATTATAAGCAACAAAAGGCAACTTGCGCGGTTGTTCGTACTGATGCAGGAGAGTGAAGACATGGGCAAAGGAATTTCCGGAAAGAGTAGGGTAGGAAGCTCCGCTTCTATTGGAAAAGATACATATACAATATTTCTTGTGCATATAACTCCGGTTACGCCATCCACAGTGTTTTTGCGCAGAGCCAACATCAAAAGTTTATACAAAAAAACTGCATAATTTATTAATTGACTAGTGCTCGGAAATTTGAAATCTTTATTTCAAATTAAAGTTGAATTCTTTCAATACCCTTGTTATGTTGTTATGTTAAAGTTTTTAAACTCGGGTCACGCGTTTGGACACAAAAACCTAACATCATTGTACAAAAAACTTAACCGTACCGTATTTCTTAAACTTCCATAAAGTTTATTAATGAGGAAAACAGCTTTTCCTGCTAATCATGTAAAGCCTAAAAACTGTGAAGCATCGGGAACGCAACTTCTATTCATAAAACTCACACATGTACATACACCTTCCAAGTCCAAGGGATCCGACGAATCTCGCAATTCCCTCCTTGCTTTAGCTAACTCTACTAATCTATTAGCTTCCGCATCATCTTCCTCATCACTAAACCATATTTCAACTGTGTCCATTTTTTTAATTTTATAATAAAAGCAATTATTTTAAAAATGATGTAAATAAAACACTCAAGAAACAAATGTAAACAAACAAACAGCTGTTTACAATTCTGTCAACCATTCACAATAGTACAAATTTTTATCGATCAAGTTACACAATAGCAAAATAAAAGATGATCGACTCGATCGACAAATTTCTATTCTACTGCCAGTCGACACTCGCAATAGGGGCCTGGTTCTTCTGGGTTTGCTCGATTTGCCTCTAAAAATTACTGACGAGTGGCGACCACTTAGATAATTCGCCGACCACCGTTTGAGTCCCTGTGGGAGAGAAAAGGCTTCTATAATTTCTGGTAGCGTGGAGTGACTGACGGTGTCAAACGCCTTTCACAGATCCAACGCTACTAGAACTATTCTCTCGCAGAGACGGTTTCGGTTAAGGCCATGTGTTACCTGAATGTTTATGTCGTTAAGTACCATTGTTGTGCTGTGCACTTTACGGAATCCATGATGATGCCTCGCCGCGGTCAGGTGGTTTGTGTAGTGCGGAAGTAGCAAGGCCTCAGGTGTCTTTGCTACCGAGGAAAGAAGAGTTATCGGACGATAAGTCTCTCCATTGTTTGCCGGTTTTCCCGGTTGGAGCAGTGGGACCACCCTCCCCATTTCCCAGGTATGTGGAATGATGAGGGTAGCTATGGACAGGTTGAGAACCTTGGTAAGGTAATCAACTCCAGCAGGACCAAATGTTTCTAACATCAGCGTGCATATACCGTCGGGAGCAATGGCTATGGAGGCTTTCGTATTCCCGATGGCTACCTGTACCTTACCTCTGGTGAAAATAAGAGGCACACTTTGTGTTGGCACGTTGTGCAGCCTTCTGGTCACTCGACGTTTGGTTTTGTCCGCCGGAGGATGCAGCGTAAATTGTCGGGTTGAGTAGCTCGCGCATCGCTCCGGGTTCGACGAGGCCCGGTCACCGAAAGAGACTTCAACTCTGTTGTCACGCTTCGTCGGGTTCGACAATGACCTCACGGTTGACCAAAGCTTGCCCACAACAGAGCTAAAGTTGCAAGTCCTCAGATACTCTTCCTACTTCCCGAATCTCCGAGCTGAAATCGCTAATGCGGGGATTTCCGGGATCGGCCTGACGAGATACATCCGGCTGGGATGAAGCGGGATGCAGCAGTGGCAGCCCCGAGGAACTCACGCTCACCTAGGGGACGTCGGTTGGTGTGGGGAGGGCAAAGAAGGTGTTTTCAGTAACTTCCGCGAAGCCGTTCTAATCAGCTTTGGAAAAGTTGACATAGGTTCTCGCGATCTCGACGGTGCACGTAGTATCCGACGCTATTCAACGCACACGGTGCTCGTAGTTCCTCATACAATTTCGCGTGGCGCGCAGTCCTGAATATGCCCTAGAGTGCCACCAGTCAAGGCAGGTGTTGCACTTGACCGATGCCAAGTTACGGAATATCCTAGTCTGACACAATCGTCTCCGGCACACGCAGCAGGTAAATGTAGGTTTCTGGCATATGGTTTGACTTGATGCCAGCCCTGAGCAGAAGTATGCCAAGCAGGTGTACCCCTATGGACGTGCAACTTTTAAAAGATTTCGCCGACCTAAACGGGGTTAGATCGCCGAAACAACAGCCCTTGGTCGGATAAAAACCGAGTCATTCCGCTACGAAGAACCGGCTCGGTTCGTCCAGGTAGTTGTTGTTGTTGTTGTTGTAGCGGCTACAACAACCCCGCCCAGATCGGTTGGTATCTCAGTCGTTGTCGTCAAGTTCCACTAACGGCAACCCTAGGAAGCGTGCAGCTTCTGCGGGGTTTGCCCATAAGGACAAGGTCGTTAGGGATGTCGGGTTTGCCGGGCATGCGAAGAGATGTTTCGAGTCATGTGGGGTCTCTCCGCATGCCGGACATTCGTTCGGCACATCCTCATTCAGCCTACTCAAGTAGGAGTTTAACCTGCTGCAGTAGCCGGAGCGAAGTTGTGCAAGGGTAGTGCGCGTCTCCCGAGGCAGATGAAGCTCCGTCTCGTCAATGTCCGGGGGTGGTGTGCCTAGAACGGCATTCACAGGTCTAGAGTCTACATAACTCGAGACTGAGTCCCTGTGAATGCCGTTCAGGGCCTGTCTGTAGGCTGTCGGGTCCAGAGGTTGCTTAATGAACCTCTGGACTTCGTCCGTTAGTTCATATAGATGCCTCCTGACGTGCCTAGGCGAGGGCTCCTCTGCAAGCAGCTGTCTGCTCGGGTGGCCACTTCTGTGGCTCCCGATCAGGAACTGCTTGCAGAGCATTATATTGTGCTCCTTTACCGGGAGCATTTGCGCCTCGCCGTGCAGGTGGTGTTCAGGCGACATCAAGAGGCATCCCGTCGCTGTCCTCAGTGAGGTGTTTTGTACGGTCTGTAGCTTCGTCCACTGCGTCCTACTAGTCCCAGGCGACCACACTGGCGCTGCGTAGTTCAAAACCGGCCGGCCTATTGCCTTGTATGTTGCCAGCAACGTTTCTTTGTCTTTGCCCCAAGTACTGCCGGCTAGCGACTTGAGGACCTTGTTGCGGCTCTGTACTTTATTGACAATAGCGGTTGAGTGCGCAGAGAAGGAGAGCAGGCTGTCGAATGTTACTCCGAGTATTTTGGGGTTATTCACCGTCGGAATTGGTGTGTCATCGACGTGAATCCCCAGCGGTAGCCTGACCTCCTTCGTCCAGGTTGTGAACAGGGTCGCGGAGGATTTCGTAGGGGAGAGGGCTAGACACTTTGCAGTGAAGAAGCGAGAAAGTTCGGAGAGATAGCCGTTTACTTTCGAACACAGGTCATCAATTCCATTCCCAGTCGCCATAATCGAGCAATCGTCGGCATAGGAGACAATCGAGACTCCCTCTGGTGGTTGAGGGAGCTTTGAAATATAAAAGTTAAACAGTAGCGGGGAAAGGACACCACCCTGAGGAACCCCCTGTTTTATTTTTCGCTGCTTACTCGTTTTGTCTCTGAACATTACCGACGAATGTCGACCACTTAGATAATTTGCCGACCACCGTTTGAGCCTCTGTGGGAGAGAGGAGGCCTCTATATCTTCTAGTAGCGTGGAATGGCAGACGGTGTCAAACGCCTTTGACAAGTCCAACGCTACTAGAATCGTTCTCTCACAGGGACGGTTACGGTTAAGGCCACGAGTTATCTGAGTGTTTATGGCGTTAAGTGCTGTTGTTGTACTGTGCACTTTACGGAAACCATGCTGATGCTTCGCTGGGGTCAGGTGATTTGTGAAGTACGGGAGTAGCAAGGCCTCGAGTGTCTTCGCTACCGGGGAAAGGAGTGTAATCGGACGATACGAATCTCCTTTGTTTGCAGGTTTCCCCGGTTTGAGCAGTGGGACCACTCTCCCCACCTTCCAGATGTCTGGGATGATGAGAGTGGCCATTGACAAATTGAGGACCTCCGTTAGGTACGCTACCCCCGCAGGACCCAAATTTTTCAGCATCAGCATGCATATTCCGTCGGGACCCATGGCTTTGGAGGCTTTCGCCTTCCCGATGGCCACCTGAACTTCACCGCAAGTGAAAGCAAGGGGGGCACAAGTTGTTGGCAGTTTGTGCAGCCTTCTGGTCACTCGACGCTTGGCTTTGTCCACCGGAGGATGCAGTATGAACTTCCGGCTAAAATAGCTCGCGCATCGCTCCGGGTCCGACGAAGCATGGTCGCCGAAGGAAATTTCGACTCTGTCGTCGTGCTTCGTCGGATTAGACAATGACCTCACGGTTGACCAAAGCTTGCTCACACCAGAGGTGAAGTTGCAAGTCTTCAGATGCTCCTCCCACTTCTTCCGCTTATGTACGTTTACAAGTTGCCGAATCTCCGCGTTGAGATCCCTGATACGGGGATCTCCGGGATCGGCCTGACGAAGGCTATCACGCTCATTGGCTAAAACAGCCGCTTCGGCAGGGAAGTTTGGACGTGGGTCCGATATGCACCCTGCCGGTATGAAGCGAGCTGCAGCAGCAGTGATAGCCCTGCGGAACTTACGTTCACCGAGATGGACGTCGGTTGGTGTGGGGAGCGATGTGAAGGTGTTTTCAGTAAACTCCGCGTAACCTTTCCAGTCAGCTTTAGAAAAGTTGACATAGGTCCGGTGTTTGGCGGAGGCAAAGTCGGTTGGTTTATCAATCGAGATGACTATGGGTAGATGGTCTGATGCTAGAGTCAGCATAGGTCGCCACGTTATGCTGTTTATCAGACCAGCGCTGACTATTGTGATGTCTGGCGAGCTACTGCAGTTACCCATAATCCTGGTGGGTGCGTCGTCGTTCATTGTGCAGAATGTCGAATCGTCTATCTGCTCAGCCAAGCCTGTTCCCCTACGATCGTTTGACAGGCTTGAGTGCCAAAGATCGTGGTGCGCATTAAAGTCACCTACTACCATACGGTTTTCACCTCTGAGGAGCGCACCTATATCAGGGTGATATCCTGCCGGGCAGCAGGTGACAGGGGGTATGTATATATTAAATATTTCGAGCTCGACATCGCCTGACCGGACAGCGATGCCCTGACATTCTAGGGTGGTATCCCTGCGGTCGTTGTCTGCTTCGATAAGACGATACTGCACGGTGTGGTGCGTGATGAACGCTAAGCCACCACCATTATCTCGCTCGCGATCTCGACGGTGTACGTTGTACCCGGCACAATTCAACAAAGTTGAATTGCTGTGCAACTTCGTCTCTTGGACCGCAGCTATTAATATACCATGCCGACACATGAAGGCGGTTATCTCCTCAATCTTGCTCTGTAGCCCGTTACAGTTGAATTGGAGGAGCTTCATGTGGTTCGGGAGACGTGTTGTGATGTGGGGTGTGAGTGAGGTGTATGTTCTTGCCGCCGTTGGCTGTGTGTGCTGCTGAGGTGATTGCCTCCCTGTGGTGGTAGTGGGGGGCGTCGCAATTGATGTCAGCGACCGAGCAGCGCAACACGGGCCCTCGAAGTTCCCCGTCCAATCTCGCGTGGTGCGCAGACCTGAACATGCCCTAAAGTGGCACCAGCCAAGGCAGGTGTTGCACTTGACTGATGTCACATTACGGAATATTCTGGTCTGACATACCGCGCAGATTGTAGGGGGAACCAGGAGTTGTTGGCGGCGGCGTGTGGGTGGTGGTGCGGTTGTGTGTGTTATGTGGTCTGTGGTGGCTGTGGTATGTTGTTGTGTTGTGGCGACTGTGTGTGGTTGCTGTGTGAGTGTGTGGGGCTGCACGGGCGGACTATGGGTTGCCGTGGAGGCTGCTCTGTTTGAGCAACAGGGGGCCACGTACGACGTGGTCCACTGTCTGTGTGTCCGTAGTCCCGAGCAGACCCTGAGGTGACTCCACCCCTCGCAGGCATTACACTTGACTGAGGTGGAGTTGTGGTGTAATCGTCTTCGGCATACACAGCAGGTGTATATTTCTGGCCCAGGGTTTGACTCGATGCCAGCCCTGAGTAGGAGAATGCGTAGTGAATGTTGCCCTATGGACGGACAACTTCTGAGATACTTCGCCGACCTAAACGGGGTTAGATCGCCGAAACAACAGCCCTTGGTCGGGTGAAACCCGAGTCATTCCGGTACGTAGAACCGGCTGTCGTGGGAATGTCGTCCAGGTAGTGAAAATGGTTGCTGATCAGGGCTGCAATTTACCCTTTGGTGGTTGAGAAAATTCGTTGACCACCGTTTGAGTCCCTGTGGGAGATCGACGCCGAACGCTACTAGGACGTTCTCTCACAGGGGAAAGGAGAGTTATCGGCCGATAAGACTCTCACACAATATTTATCACATCGTCATCGTTATCATTAGCGACATATTTGCCGATAATTTTGTTGTTATAAACTTAATGCGCCCCTTTCTCTATCACGCCACACTTTTATCCCACAAAAGCACTCATGTTTCAGAACAAACAACTTAATTTTCTTACCTCAAAACCAAATCCATAATTTCATCGCTCGGTTGCAAATCTTGATGCATGCATTCGAGCGTATTCAGTTCTAACGGATTCCACGGTCCATTGCGCTCTAAAGTATCCCATTTCGCATCTATGCACATGAAACTGTAGCCACCTTCACGCTTATCGCCCTCAACATTAACATTGAGTGTTTGATTTAAATGTGATTCCATATGCGGGAACTTTGCAACGCAAACATCGAACTAAAAAATGTGAAAAAATACGGAAAATTATTAAATAATCAATGCTAGGTTTTAAGTGAATCTTATCTATAATAACCGGAATTGCATCGCATAATTTAAGATATCTTATTATATTATTTTCAAAAGTATTCCCTCAATCTCAACTAAGCTTACCATTTTCTGCACAACGGGCTGCTGGCGCGCTGTACCTTCCTCCATTAAAAGCAGCAGCGTCATATTTTGCTGCCCACACATATATAACTCTAGCCGTTTCGTACCATTTGATGAGCTCTGCGCGTTAGCAGGCAATGTCGCCAAAGCATCCACAGCGTCGTCGCACTTCAAAGAGCTGCGACGCGAAAAAACTTTACTCGTGTTTAGTGGCGTTTGTATCTCTACCGCAGTGGTATCCCAAGTGCTGCTCGTATGTTCCTCATTCAAAGCCAACACAGAGAGTTTAGCCATTAGCGGTGTGAGTGGCACACCACCCGGTTGCTTGCGACTCGCGGCAACAAATTGGTCATTAGATGACGCATCGGTGAGTGGTTTCAGGGGAAGACTAAGTGATTTCTTGTCCAGAGGAGTTTTAGCTTTTTGCATTGTCATTACTGCAGGTGCTTCTGTATTCAAATTACTATCTGTTTTTAGGTTTGTAGTTGTGGTGGTGATGGTCGTGTTGTTGCCGCCGCCGTCAAGGCGTAGCGACTCGTCTAATTGTTTTAGTTCGTTATCAAATTCTTTGAATTCCTCAATAAGTTGTGCGATTTCGACATCCTTCTTTGCACTGCCATTGCCGCTGCCGTTTTCCGCCCACAGGCGGTAGTACTTTTCGATAAATTCTTGGAAAAGACTACGAGATATTGGTTGACCATTCTCGTTAAAAACAGGATAGGTGGGATCTGTTATGGTGCGTGAAGTGCGGTTATTCTCATCAGAGTTGTCAGAATTTTGCTCTGCATCAACATCGTCGTCATTTTCGATAAAATCAGGTGATTCGATGGCCTCAATGCCGCTGCTGCTTCCATTGCGATTGACGTCAGTCTTAAAGCTATTCGAAAATTGTTTCAGCGATAATTTCTTGGATATCTTCTTAAGTGAATCTTGTAAATCGGTGAAGGAGTTGCGACGCTCCATTTGTTTATTCGGATTTGCAATAAAATTTTGAAAGAATTTCTCAAAATCGAATTTGAGCGAGTTACGGCGATTAGTGTTATGTGTTTTTTGTTGCTTATTCGAGTTGCTTTCATCCTGTAAATGAAAACAAAAATTGGCTAAACTTAAAATAAACTTGAATACGAAGCTTCGTTATTCGATGCTTACCTCCGTATTTGCGCATATGGACATAATATTCCCCACTTGCAGCACTTTATTCTCCGTCATCGGTGTAGAGCACACACTGGTGCGTCCTATGAACTCCGGATACGAGTCTGTTTCATCGAAATTTATCGAAGCAATTCCTGACTCAGGCAGCTCCTTCGAACTGCCCATTCCGTTTCGATGCCGCAAAGGCAAGTGTGTCGGGCGTATCAGCAACGATTTCGGCCGCACTGCTCCCGGTGTTTGCGCCACAGCCGTGGATGCGGACACACCTTCTTCTACTTGCTCGCAACCCACCGTGCCGCCAGTAGCACTGCCTTCCTCTGGTATATTTGTAAAAATCAACGACTTGTCGCGTTTCATTTTACGCTTCGGGTACTGAAAGGGTAGCAAACCATGCTGGATGGTTTGCACAGTTTGGGCGCGTTGTGCGTCGGCAGCTAAGCGATTATATTGCAGGACATCCACATAAACGACTAGCATCTGAACGCCGTTTGGTATGTGAAAATCGGTGATGTGTATCTGCTCGGCGGTGGTGCGTATGTGTAGCGGATCGGTAAGTACAAGCTGCTTGGTTATGACGTCACCAAGTTGGGAGGCAACGACTCTGTCGGAAATGAATAAAGATGATGGATTAAAAGTTCTGCAGCTACATATGTACATATGTATATGAAGTAAGTGCAAGAAATTACACACTTGTTATGGTAGAGTACGGCTCCGCCCAATATACCCTTTGTCTGTTGACAGCATTGCAGTGTTTGTATGGCATCCAAAAATATATTGCTAGCCGTCTGAAAGCATAAAGTGCAATCTATTTACTCATTTTAATAAAATATAACAATTTTCCATACCTTTGGCATACGCAGCTTTGGGACATTCTGAAAAATATGTCCGTTACGTTGTAAAATCGGCAGATATGTTTCAAAAATATGATATAGCTTTTCGGAGAGATTCTTGTACTGTGCTTGCTGTGGGAATAGATCGAAAACGCTTTGCAAATCACGATGAAAGAACTTGACAAGTGAGGCGAGCAAGTCGGCGCGTTTTTCAAGCAAATAATCCGAGATATTACGATCGGTGCCAACTGCCTGGGGGATAAAGATTTCAATTATTAATTAAAGAGTATTCCATTGTAATAGCTTTTAAAAAATAA
Organism: Rhagoletis pomonella; assembly: GCF_013731165.1. NCBI lineage: Eukaryota > Metazoa > Arthropoda > Insecta > Diptera > Tephritidae > Rhagoletis > Rhagoletis pomonella. The sequence continues at coordinate 15,622,875 of NW_023458562.1, forward strand.
TTTTAAACTATTTAATGGAAAACTCACAAGGGTAAATCTCCCAAACTCCTTCAACACAAATTTGCCATTTTGCAGTGCCATTATTTTCGGTTTGAAGAAACAGTCCTTAAGGAAAAAGGATGTACCCATCAGCTGGCCACAAAGCGCCACTTTCTGTGTGTCCGACACCCAGCTTGGATGGAAATAAAGTACCGCCTGGACCGGATCATCTGCTTCGTCTTTCAGACACTCAGTGTCGTAGACGAAAACAATCATCGTCTCCCTGCAAATAAAATTTTTTAATTATTAATTTACATTGTACATATTTTCGTGCATAGTTCAAATAAACGTAAACAACCGATGTGGTTAGCTACCAACAACACCTCTCATCAATGCTTCTTCTATTAGCACGCTCCACTTTCGACCAACGCAAACGCTTTTTGGATTTTCGTAAATTTTTAAACATTTTATTACTATTAACTTCTAAAAAATTAGCCACTGCTAACATCTTAATAAATTCGATTTCGATTGCCGTACGAGCGCGCAACGTCATCTACGCTTAACTAGCTTTGCCGAATTTGTGGAGTTGGCATATTGGCGTAATTGCGACTAAACAGGCGTCTATCAGCAGTCTAGTGATAAAGCGCAATAGCCATTTACAACGCTTCAGCACGTCACCAAAGTGAAACTGATAACACTGCTTACTGTTAGCATATGCCCCACCGCTTTCTGCCCACATTACTGTAGCTAGCGCAACAGAGAGCCTCGCATATGTATATCTGTTTGTCTATATCGCTTAAATGAGTAGCACAGTAGAGACTAGTAAATAGCACTTACCAAATTGCGGCGCTATACGCTCGAAGAGTGCCTAGCGGAGTGATTTTGTTTCGAGGGGGTGGAGTGGGTAAACAAATGGCAATTAGCCGATTGAAATATGAGAACTCATTGTAATGGTTGTTGTTTTTCTCTCAGTGTACTTACTTAGCTTTTTGTTGGAGCTTTATCGCATACCATTTTCGACACAAGATGTCACTTACGATACAGTGAGTTCTAAGCCGAGCTTGAACTCGAACTAATCTCGAGTTTCTCAAAATTAGTTTCTCGAGCTTAGAGAAAATGCACTGAAAAGGCAACAAGAGCACTGTTCAGTTTCCAAAGAAAAATCCAGAATTGGAAAACGCCAGTATATAAACGCCCACACGCCATCACGAGTAACATTGATTTTAATCGAAAAGGTTTCTACTTACGGAGTAGGGGAAAAAAAATAAAAATCATAAAATCGCTTAGGAAAACGTTGAAGTGTTTAAACTAAAGGAATATAATCCTAGAAGTGGGTGAATGAAAACAGCAAACATATCGATTGCTGAGTGGAAGATCGGCCTATCTCGGCAGCTAGCTCGAAAACGCTCTATCTCAAAAAACTTTTCAAGAACGCCCTATTTCAGAATTCGTTTCAAAAACGCCCTATATCTGCACATTTTCAATACATTTTGAAGTGAGATAGGGCGTTTTTGAACTGCATTCTGAGATAGGTTGTTTTTCAATGAAATTCTGAAATAGAGCGTTCTTGAAAAGGTTTTTTGAGATAGAGCGTTTTCGAACTGGCTGCCGAGATAGCGCGATCTTCCACTCAGCAGTGGATATGTAGATTAATCGTATTTCTAAAAAAAAAAATTAAAAAAAGACTACAAAAAAATAAAGTTCCATAATTTCTAAATTATTAAATTATTAAAAGTGTAAGAAGTTAAAAACATTAAGTTATAAGAAAGTAGAAAGTGAAATTAACTCTAAACCTTGCGTATGATGACTAAGTGCATTTAATTTTAAGTTCATTAAGCGAAACGAGAAAAATTCTTAATCTTTTAAACAAGCACTTAAATAGACACCCTACATCGGTGAAAATTACAAATACAACGCTAGTAGGTCTTTCAACGCTGGAACGGCAAGGAAACATACATACATGTAAGTGATAATAAATTTTTCTTATTATATTATCATGGTGGAGACCATATACATATGGGCATTCCCATGGTGGCGCACGTGACAGTTGTACGATTTCAATGTGATACAAAAAAGGAATACCATTTGTTTTCTTTAACTTTTTTGTGCCATTGTATAGCACATAATTAGTTCTATATTTAACCGAAAAATGAAATCAATCGAACTGCTTGGTCCTGAAATATAAGCATTTAAAGAGTGTCGTTACGTGACAAAAAATGGAAGTTGATTTCTTCTTTTCTTACAAAATCGCAAAACTCTGCGAATTGTGGATGGCTATTTTCGTGAAACTTATTTTAATATGATTTGGAGCAATTCTATGTAGTTGTTTTCAGAGTTTTTTGAATTAATGCAAATTGTTTCAATTCTCTTTTACAACCCCAAGTGTGAAACGTGACGTGACGTGGCGTCACGTGACATAAATTTCCATCGTTATATTTTTGTTAATATTGCTTTTAAATGAATTTTCAACGCAAATAAAACATGTATTTTATGTAGAATATACTTTATATGATTTATTATATTTCAACCACATACGCCAAATTCGAACCAAATCGGACCATAAATACGGTTTTTCGAAATATCTCGACCTTGGCACCACCTAGGAAGACCATTTTATGCAAACATGATTCTACTTACATAGCCAGTATATATTTTAAAAAGCAGACAAATCGGCCCGTAAATACGTTAGATATAAAACTTTAATTTTTTTTTTGTCGTGGTGGACCTTCCGCTGGAAACACCCATATGTAA
>NW_023458562.1:15625704-15633041 GCF_013731165.1 Rhagoletis pomonella
CACTTGGGGTTGTAAAAGAGAATTGAAACAATTTGCATTAATTCAAAAAACTCTAAAAACAACTAGAATTGCTCCAAATCATATTAAAATAAGTTTCATGAAAATAGCCATCCACAATTCGCAGAGTTTTGCGATTTTGTAAGAAAAGAAAAAATCAACTTCCATTTTTTGTCACGTAACGACACTCTCTTTAAATGCTTATATTTCAGGACCAAGCAGTTCGATTGATTTCATTTTTCGGTTAAATATAGAGCTAATTATGTGCTATACAATGACCCAAAAAAGTTAAAGAAAACAAATGGTATTCCTTTATTGTATCACATTGAAATCGTACAACTGTCACGTGCGCCACCATGGGAACGCCCACATATGGTCTCCACCATGATAATATAATGAGAAAAATGTATTATCACTTACATGTATGTATGTTTCCTTGCCGCTCCAGCGTTGAAAGACCTACTAGCGTTGTATTTGTAATTTTCACCGATGTAGGGTGTCTATTTAAGTGCTTCTTTAAAAGATTAAAAATTTTTCTCGTTTCGCTTAATGAACTTAAAATTAAATGCACTTAGTCATCAAGGTTTAGAGTTAATTTCACTTTCTACTTTCTTATAACTTAATGTTTTTAACTTCTTACACTTTTAATAATTTAATAATTTAGAAATTATGGAACTTTATTTTTTTGTAGTTTTTTTTTTTATTTTTTTTTAGAAATACGATTAATCTACGTATCCACTGCAGAGTGGAAGATCGCGCTATCTCGGCAGCCAGTTCGAAAACGCTCTATCTCAAAAAAACTTTTCAAGAACGCCCTATTTCAGAATTTCATTGAAAAACAACCTATCTCAGAATGCGGTTCAAAAACGCCCTATTTCACTTCAAAATGTATTGAAAATGTGCAGATATAGGGCGCTTTTGAAACGAATTCTGAAATAGGGCGTTCTTGAAAAGTTTTTTGAGATAGAGCGTTTTCGAGCTAGCTGCCGAGATAGGTCGATCTTCCACTCAGAAATCGATATGTTTGCTTTTTTTCATTCACCCACATCTAGGATTATATTCCTTTAGTTTAAACACTTCAACGGTTTCCTAAGCGATTTTATGATTTTTAGTTTTTTTCCTCTACTCCGTAAGTAGAAACCTTTTCGATTAAAATCAATGTTACTCGTGTTGGCGTGTGGGCGTTTATATACTGGCGTTTTCCAATTCTGGATTTTTCTTTGGAAACTGAGAACAGAAGAACAGTGCTCTTGTTGCTTTTTCAGTGCATTTTCTCTAAGCTCGAGAAACTAATTTTGAGAAACTCGAAATTAGTTCGAGTTCAAGCTCGGCTTAGAACTCACTGTATCGTAAGTGACATCTTGTGTCGAAAATGGTATGCGATAAAGCTCCAACAAAAAGCTAAGTAAGTACACTGAGAGAAAAACAACAACCATTACAATGTGTTCTCATATTTCAATCGGCTAATTGCCATTTGTTTACCCACTCCACCCCCTCGAAACAAAATCACTCCGCTAGACACTCTTCGAGCGTATAGCGCCGCAATTTGGTAAGTGCTATTTACTAGTCTTCTACTGTGCTACTCATTTAAGCGATATAGACAAACAGATATACATATGCTAGGCTCTCTGTTGCTCTAGCTACAGTAATGCGGGCAGAAAGCGGTGGGGCATATGCTAACAGTAAGCAGTGTTATCAGTTTCACTTTGGTGACGTGCTGAAGCGTTGTAAATGGCAATTGCGCTTTATCACTAGACTGCTGATAGACGCCTGTTTAGTCGCAATTACGCCAATATGCCAACTCCGCAAATTCGGCAAAGCTAGTTAAGCGTTATTGATTAGATGACGTTGCGCGCTCGTACGGCAATCGAAATCGAATTTATTAAGATGTTAGCAGTGGCTAATTTTTTAGAAGTTAATAGTAATAAAATGTTTAAAGATTTACGAAAATCCAAAAAGCGTTTGCGTTGGTCGAAAGTGGAGCGTGCTAATAGAAGAAGCATTGATGAGAGGTGTTGTTGGTAGCTAACCACATCGGTTGTTTACGTTTATTTGAACTATGCACGAAAATATGTACAATGTAAATTAATAATTAAAAAATTGTATTTGCAGGGAGACGATGATTGTTTTCGTCTACGACACTGAGTGTCTGAAAGACGAAGCAGATGATCCGGTCCAGGCGGTACTTTATTTCCATCCAAGCTGGGTGTCGGACACACAGAAAGTGGCGCTTTGTGGCCAGCTGATGGGTACATCCTTTTTCCTTAAGGACTGTTTCTTCAAACCGAAAATAATGGCACTGCAAAATGGCAAATTTGTGTTGAAGGAGTTTGGGAGATTTACCCTTGTGAGTTTTCTATTAAATAGTTTAAAATTATTTTTTAAAAGCTATTACAATGGAATACTCTTTAATTAATAATTGAAATCTTTATCCCCCAGGCAGTTGGCACCGATCGTAATATCTCGGATTATTTGCTTGAAAAACGCGCCGACTTGCTCGCCTCACTTGTCAAGTTCTTTCATCGTGATTTGCAAAGCGTTTTCGATCTATTCCCACAGCAAGCACAGTACAAGAATCTCTCCGAAAAGCTATATCATATTTTTGAAACATATCTGCCGATTTTACAACGTAACGGACATATTTTTCAGAATGTCCCAAAGCTGCGTATGCCAAAGGTATGGAAAATTGTTATATTTTATTAAAATGAGTAAATAGATTGCACTTTATGCTTTCAGACGGCTAGCAATATATTTTTGGATGCCATACAAACACTGCAATGCTGTCAACAGACAAAGGGTATATTGGGCGGAGCCGTACTCTACCATAACAAGTGTGTAATTTCTTGCACTTACTTCATATACATATGTACATATGTAGCTGCAGAACTTTTAATCCATCATCTTTATTCATTTCCGACAGAGTCGTTGCCTCCCAACTTGGTGACGTCATAACCAAGCAGCTTGTACTTACCGATCCGCTACACATACGCACCACCGCCGAGCAGATACACATCACCGATTTTCACATACCAAACGGCGTTCAGATGCTAGTCGTTTATGTGGATGTCCTGCAATATAATCGCTTAGCTGCCGACGCACAACGCGCCCAAACTGTGCAAACCATCCAGCTTGGTTTGCTACCCTTTCAGTACCCGAAGCGTAAAATGAAACGCGACAAGTCGTTGATTTTTACAAATATACCAGAGGAAGGCAGTGCTACTGGCGGCACGGTGGGTTGCGAGCAAGTAGAAGAAGGTGTGTCCGCATCCACGGCTGTGGCGCAAACACCGGGAGCAGTGCGGCCGAAATCGTTGCTGATACGCCCGACACACTTGCCTTTGCGGCATCGAAACGGAATGGGCAGTTCGAAGGAGCTGCCTGAGTCAGGAATTGCTTCGATAAATTTCGATGAAACAGACTCGTATCCGGAGTTCATAGGACGCACCAGTGTGTGCTCTACACCGATGACGGAGAATAAAGTGCTGCAAGTGGGGAATATTATGTCCATATGCGCAAATACGGAGGTAAGCATCGAATAACGAAGCTTCGTATTCAAGTTTATTTTAAGTTTAGCCAATTTTTGTTTTCATTTACAGGATGAAAGCAACTCGAATAAGCAACAAAAAACACATAACACTAATCGCCGTAATTCGCTCAAATTCGATTTTGAGAAATTCTTTCAAAATTTTATTGCAAATCCGAATAAACAAATGGAGCGTCGCAACTCCTTCACCGATTTACAAGATTCACTTAAGAAGATATCCAAGAAATTATCGCTGAAACAATTTTCGAATAGCTTTAAGACTGACGTCAATCGCAATGGAAGCAGCAGCGGCATTGAGGCCATCGAATCACCTGATTTTATCGAAAATGACGACGATGTTGATGCAGAGCAAAATTCTGACAACTCTGATGAGAATAACCGCACTTCACGCACCATAACAGATCCCACCTATCCTGTTTTTAACGAGAATGGTCAACCAATATCTCGTAGTCTTTTCCAAGAATTTATCGAAAAGTACTACCGCCTGTGGGCGGAAAACGGCAGCGGCAATGGCAGTGCAAAGAAGGATGTCGAAATCGCACAACTTATTGAGGAATTCAAAGAATTTGATAACGAACTAAAACAATTAGACGAGTCGCTACGCCTTGACGGCGGCGGCAACAACACAACCATCACCACCACATCTACAAACCTAAAAACAGATAGTAATTTGAATACAGAAGCACCTGCAGTAATGACAATGCAAAAAGCTAAAACTCCTCTGGACAAGAAATCACTTAGTCTTCCCCTGAAACCACTCACCGATGCGTCATCTAATGACCAATTTGTTGCCGCGAGTCGCAAGCAACCGGGTGGTGTGCCACTCACACCGCTAATGGCTAAACTCTCTGTGTTGGCTTTGAATGAGGAACATACGAGCAGCACTTGGGATACCACTGCGGTAGAGATACAAACGCCACTAAACACGAGTAAAGTTTTTTCGCGTCGCAGCTCTTTGAAGTGCGACGACGCTGTGGATGCTTTGGCGACATTGCCTGCTAACGCGCAGAGCTCATCAAATGGTACGAAACGGCTAGAGTTATATATGTGTGGGCAGCAAAATATGACGCTGCTGCTTTTAATGGAGGAAGGTACAGCGCGCCAGCAGCCCGTTGTGCAGAAAATGGTAAGCTTAGTTGAGATTGAGGGAATACTTTTGAAAATAATATAATAAGATATCTTAAATTATGCGATGCAATTCCGGTTATTATAGATAAGATTCACTTAAAACCTAGCATTGATTATTTAATAATTTTCCGTATTTTTTCACATTTTTTAGTTCGATGTTTGCGTTGCAAAGTTCCCGCATATGGAATCACATTTAAATCAAACACTCAATGTTAATGTTGAGGGCGATAAGCGTGAAGGTGGCTACAGTTTCATGTGCATAGATGCGAAATGGGATACTTTAGAGCGCAATGGACCGTGGAATCCGTTAGAACTGAATACGCTCGAATGCATGCATCAAGATTTGCAACCGAGCGATGAAATTATGGATTTGGTTTTGAGGTAAGAAAATTAAGTTGATTGTTCTGAAACATGAGTGCTTTTGTGGGATAAAAATGTGGCCTGATAGAGAAAGGGGGCGCATTAAGTTTATAACAACAAAATTATCGGCAAATATGTCGCTAATGATAACGATGACGATGTGATAAATATTGTGTGAGGGTCTTATCGGTCGATAACTCCCCTTTCCCCTGTGACAGAACGTCCTAGTAGCGTTCGGCGTCGATCTTCCACAGGGACTCAAACGGTGGTCAACGAATTTTCTCAACCACCAGAGGGTAAATTGCAGCCCTGATCAGCAACCATTTTCACTACCTGGACGAACCGAGCCGGTTCTTCGTAGCGGAATGACTCGATTTTTATCCGACCAAGAGCTGTTGTTTCGGCGATCTAACCCCGTTTAGGTCGGCGAAATCTCTCAAAAGTTGCACGTCCATAGGGGTACACCTGCTTCGCATACTTCTGCTCAGGGCTGGCATCAAGTCAAACCATATGCCAGAAACCTACATTTACATGCTGCGTATGCCGGAGACGATTGTGTTTGACTAGGATATTCCGTAACTTGGCATCGGTCAAGTGCAACACCTGCCTTGACTGGTGGCACTCTAGGTCATATTCAGGACTGCGCGCCACGCGAGATTGTATGAGGAACTACGAGCGCCGTGTGCGTTGAATAGCGTCGGATACTACGTGCACCGTCGAGATCGCGAGCGAGATATTGGTGGCCTAACGTTCATCCCGCATCAGACCATCTACCCATAATCATCTCTATTGATAAACCTGCCAACTTTGCTTCCGCGTAACACCGAACCTATGTCAACTTTTCCAAAGCTGATTAGAACGGCTTCGCGGAAGTTACTGAAAACACCTTCTTTGCCCTCCCCACACCAACCGACGTCCCCTAGGTGAGCGTGAGTTCCTCGGGGCTGCCACTGCTGCATCCCGCTTCATCCCAGCCGGATGTATCTCGTCAGGCCGATCCCGGAAATCCCCGCATTAGCGATTTCAGCTCGGAGATTCGGGAAGTAGGAGGAGTATCTGAGGACTTGCAACTTTAGCTCTGTTGTGGGCAAGTTTTGGTCAACCGTGAGGTCATTGTCGAACCCGACGAAGCGTGACGCATAGTTGAAGTCTCTTTCGGTGACCGCGCCTCGTCGCACCCGGAGCGATGCGCGAGCTACTCAAGCCGACAATTTACGCTGCATCCTCCGGCGGACAAAACCAAACGTCGAGTGACCAGAAGGCTGCACAACGTGCCAACACAAAGTGTGCCTCTTATTTTCACCAGAGGTAAGGTACAGGTAGCCATCGGGAATACGAAAGCCTCCATAGCCATGGCTCCCGACGGTATATGCACGCTGATGTTAGAAACATTTGGTCCTGCTGGAGTTGATTACCTTACCAAGGTTCTCAACCTGTCCATAGCTACCCTAATCATTCCACATACCTGGGAAATGGGGAGGGTGGTCCCACTGCTCCAACCGGGAAAACCGGCAAACAATGGAGAGACATCGTCCGATAACTCTTCTTTCCTCGGTAGCGAAGACACCTGAGGCCTTGCTACTTCCGCACTACGCAAACCACCTGACCGCGGCAAGGCATCATCATGGATTCCGTAAAGTGCACAGCTCAACAATGGTACTTAACGACATAAACATTCAGGTAACACATGGCCTTAACCGAAACCGTCCCTGTGAGAGAATAGTTCTAGTAGCGTTGGATCTGTGAAAGGCGTTTGACACCGTCAGTCACTCCACGCTACCAGAAATTATAGAAGCCTTTTCTCTCCCACAGGGACTCAAACGGTGGTCGGCGAATTATCTAAGTGGTCGACACTCGTCAGTAATTTTTACGTGTGTCAAGTTAGCACTACACTTTTCGAATTTGGAAAAGTTAACAACGGCATTAATTGTAGCTTTTTTGTTGTAAATTTGTTGTGGAAAGAAAAAATTTGTAGCTCTCGTTTTTTAAGAAAAAATGGTATGTAGTGCTAACTTGACACCATACACCTAGTCGATAGAATTGAGATATTGAAAATGTTATAACGGCATTAATTGTAGCTTTTAACTTTAAAATTTGTTGTGGAAAAAAAAAATTTGTAGCTCTCGTTTTTTAAGAAAAAATGGTATGTAGTGCTAACTTGACACCATACACCTAGTCGATAGAAGTGAGATATACAATATGTTACTATGCCATTAATTGTAGCTTTTAACTTTAAAATTTGTTGTGAAAAGAAAAACTTTGTAGCTTTCGTTTTTCTGGAAAAAATTGAGTTGAACCTTTTTCGAAC
>NW_023458562.1:15633141-15649390 GCF_013731165.1 Rhagoletis pomonella
TAAAATTAATAATATTATAGTAATAAAAATAAACAGTAACATAACTTGCGCGCTTCGCATTCGACTTGCAGGCCTACTTGAGCAAGAAACCACAAAAACACCAAAACAATATTTCTCCAACCTTGGAGAAATTCATAGTTCTCAAACATTCTTCAACTTATCTCTAACTTTGGACTGGACATTGAGATGAACTTGAGAAAAACAATTTTGGCAGCGTTGACAAATCATAAGCATTCGAAAGTATAAAATCGACGCGTGTATAGGTAAAAAGTGATAGGGAAACGAATTTTTAATTATCAAGTGAAAAAGTGAAGCTAAATATATAAAGAGGAAAATTACCAACAAAAAGTAAATAATGTTTTCAAAAAAGTCAAAACGCGAAGTGAATCAAATGGTCACTGTCAGACTGTAGCCGCTCGACTGAAAACTTGACTGTGAATTATTGTAATACGATATTGATTAACTACATATTACAAAAGGGCCATTCCAGTGAAGACGACAGATCAAAAAAAAAATAACGACACTTCAGAAATCAAGAAAAAAGAAATAAAATTATATAAATTGTGTTTAAATCTGTAAAAACAGTAAAGCAGGAGATTTTTATCCATTTATTTTTCAATATTTACTCTATTTTATTCACCCTCATTACGAGAATCGTGTCGAAGGCAAGTCGTTTTTCGATAGTCGAATCAGAAAGAATTTTTCACGTCAGTGCCTAAAATTTCCACTCGACTACTGTATTAAAACGGAAAACTTGCCAGCACTGTATACCTTTCGATGATTTTCGTCGTGTACTTATTTCAGAACGACAGTATATAATGCCAATGTTGGCGAGTCGTAAAATGTAGTATAATTTACGACTTACGCAATAAGGCGGATTATTAAAAATGCATATATAATATACTGTAGTATGTTTGCATCAAGTTTTCAAGGCATTCCTCATCTACTAAAGGTGCCAATGCAAAAAATAAATATCTAAAAAGAAAGAACAATTCATGAGCTTTACAGTGGTGGTAAGTTATTAGAAAAACACATTTATGGTGAGAAGTTATAAGCGTCACAGCAAAATATGTATTTTTTAACGTAATATACAAATTCTTAAGTTTCCCATTTTTCAAATGAGGTTCCCCTATTCAAAATATAATAAATATTTACATCAAATCAGCAGAGTTCATTTTACTGACGAAAGGTGACTCGTCCTACCCCCGACTCAGAGAAGCGGGTGTCATCGTTGTCCCACCCGTCACGCTTGGAAAATGTTAAATTTCAGTTTCGTATTAAACTGATATCTGACTTCAAGTGTTAACAGTTTGACACTTGTCAAATCAAAGGTTAAAGAGAATTCACAAAAAGTTTGAGCGAAAACGAGTTAAAATGTCCCACCCATCACTTTGGAATGCCCCAAAAGCAATAAAGAAATAAATATCTATTTAAATTTATCTACGTATGTCGCTTCAATCAAAAAGGTATAAATTATTTTACTATTTCAGTATTTCTATGACAAGTTTGAGACCAATTGGAAAATCAATTGGAGTTCAAGTTGAGAACTAGCTACTTCCCAACTTGAGAAACAGTCCTTTTTTCATACAAAGAAAACGACCCTTTTTGTTGAAAAATAAAAAGATTCGCTTTGAGCGATATGGAAGTTTAGAAGTATGTTTTGCAGCTCTTAAAAAAGTTAATGTATTTTATAAGACGACGGCATCTACAAGATAAACGTTAAACAAATTTATGATGCTTCCACTGCAGATGCTGGGAAAAATATTTCTGCAGAATATACATATACTATTATAATTGCACATTTATTTAAATGCATTTCTTCAAAGGCCGGATCAAGGAACACGACTATATAAGAAATTTTTCGCAAGCAAAAATTTAAAATAATTTATAGAAAACATAAAATATTTTATATTTTTGTTTTTTGGTTTTTGTAGCGATCACTTTGTAGAATATAAAATAAAATATTTTAGCTTCTGTTACCAGTAGAGCCTTCAATTTACCGAGATTGTTCGAAAAGCAATTTCTCGCGAGGATCGCTTTCTCACGAGATTCTCGTGTACCGAATGACGTAACAATATAAATAAATGGGGTTTGCTAAGATATAAGCCATATTTTAATACAAAATAACAAACATATTTTAGCATGTAAAACATTGCGAGTAATAACAAAAAAAAACCGTACGCTCAATTTTGGGATTAACTGTATGTACATCGAATTAAGTTCTTCTTAAACGCACATACATTTTTTTTTGATAATAGAATATTTAACATTTACACATAAATTTTTTTCTGATTTTGTTTTTAATACGTTCGATATCGAGGGATTATATTCAATACCCTTTATCTGCAATTTTCACAAAAACTACTTGGTGATGTTAAAACTCATCCATCCAGCATTAACATCACCGATGACAGTTAAGTCTAAGGTGGATTTTAATATCAGAATCTCATTTTTGTGAAAAGTATAGATAGAGGGTATTGAATATAAGCTGTCGATATGCTCTTACATACATACATACATATGTCTCGATAACTACTCGAAATTGCTGCTAGATTTTGTCCGGAATTCGATTGCGAGCAAAAATCGAAAGCCCTAGTTACCAGCCAGCAACAAATAATAAGCGAATATGGCTAAACCAACAGTGGACACATCAATTGACAATAGCTTGAAACTTGTGACATATAAATTAGCACTATAGCGCCAAATGTTTGCAAAAGCAATAAATGACATAGAAAAATTAGGCATATGTATGTATATATATATATATATATATCATTACCTTAATATAGAAATGCTCTAACTGATATAGTCGATGAAATGCAAAAAAGCCGTAACTGGCAACAATTTTTTACTGCTTAAAATGATGCGGCGACTTATAATTCGATGAAATGCATCATTATCCATCAAAACGGGAATTTTGTATTTTTACTTAGTAACGACTTTTTGTATATCAGTGACTATGTGAGTCTTTCTATATTAAGGCAACGAACATAAATATTTACACATGTAGTATATAAAAATATACATACAACATTTTTTAATAAATTTTCACAAGTACGAAAATAACTTTGGTATCATGCATCATGGTATCTACATATTAAAATGTAGTATCCACCCTTATTGGGGGTTTTCTACTTTGAAGATCAATGTGCATATTGAACAGAAAGAACTTAGATATTTTCTTAATTAAGTGTTCATTTCGAAGCCACTTAAATAAATTCGTTTTATGAGCAATAAAAGTTATAGACACCAAACAATACGTAAAAAGTTAATCAGATCTGCGATTTACGGATATAGGCTGTGGATTCGATAAGCACACCGAATATAAAAAATATATTGAAGGGATTATGAAATATTATTTAGGTGATCTCAGAGTGAAATAAGTATCAGATTTGGGGAATCGGACTGTGTTCGTCCAAGGACGTGTTAATGTAAAAACTTTCAAGTTATTTCTCATGAGGAGGTTGGTATGCGTGCAACTGGATTGAGTGTGGAGGCATATCCGATTCCGGTCCTGATACATCTACTTGCATTCTGCTTGCACATACCCCCGGTTGGCAACGGAGGAGAGTTCCAGAACAGATGAGTCATCACCCGTCTTGTCACGTTTTCCCGTTGTCATTTTGGGTGTAGAGTAAGAGACCAAAGGATTTTGAGTACTCGCCTTGGTCGCAGCCGCAACTTTCTTAACCTTTTGCCTCCTTCTCTTCCGCTGCCCTGCGGTCAGCTTTTCGCTCGTTTGAATATCACCATTAGAGAATTTCTCCGTATTGGCCCTCTCTCATCATTTGCACCAGGTCTGATACCAAAGTCCGTTTTGAAGAAGGACCATCTAGCATCTCCACAACTTTCACAACCTTGGTTGCTCCAGAATGTTTTGATAGTAGTTCGCCCTCCACCTCATTCAGAAGTAGGCTCTCCATTGACGACGCCAACGTGTAGCTTTTTTATTCGGGAAGCCTCTAAAATCTCCCTGGCCTTAATTAGCGTTCGGACTAATCCTGGCAATATTTTCTTGTAACGAGCCTTGTACAGTAGTGCAGGGAGCACATAATGGACTTAGCTTTTCATTACAAAGTAACTTTGATTTATGTATTTAGGCACCACAACATTGATGGTAACAAGATGACTGATGTGCTGACTGAAGACGCTGGCTGTCTGAATGAAGCAGTTGCTATGTTTCTGTAAGGTCCGCAAAAGTCTATGACACCACTTTGTCTTACAAAATCTTACGACTGTAACAGCATTGAACAGAAAGGGCAATACACTTGATGCCAAGAGCTCATGCGGACACACTTACGGCCCTATTCCCATGGTCATTGACTATTGTTTTAACTGTTGGTCCTAAAACCAAGGAATGAAACCGAAACCCAAACCGAAACCGTAACCGTTATCTTAACCTGAAAAGGAACGATACCGAAACCATTTCAATCACAGGTTTCAATCAGTTTCCAGAAATTTACAAAAATAATAAATCAAAATTTCTTTGAAATAAATGATTTATTTAACCAAAATCAGCAATATTTTGTTAAATTCTTGTTAAGTAGTAAATAAGTATGTCAAGGTAACTTTTCGAAAAAAGCTACTAAAATGGTGCCTAATAAATTAAATCTCCGATCTGGCATCGGTTATTTGGAAGAAGTCATTTTGATTTTCATTTTCACGTGTATAGTTGTAAAGGACACAGAAATGAAGGGGTTTCATAATTATGTAGTAAATATATGACGAAAATAACAATTATATTTTAGTTTTCATACACCTTTAGTTTTACAGCAAAAAGGAAACATTTAAGTGAATCTGGTAATGACGTTGTTGCTGTGTATCTGTGTAGTTTTCAGCGAAAACTGGTTTTCGTTTGACAGATTTTACATGCACGAAAACACAAGTTTTAGGTCGAAAACCAGTTTTAGCAACGAAAACATGTTTCCGATGTGACGTGAATCAGCTGTTTCTCGACTTGTGGGCACGAAATGTGGTTTTTTGCGTTCCCGTACTTCTGGACTTTGTTCCATTTTTGAAAGAAAATGTTTCTCGTATTCTCTAATTACCAAATCCGGTCCGGATTGTTAGGGAAAGAACCTAGTGTTGATATTATCAGTGAACTGTAATTTTCAATTTTCTTTCCTCAACCTTTAAGACATTGTGATTTAAATAATATCAACAAAATTTCTGTGAAAAACCGAAACCGGAACGAAACCGAAACCAAAACCGAAATAAATTTTGAAGAACGAAACCAAAACCGAAACCGAAACACTTGGCAAAACCGAAACCCAAACCGGAACGTTATTTTGAATCGGTTTCATTCCTTGCCTAAAACTATGCACTCTAGAAATGACAATTGTCATTGTTAGTGTTATGGGCAACGACGAAACAGTTTTTATAGTGAAAACAATAGTCATGCGATGAGTTATGTCATTGGCGTGGGAATAGGGCCGTTAAACTGGACGTAGCTGCAGCACATCGGGTCCAGAAAATAGTGTTGGCAAAATACAATAGATCACTTCTACGGCAGCCGCCTAGCCCTGTTTTTAACTATAATGAGGATTTGGGTACACTGGTACACTCGACTTCAATGGCCTAAAGAAATAAAGTAGGATTTTATCAAAGTAAATTAGCCATTTTTACTAATTTATTTAATACTTTTGATGGACAGGTTTGACCGTCAATTATGGCTAATTGGAGTTATTAAACACAGAACGAATTCATTATTACTTTTATGAGCACTGCAATTACTTAGGCACTAAAACACGCACGCGTATTTATGACAAAATTAATTATATTTTTATTGGAAAGATTTATGTATAAACAAATTTATTCTTATCAAAACGTATTAATTAAACAGGATATATAAAAATAGCATTTCACCAAATTTATTTAGCATACTTTCCGTCATAATATGTTTGCAATTTGTGTCTGTGTGTATTTAGCTATAATATACACATGTCCATATGTAAATATGCACATAGTACTTTGTCAATGGCTTATGCCACACTAAACACATACCCCTATTGAAAATATTTATCAAGCAAACAGTTGACAATGGTTATAGCATATTCATAAGTAAGCAATATACATACATATTTACATGCATACTATATGTTTATTTTCATCTCCATACGGTCATATATAAAATTAGCTGGTTAAATATAAAACCAAAATTGGAGTTAAGTAAGCAGAACCAAAAGAGTAAACATTGCAACTTTTACGCAGTAAACCTCTAACAATCTTTGTGAAAGTACAATACTTTTACGGCTAAATTTATCTATATTTTATCAAAATCATATACATATGTATGTACACATTTATATTTGTATACATATACTCCAAATCTATCATAAAATGTGCAACTGCTATTTGCCAGCGCCTGATTATAATGCAAGAAGATCACCGTGAGATACAAATTTATCTGAGCGGGTAGTGAAGTAGCGCGAATGCCTTTTTTGCCTTTGCGGCAATCGGCAGTCAACAAGTGTTGTATGCACGGTTGCCGTTTTGGCCGAAATGTACCATTTATAGTACAGTTTTTCCAGTTTGGTAAACAGGTACGTAACTTTCAGAATTGGTAAATTTTTTAATCTGACAAAATGAGAAGATTTTTACTTACATCATATACCTATTTAAAGTTCAAGCCTTTGTGTAAAGGCCAATGACCAAATCAATCAGGGAAATTTGCTATTACGGCAGCACATAGTCTAACTTAGGTAATTGCAAAGGCATTGCTGTATATGAACGCTTTACGGGTTCCTTGACATTCAAGCAAAATCCAAGGCCATGACAGGCCATGAAGCTATTCCTAATGTAATAACTGCATGGAACATAAGCATGTTGAATCCTGAACTATAATATCAGAACAAAGAGACGTTAGGCATGCGATTCTATAGAAGCAAAGGATTTTACGTATAAGCTACTCATCTTCCTGGTGGGTTGCAATGAAGACAACATTGCCTCTACATTGCAGGGAGCATTTAAACTGACTGAGGAATCAATCTCCGTAATTTCTATCGTAAGATTCGAAGCCTCATAGCTGTTAACAACTAGGCGGTGAGAAGCATTGAAGTGTTGGGCTTGCTGAAGCGATTTGTGTCTCAGCAATTTGATGAGCATAGTAAGCCGAACCTTCAAGGATTCTTGATAGTTTTAAAATCAATCTGTGAGGATCCCTCGTTAAACTTGCAGACAAAAGTATCCTTCCAGTAGCCCTACAAGGTAATAATTTCTAAAGGGTAACTCATTTTCGTTGTTAGTGTTTCCGACAGGGTAGGAGTACGACAACTACATATATGTATGAGCAATGTGTATTTTTAAAATATTTGAGTAATTAAATCTATAGCTTAAACTTATTTGGGTACATCGTTTTGGTACACAAAAAAAATAGTAAATGGCAACCGTGGTTGTATGTAGATAAGCTCTATAAACCAGGAGGCCGTGTAAGTTTTATGCAAACTTTTAAATCTTTAAATGTTTATTTAGCTAATATTTTTGATGTACAGGGGCGTTACCAAAAGATTGGAAGCGAGGGATCGCACAACGTATTGCATGCGACAATTGACACATTTGAATGATTTCTTCCAAAATTTTTTTTTTTTAAGTGAAACTTCATTAGCGGCGGTTGGTTGGCTCGGAGTGAATTGGCAAATTCAACGGAAATTGCACACGAAAATGGTTGGGACGGAAACAAGTGCTTCTTAAATCTACCTATGCACATTAGATGCCTTATTTTGCTAAAGTATTTCAGATCCTCCCTCCGGCACCAGAATAAGAAAATAGGACGCTAAGAACCTAACAAAGTGCAAAAAAATTTCAATATTGCAAAAACTGAATGAGCTACTCCGAAATTCGCGGTTTATAAGACTGTATGGTATAGGTTTAGATCCGTATATGTATGAATAAACTTTCATCTTGCACAAGAAAGAAAAACGGATATCCAGTCTCATGAAGAATAAGCCGTTAAAGCGAAAGACGTACTCAGTTTTTTAATACAATAGGGGTATTCTCTGAGTCTTGCAAAGCCCTTGCACGGTGTACGGATTGCACGGTTTGCAAAGCTGTCCCATACGAAAACCGGTTTTTACCGTGCAATCCGTGCAATCTGTGCACCATGCAAGGGCTTTGCAAGACTCAGAGAATACCCCTAATACTTATTTTCGTCACTACGTACATACAATTTTTGATATTAAAATCGTTTGATGATCCAGGTGTTTTGTTAGTAACAGAATTAAATCTATTATATAACACAAAGTGAAATAATTTTTTGTATTAGAAACATATGTATGTATCTAGATATATGTGTTATATAAAAATATGTACTTTTTTATTGTCAGAACTAACACAAAAAAGCGCATGCAGAATACAGTACTCAGACCACATCCCGCCCACTGTACATACTTAGGGGATTCCCTTAAGCGCGAAGAGTAGGAAACTCGAAAATATCGAAAGCTTAAGAGGCTTATTTTGGAAATGCAACTTTTTGCAACCTCGTAAACAATGCCGAAATTCAGAAATTTGGCAGTTCAGTCAGGATTTCTTTGTATAATACATGGTATGTAAATGTAAAAGAAAAACATTCAAAATTCCACAAAAAGTGAAAAATGTAAATTTTATGAACTAATAGACCAAAACGCAACACTGAAATTTACGAACTTCTTTTCGAGGATTTTTTCGCGACTAGTTTACCTCCAAAGTTTTCGAGGCACGCCAAAAGCGCCATTCTCCATTTTTTTACTGTTGTTTGGCTGGAAAAGTTTCGAAGCTTTCGAGTTTAAGGGAATTCCCTAACTGTTTTCGTGTTTGCTTTTAATGTATTTTAGGACTACGCACTTTACGAACAAATCTGAGTAGATAGTTTGGTTGAGGTATTCGTCTCTGAACACATAGCCGAAAAAAGCGTCGTGCATAATCCTGCAAAGGCGAGGCAGAAGCGCAAAGAATGTTCATAATCTTCAAGGCAGGAAGCGAAAATGAAGTTTTCATGTAGATATCACCGATTGTACAACGCCAAGGGGCCAGTCAGCAGAACCGTGAGCTCTCTGTAGTCCCATCTGCTTAATGAAAGCAAATACATAGCTACTTAGACATTACGAGATTGAAACACAGCTTTGCCCACCTGCAGACCTCGAAGCCTGCCAATCGCTGTCTAGCGAAATATTTACCGAGTTTCTGATGGTGTCTTCGATGGCTGAAAGTGGGAGTGCTAAAATTGGTTGCGGACCAATTAATACCTAATCTGAGTCTGATCTAACCAAATAGCACCCCGAATAAAACAAGTTCGCCTTGGTTGCGTGTGCTATTCTGTGGCATTAAAAACAAGGAATGAAACCGATTCAAAATAATGTTCCGGTTTCGTGTTCGGTTTTGCCAAGAGTTTCGGTTTCGGTTTTGGTTTCTTTTTTTTGGTTCTTCAAAATGTGTTTCGGTTTCGTTCCGGTCTCGGTTTTGGAATAAAAAAAAATAAAACAAATTTGACAAAAAAAAATTTATTAAATAAATATGTACCTTCCAAGGTTTATTTTTGGCGAAAAATTACAAATAAACTTTCGTTTAGAATTTTCGTCATGAAAATAGGAAAATTTTAGAAAACGCATAGCACCATCGGATAGCCCGTACAAAAATCTATACAGATCAAAGTTTTCGAACTATTTTTCCCATTTTCTGTCTGCTTCCCAGCTAGTCGAAAAGTAGCCTGTTTTGCACCGCTCAGCGCTTCTGGGACATTAGACGTGAATCGTAAATTTTAGGCCAATCCATTTTTCTCGTAATTCCTTCAAAAAAACTCGCAAGATTAATTGATCTGCACGTCAGAAATAAGATTTATATGAGGGGGCCTAATGTAGTAGCAGTTCGCTAGAACTAAAATTATACTTTGTTTAAAATATTATTGAGCCATATTTTTCGCGGAAGAATATTTCAGGGGATACTTTTTCGATATGAAAAGGGATTTTAAACCTTTTTATGAGAAGCTCATTCTTACTACGCAAAATATTGAGGTATGTAACACTGTGCGACAGCGGAAACCAACCCGGACTTTGTTAACATTTTAGAAAGTATACTCATCAGTAGTAAAACACTTAATGGATTTGCAAAAGTTAGCTCGTATTTTTTTATGGCCTATTAAGGCTTTCATGCCCCGGCTTAATTAGTTTAAAGAAAAGTGGGTAAAATGGTTAAAATAAATGGCCGAGTGAAATTAAAGGTTAAGACATACATATATAGTAAAGTTGTATGGGAAATATTTTCATAGAATATTTTAACTCATTGGCTCCCGCCTGAAAGGGTGGTTTTGACCCCTACTTCAAGAAACCCTGCAAAAAACAAATCCGGAAGGTCGTTAGAGTATTAATATATTCAAGAAAATTATTCTTCGGAAAATTTTACTAGGGGTCTTCTCAGGCAAAGACTTCATGCCAGCAACTAAAAGTCTCTATAAAATTAAAGAAGAGCGCCTTAAGTCCTCTTTCTTTGTTTATTTTGACGACTGGGTTGTTTTCAAAATACAAACATACATATGTTTTATACCAAATATATAAACGGCAAACCTAAAAAAGGGGCTTTCTATGAGCGCTAATTTACTACCATTTGAAGTAATAGGCATAGGATGGCACGTGATAAATTAATGAATTTGAAAAATCGATACATCGTTCATAAAATGTGATGCCAATATCGATGTTTTGAAAACCACAAACACCGCTACATCGATGTTATTTCTTTCGATGTTCATCGTTATTCATTTTGAAAACAACCTGTGTGAATAGACCTTTTGTGGCATCATAAAATTTTGACAAAGAAAAATTTAAATAACAAGCGAACTTGTTCAGATGTAATGCAGTGTGAATTACAATTGTACTTGACTGCACCTGTTGCACTGCCTAAAAGTGATGACATTGAAATATGGCAAGATTTTAAATACCTCTTTCCAAGTTTATATGAAATTGCTTTAAAACATTTGCCTGTCGTAAATATGTACATACTTAGGTTCCTAACGAAAGAATTTTTTCTAAAGTTGGCCAAAGCATAAAGAGCAAAACACATCACACAAGCGGCTTGTCAAACATACTTCAAACCTACTTTTCCCAATTCGCCATACACCACGCTAACGTTACTCGTTCGACCAAAGAATTTTAATTTTATTTCGGTTTACAATGTTAAAATTTATGTTTTTTCGATTTTTCTCTCTTACGTCCTCACTCGTATTAACTGACTCCAATCGGGACAAAAATTTAAAAGTGATATCCTCGACTTTAGTAGTATCGTCTTTGGGCATGAGATGAAAAAAAGTAATTTTAATAGTGATTTTAATGGCCACCCTAATATACATATATCACAAGTTTAATAAAATTAAATAAACGTTATGAAATAATAAACAATTATTTCTCGTGTTTATATATTATGACTCGTTTCGTTTAAAAAAAAAAAACAATCAACGAACATCCATATATCGTTTAAACTGTCGATGTTAGAGACATCGGTATTTAATTTTTGCAACATCGAACAATCTTAACAGCGATGCTTTTATGAGCGATTTTGCAATCTTAAAAGTGCCTTTCGTGCTTGATTCCATACGCTAGAAGAAGATAATGTATAGAAATAATAACGGCGCAGTACATATTTAACTTTGCTCCAGACATACACCGACATGCCTACAGCGATTATTTCCTTGAAAAAAAATGATTTCTCGTCGGTCTTTGAATGATACGCCGATTGTAGGAAGCCCATCTAATACAACATCCAAAGAGATATTGCTGGAAAAGCCCTATTTAAAAGTGTGTTTTAAAGCGTTTTTAATTTTACCAACTGGGTATTTACATATGTGACACGTAAAGTTAAAAGGGACCTACGCACAGTGTAAGATTTGACCCATCTAGGTGCTTTTAATTCTGTAATTCGAAATCTATTGAAGATAGATTAATGAAATTTTGCACAAGGTACGTTATAAGATAGGCGAAGCTTTTTACAAAAAATTGGTAATTTATAGTTACTGTCATGCCACCCTATTATATAACTGCAATTTTTAAAAATGCAAAAAACTGAAATATTTAACTAACTACAAAGGCTAAAATGCCCAAAATTGATATTTAGAATTTCCCTGTAACAAGGAATTATATACTGACAGAAATGGACTTAAAAATAAATATATTTTTTTTTAATTATGGGCGTGGAAAATATCGATAAAAAAGTCAAGTTGGGTCAACAAAATTCTATACTCTATTTACAAAAATGGGATACCATTGGAAAGGTAATGAATCAGTCTTTCTCTTTTCAAAACGAAAATATAAGAATTTGTCTCGGTCGAGATAAAATGTAAATGAATTACTCGAAGAAAATGAAATTCTCAGTAGGCCAGAAAAAAGAAAATTTCATCAAAACCTGCACTTTCCAGCAGCTAAAATTGTGTTGCTTAAAGTCTAAGAGGAGTGGCAAATAAACTGAGATACAAACTTTATCGAATAGTGGCGGATAACGAGTTTGCGGGTTTAATGAAATTAATAAATTGCTAAAAATAAATTTATGTTAACATCGTTTTACTTTAATATGAAATACTCAGTGCTAGTTTACTAAAATCCCAAAAATGTATATTCATTAAAAAGAACATACCTAAGCAAATAAGACCAAAATGGTATTTTAGTAATTGTTGCATAAATCACATAACACCGACAAAATAAACATTGAGATTCAGTTTCAAATATACAAGTTTAAATATAATTGCGCTCGGTAATTTTCCAAATCAAACCCGTCCCGCCATACACTTTGATTACAATTTCTTAGTTGTTATTGTTTCGTCTTTATCAGGCATTTCTAAAACCATTCTTGACGTTGTTTTCAAATTTGGCGACATAAAATAATGGAATTAATCTTTTCTAGAATATGGAAATGATACACTGTGCTACGGTCAGAAAAAATCGGTTTTCACTTTTTTATCGACTCTTATAATAAACGGGCCGCTCTTTCCAATGCAAAAAACCGCAGCTTTCTAGCTGCATTAGTTTTTTCACAATTTCACTTCAAAGTTAGGTACTTTCACAAAAAAAAGTACAAAAAAAATCAAATCTGACAAACTATTCTGAAATACATATATTAAATTCGCTTGAAACTCGTTACTCGGGGGTTTTCGGGGTCGCTGATTAGGAATCCGATGTTAGTTTTTCAAAATTCGGTGTCAACGACATTGTTGGGTTTCACATGAATCCGAACAAATTTTAAATTTTTTCCGCCATATTGGATCCGCCATTTTGAATTTTTAAAAACGAACATCGGATTCGTAATCAGCGACACCAAAAACTCCTGAGTAACGAGTTTCAAGGGATTCCGATCAATTTTTAAAAAAGTCATCCGCCATATTGGATCCGCCATTTTGAATTTTGAAAACTAACATCGGATTCGTAATCAGCGACCCCGAAAACCCCCGAGTAACAAGTTTCAATCCATTAAAACGTTCAGAAGCATCAAAATCAACTTGGTAAACTTCAAAGTCGTTTTTCTCGAAATCTTTTTTTCTGACCGTAGGTCCCTTTTAACTTTACGTGTCACATATGTATATTTGTATGTATACACGGTTAAAAATTTCGGTTTTAATTTTAAACTTTTTAGACTACATATATGACCAAACTAAATTCACTTTCAAATACAAACCTTCCAAGTTTAAAAAAAGAGAGCAGATATGTAGGGTTTAGAATTTAAACAGTTCGGTTTAAATTTTAAACCCAAACATTTTCATAATTAAGAATAAAAATTAAAAGATCTCATGCTCCCGTCTGATGGGGATTGATTGAACCCGGACAGCCTTGGTAGCAATCAATTTTACCAAGCATCTTTGCACACTCAGCTACAGCCACGCATGTAAATGTGCTTTCATATGTCGAGTATGAATCAACACCACATTTTGCTGTGTGCAAACATTTTCTATTTCGGGTTAGATTTTAAACCAAATTTTCTATATATGAAACCTAGAAACTAGAATTAAAACATTTTGGTTTGATTTTTAAGCCACGAACTTTTTGGACTAAAATTTAAACCAGAATATATTAAAAATCGATTAACACTATTGACTAGTTTAAAAAGAAGACTATAAAAGATTAAAAATGGCAGTAGTCCAAGTGCGGTTTAAAAACTAAAGCCAAATACCCCAGTGGGAAAATGAGAATGCATTACCTTTTTCTACCAAGAAAAGATTAACAACTACGGATGGATGTGTATTCGACTGCCGTTGGTCGCGGGTTCAAACCCTATGGCACGGACGTTTTTAATTTTTCTTTATTGCTTTATTTATTTATAAATTCTATTTATAATTTCGTAAAGCGACATGTGACACATTACTTTCGTATGACAACGCTGTAGAGAAATTCTTGTATTTTTTCGTGCACAGGTTACAGGGCCAATACTTTTTGCATTCCCTAACATTACCTTTTCCCACTGGGACATTAAAATACATTAAAATACCTAAAGGTGAAAAGGTGACAAGTTCTTTTTTTTTTAAATTGTTCAGGAGAGGCGAAATATAGTAGTTTCGCATTATATGTCTTTTTGCATCAAATACTAAATTTGAAAAAGTGGACTTAGCGCTTTTTCACCTTTAGGTAGCGATAAATGCACATAATAGCATATTGTCTACCTTTGTGTTTGCACACTTAAACATAAAAACATCCGTTTCCATGCGAAGAAAATGTTTGGATTCTCTGAACACATAAAAAGAAACTAATAAAAAAGTTATTGCCTGCCATATTTTTTTTAGAAAAGAGATTCCCCGTTTTTTTATAGAGCGGTCTTCTAGTCTGACATTTGTTTATTTTTTAGAGCGAAGATCAATTTATCTTGATCAGTACAAATTGTCTAATAAAAGTCAATAAAACTGATTACTGATTAGTTAATAAATCAATTGATGAAATGTAAACAATTATCTACTCAATTAGAAAAAAGTGTAATACGAGTAGGTTTGTTTTTATGTGGGCCGAAGTTTTTAAGAAACCAAATTAGGTAACTGGAAAGAAGCGACAATGTGAAAATTTATATACATTTTTATATAAATACATATGTACATACATACATATATCGATGGTCCTATGCAATAACGCCACAATTCAAAATTCGAAAAATAACACCTCATTCTACTGTTACATGGCTCATGTCCCTAATCATTTACTGATCCATGTCGAATGCTTAGACTAACTACAGTAATCCTTATTACCTACTTTAGTAAGAATTAGACAGGGATTAGACACGGATTAGAGACAAAAGACACTTAACAGTAAGAAGGGATTTGATTTTTTGATTTTGGAATTGTGTCTCTTAGCTCTAAAAAATAAAAAAATGTCAGACTAGAAGACCGCTCTTTAAAAAAAAACGTGGAATCTCTTTTCTAAACAAATTATGGCAAGCAATAACTTTTTTATTAGTTTCTTTTTATGTGTTCAGAGAGTATACATAAGTACATTTACATCTATTTACTTACCTACATACAAACATATGTATGGAAATGTATACTTATTTAGCGGTCGCTGAACTTGTTTGTTTACAGAATACGGAAGGTATGCACATAGAAGTTTGGCAATTTTAAAGCAAATCGAAGAAGTCAAAAAATAACATCTCATTTATGAATTAAATACTTAAAAATGTATAAAAAAATTCAAATAATTAGGTACATACATACAGTGACGAACAAAAGTATTATGCAAATTTTTTTTATATTTTGTTTTCGATAATTTTTAATAAAAATATAGTTCATACTACACAAAAAAACATAAAACTAAAATCGCTAAACTTTGTTTTTTAGAAAAATTGTAAGTCTGCAGTTTTATAGCACATTAAATTTTAGTATAGCAAAGTTGCCGTTTGAAATTGGTAGAAAATCGCGTTCATTTTGGGTAATTTTTTTCACGCAGGTTCTTCCATACAGAGTATGTCGACATTTTTTTTACGGAAGAAAAAATTATTAAAAACAAATTAGAATTAAAAAAAAACTTGCATATATTGCGAAAAAATTCTGTGCCAACAACTGTGCACACTTAAAAAAGCTAAATTTGATGATCCACGTGTTTTGTTAGTTAGTAACAGAATTAAATCTATTATATAACACAAAGTGAAATAATTATTTGTCTTAGAAACATATGTATGTATGTATGTATGTAGATTTGCAACCTCGTAAACAATGCCGAAATTCAGAAATTTAGCAGTTCACTCAGAGTTTCTTTGTAAAATACATGGCATCGGTGAGGTAAATATAAAAGAAAAACATTCAAAATTCCACGAAAAAGTGAAAAAT
>NW_023458562.1:15649490-15651902 GCF_013731165.1 Rhagoletis pomonella
TAAATATAAAAGAAAAACATTCAAAATTCCACGAAAAAGTGAAAAATGTATATTTTAATAGATTAAAACGCAACACTGCAATTTACGAACTTCTTTTCGAGGATGTTTTCGCGACTAGTTTACCTCCAAAGCTTTCGAGGCACACGAAAAGCGCCATTCTTCCATTTTTTGACTGTTGTTTTTCAAGGTAGGAAAAGTTTCGAAGTTTTCGAGTTTAAGGGAATCCCCTAACTGTTTTCGTGTTTCCTTTCAATGGATTTTAGAACTACGCACTTTACCAACAATTCAGAGAGAGAAAGAGAGATGGTTGAGGTATTCGCCCAAAGAATGTTCATAGTCTTCAAGGCAGGAAGGTAAAGTCAAGTTTTCATGTAGATATCTCCGATTGTACAACGTCATGGGACCAGTCAGCAGTACCATAAGTTCTCTGCAGTCCCATCTGCTCAATGAAAGCAAATACATAGCTACTTAGACATTACGAGATCGAAACACAGCTTTGCCCACCTGCAGACCTCGAAGTCTGCCAATCGCTGTCTAGCGAAATGTTTACCCAGTTTCTGATGGTGTCTTCGATGGCTGAAGGTGGGAGTGCTTTAATTTGTTGCCGACCAATGAATACTCATCTGAGTCCGATCTATCCAAATAGCACCCAGAGTAAAACAAGTTCTTTATGATTCTATAATATGTACGCCTATACAATGCACGGAACAAGATTTCATGAACCATTCGTAAATATAACGAAAGGCTTTCGTAAGGCATTTTGTCAGTACAATTTACAAAATCTTTCGTTTATTTTACGAAACACATGGAGCAAATATCTGTAATAATTTTGTATTTTGTACGAAATTTACGAAATCAACAATTCTGTATTCGTACAATTTACTAAACACATGCAGAATATGTTTTTTAAATTCGTACAAGATACGAATATTTTCGTACAAGGTACTAAATTACTGGCAATTTAATATTTCGGTACATGCGTGTCATTGCGAAATTACCGGTCGACTGCTGCCGTATAATATAAATTTAAACGTTTTATAAAGGAATTTGCTGGATTAAAAATACAATAAAAAATTAAATATTAATTTGTGATTTGATTTTTATAATCATTCGTGGAGCTATCCATTAATTGTAACCTCTGATTGCTAGCTGGCAAAGGTGAGTGAGTGAATTTTATGTTTTGTTTTTGTTTTATTGCTTTTTATTTATTTTTGTATTTTTATTGTTGTTTTATTGTTGCATATTAGAGAGTTGACACATGACCGCCATGCATTGGCTTATCAGAAAAAAATCAAACACTGTTGCGCGTGCGCTGCACCACGTATGAAAAGCATTCGAGACACCGAGAATAATCCAAAACAAATATTTGATGTTTGACGGCAATAGAAATTGCCTGATGGTTTTCATTTGGTAAGACTAATTCCGATTTCGTTTCTACCGAAAAATGCAACCTTCTCTTAGCTCTCTACGCACAAACACTAAGAAGAGGGCGATAAGAACCCTGCAGTGAAACGCTAAACTAGTCAGGAAAAATACTAGTTTGCAACTAGAATCTCCTGACCGAAACCGAACTAGTTCGTAAATAACCAGAGTTGTACCAAGTACAAAATGATTTATGTATTCATGCCCTGTTTTATTTAACTTCGACAGTTGAATACAATAGAGTACACAAAATATTATAACTTTTATTTTGGTATATTGTAAACCGTTAAAGCGAGTACGTACTCGTAATTATACCATACTTGTTAAATAATGATTAATATTCATAATGATTTTTAATTAAAGCATGTTTTTTTTTTAATGACCGTTTAATGGTTAAATACCGATATTAGCACCTTTTTAATGATTAATAATTACTTAAACAAATTTTTTTAATTAATTCGTTAATTTTAATTACGTCATTATTTTGTTATTTTTGATCATTTTAATTATTTTTTACTCTTTTTAATTAAAAATTAATATAATTATTTGATTAATTTTAATTATCAATCAACAAGCCAAAGTATAGACAAAAATGAGGAATATTTATTAACTGTTTGAATTATTTAGTTCTTTTATTCTTATCCAAATCTCGAATTTTAAACATTAATTATTACTTTAAAAAAATTTTAAAACGAAATGACTGAAATGTGCAAAGTTAATGAATTTAATTTATTTTAATTAAAACTTTTATTTTTATTTTAGTTCACTCAAAATGAACTAAAGTATTCGTTTTATTTTTAACTAAAATGTTTTCTTTTCCATATTAATAAAAAAAAGATAAAACAAGTAAGAAAGTCTAAGTTCGGGTGGAGCCGAACATTAAATACCCGGCGCAAGTATTAAATATATGTTTCTTCAGCCGGTAAGTCGGGGTGTATCAATTTTGAGTAAATTAGCGTCCTTAAATTTCGAAATATTGCAGTTTCAAGC
>NW_023458562.1:15652002-15656607 GCF_013731165.1 Rhagoletis pomonella
GTACCATTTTTTTTTTACGAAAATAATTTCGTTAAATATACGATTTTTTTTGTGCATTTTACAAAAATTTCTAAAATTACGAAAAAGTACGAAAATCTTTTGTAAATAGTACGAAATTCGTTTGTAAATAATACCAATGCATTCATAAAATGTACTAAAGATCTGATGTCTTATATTTTCGTAGTATGTACGAAAACAATTCTGTCTTATATTTTCGTAGTATGTACGAAAACAATTCTGTACAATTAACGAAAACTTTCGTGGTTCATAAGGACGAAAAATTTCGTCAGATGTACGCAAGTGTTCGTTATATTTACGTAGATTTTATTTTCAGTGCAAGAGCAAGTAACGCAGTGCACATCTTTTTCAAGGTCGCCACAAGAAGCTTAACACCTTTCTTGAGAATAATAGCTAGGATACCATTCGGAGTGGGCGATGAGAAGCTGTCATCGTCACTCGCCACAGTTCTAACAATAAACCTTCAAGTGCTAACAGAAACTTTAACTTACCAAAAATAATAAAAACGGAGAAACCCAGAAAAATGCAACGGCTGGCTTCTCTAGTAATAACAGAAATAACGAAGGCAATAGCCACCAAAGTGATCAACATGCTACTAAACTTTCTTCCGACGGATATGCATTGAAAAAAGACTGCACGTAACACTGTGATAAGACTTGTGCGGATTAAGAAATCGATGCGTCCACATATCGGTCTCTACCAAATTTTTACCGACCACACAGAGTTTGCTATAATATGGTGTTTATATGAGGCGATTTTACTGGCAACTTCTAGTTGAAAGCAACAATCGTATGGTGTGAACGTCCGTTTTAACTGACTTCCAAAAAAGGAGGAGGTTATCAGTTCGTCGGAATATTTTTTTTATTTTTTATATATTTTTTTTTATTTTATTTTTTTTTTATGTATATTACCGCATAACTTTGGACCACGTCAACCGATTTCGATAATTCTTTTTGCATCGGAAAGGTAGTCTTCCAGAAGTGGTCCGATACTAATCTGGTAAAGATCCGATCAGTGAATCATGATATATATATATATATATATATTTTTATGAGAGTTGAAGTTGGCTTTTTTTTCTAAAAATTACTTGTAACTAATCGCTTCCAATGAAGTTGGGCTGCTGCCAACTTTTGATTCAACTAAGCACCTATAAAATTGCCTTGAAAATCGCCTCATGTAAACACCGTTTAACCAACCATTCAACCACACTACGAACACCAAGTCCAAAGCCTGACTGACCTCAAGGGGAGCGTGGATATTGAACACGGTGAGGTAAAGAAGATCAAATCATGTTTACAAGGATGTAAAAGTGGGTGGTGGTGTTCACTTGGAACAACTAGGTATATTTTTCAGGCTCCGTCTACCAGATTTTTGTTCCGTTTGGGTGCCGTTTTGATGCATATATTTAAGGCCGCATAACTGATACAACATGATGCAATTGTTACTCAACATACATGGCACGACTTACACCTTGTATGCCCCTTCAAACATGTGAACCTCTACTTACGATACATATCTAGTTTGTCTCATAACCAATATACATATATACATACGCAAATACATCTGATTTTGCTTAAGGTTCTATCTAGATCCCTACCTCTAACCTGTTCGTTCTAATCACATTTATGTTATGTTTTCCTTTATCTTCATTTTAATCTTTATACTCTACCGATAACAAAATCGATAGTAACATCCATCAAAATATCGACAACAAGCCGATAAAAATATCGATAACAAACTCGATAATAATATCGACAGCGAAATCAACAATAATATCTATAGTAAAATCGATAACAAAATCGATAAAAATATCGATAACAAAATCTATAAAAAATTCGATAATAATATCGATAGCAAAATCAATAATAATATCGGTAGCAAAATCGATAACAAAATCGGTAAATAAATCGATATAAATGTCGATAAAAATATCGATATCAATATTTATGAAAATATCGATAACAAGATCGATAAAAATATCCATAATAAAATCGATAAATAATCGATAACAAAATCGATAAAAATATCGATTAGAAAATCGATAAAAGTATTGATAGCAATATCGGTTATTGTAACAATAAGCGCCGAAAATACCGATAACAATATCGGTAAAAATTTCGAAAAAAAATTGATAAAAATATCGATAACAAAACCGATAAAAAGCGATTATTATAAGTCTCGAGAATCTCTAAAAACTCAAAATGGTTAACAGATTGAGTCTGTGTCTCTATCTATATCCTTTTCTCTATAATTGCCTTTATTTTACTCTTTCTTTCTCTATTTTCCTCTTTACTTTTATCGGTGTCCTTATCCTCATCTTTTTCTTTATATTTACCTTTTTTTTACTTTTATGTTTATCATTTTCTTCATCTACACATTCCCCTTCACCTTTGCCCTTATATAAGTAAAGTGTTTAAATTTACCTTGATCTTCTTTTTTGACTTTATTTTTACGCTTCTTTATTTTTGTTCTTATTTTTACCTCTGCCTTTATCCTTTTCTTTATCTGTGTACGCACTCACCATTACTTTCATTCTTGTATTGGTACTTTTCTAAGTGTTATTCTTTAACCTTTTAGTTATGAGCAAGTTTTTGTTAAATTAATACCATTTATGTACATGCATAAATTTAAGAAGTACTTCATTCCGTCCCAACCATTTCCGTGTGCCACTTTCGTTGCACTATTTCCATGTGCAATTTCCATTGCACTATTTCCGCGTGCAATTTAAATTGACTTTGCCAATTTACTCCCAACCAACCGCCACTAAAGAAGTTTCACTTCAACAAGGGCAGAACACCAGTAGTGGCGCTCAACAACACAACGTCATACAAAGTGAAAACGTGTTAAGTCCAGTTTTTCAAACTTTACAGGAGAGAAGAAAAACTTTCCACAGTAATTCGCTCCAAAAATTTTGCAGAACTTTGACTGCGTCATTTTTGCGTGTTCAAAGCAAAACATAACTCCATAGGAAGCGACAGAGTTCGATGTTAATGAACGAAAACTTTTGATATTCTTTTGAATCTATCGAATTTTGTGTGCTTTCTTTGGACTTTGAAAATATTAGTTTCACAGCCTAGAAATGGGCGGAAATAAAATAAGTAATTCGGTCTTTTTGTAAACGATGAATTTTTATGTTTCTTGTTCCTTGAGCAACCTTTTACTTTAAGCTAGCGATATTTACTTGGGGATATGGTTTAATGAGATAATAATTACTAATTAATATCCCATAGGAGAAATTAAAAACTTTGTTCATGCAGACTGAAGGCCCAGCCACACCAACTAGATATCCAGTGAAACGAGCTCTGCGACTTGCTTGTCGAATGCGAACTATTTCCAGGAAACGCAAAAGAAGTCTATGCATAATGTGTACACAGGACGAGCACATTCCCTCACTTAAAGCTTTTCAGAACTTTTTAGGTGCCTTAAGTTTAATACAACTTTTGATGTTGTATTGGTCGATATTATAATTACATATTATGGACCCAGGTGGCTGAGTGGTTTGAGGTGCGTACTGCCCCTCCGCAGGATCTGGATTATCTTTTATGGTGCGAAGAAAATCTAAATTTGAAAAAGTTTTAATCCAAACAGCTTCTCATAAAATCCATTTGCCGTTCGGAAGTGTGTAAAACTCTAGGTCCGTTCATTTGTGGAGAAGCTCGGCCAAACACTTAGCAAAATTGTAAGCGCCAAAATATTATTGTTATTATATTGTGGGCCCAGTTGTCTCTCTCACATAGAGGCACAAACCCCAAGCACTCAAGAAAACATGAGCGCCAAATAATTATTTTTGTTATTGGACAATTACGTGGCGGTCCAAAGCGCGTCTACCGCCTAAGATCTCCCGGCTATTGGGGTCACAAAAACCAATCGGTATTGTTTATCCCCGCTGAAATAGAAGTAGATAAGACAGAGACTCTCTCCTCCCCTTTTGACCTACATATTTGTATGTACTTTTATCAGTCCTTAGACCATATGTGAATCGGTAGCATTGTTGATTGTTCAATGATTATTTTTTGTTTATATGTTTCCTATACTAACTATTAGCCAGAAAGGCATGATTACCAATTGATTTCATAAAGCCACAGAGATAAAGATGAGGTCGTCGCCAAAAAATTTGAGAAACGAAAACCATAAAAGCAATGATTTTGGTGCTGATACATAAAAATTATTAATATTAAGCCGGTTAGTTGAAAAAACAAGAAACAATATTTAATAATAAATACACATTTATATACGTATTTGAATACTATAAAAAGAATTGCAAAAAAAAATGGCACACGCACCGCACTAATTCACTGAATAGCGCCAACAAAACGAACAGCAGCAACGTTCGCCATTCAAAGGAATGCTTCGGGACAGCGGAGGAACATTTAACAATCGTCAGAGCTATGCCCGTCATATCTGTGCTTATGCTACACTGTCCGCAGAACAACTAGCGCCTGTTTGACGTATTATTGATTGCGGCGCGCGTAACGGATATCTGGCAATCGTTTCACTATTTTATGCACTAATTGTATTCGTGCGGAAATTGATTTTAACGGTTAGATATAATAGCAGCGGTAGCTGTCGATTTTCATTCACAATTTA
>NW_023458562.1:15656707-15658151 GCF_013731165.1 Rhagoletis pomonella
GTTGCTAATAAGGTATTATTACGTGCTCCTAATTCCCACTGGGTATGTATGCCCACAGATAGCAATAAGGACGTCCGAAACCCAAACAATTAGTCCACACAAGGTAATATTCCAAAAATACGGCTTTGATATTAGATAAGGAAAAACCTTCTTACACAACCAAGATCTTAAAAGCCCGTTGATATTCAAAATTTGAATTCACTTTGAATTCAAAGTGACATTGGGTGAAATTCACTCGCAGGTGATATGCAGAACCTGCCAATAAACTGCGCATAGCTGCAAGATGGGGGATCGGTGGTTGAGGTGAGGCTCTGACACCTTGCTTTAATCCGTTTCAAAGCTAAATTCAACACATGCCTATTTTGTGCGTATACCCCGCCGGAGGTGACGAACGCTGAGAACAACGAAGAAGTGGTGTTAAATTTCCGACTGCAAGAATCAGGGGATGAGCAAATGAGCCATCAGATTTCAGCTTTCATGAAAATAAAGCCCGAGCTTTGTCTCCCTTCTATGCTGCGCGCCTCTATAACGCAGGGATCTACAATTTAAATTTTACAATTGTTTTTTTGTATGAAGAGCTTTTTCAAAGCTAAATAAATTCGGATGTTTGGCATTGCCTACCGAAAGACGACCGCTAATAGTAAAACACATCTCTAGATGTTGGTCGGGGCTTCACGAGCAAATCGAAACATACCACCTTTTCCTCAATTTTAAAGAGGCTATTTTGACAGCATGGAGTGAAGTTGCTCCTACGATATTATATCTTTCTTGGAATTCCCGCAAAACAAATGCGGTTGTACGGAGGGACGTTGAGCACAACCTTCAGTTCAGTCGAAATTGTGAAGGAACTCTCCGAGCCGTGCGAGATCAAATGAGGTTTTAAGCAAGGCGATCCACTGCCGTAAGATTCCTCAATCGGATGCTATACGGATGGTACTGTTGGCCTCAACATCACGGCAACAGCTAATTTTCCAGCTAATAGAAAGAGTTTAATGAAGTTGGTCGGGCGAAAACGATGACACGATGTTTGTAGGCAGCATGAATGAGGATACCCCAGTAAAAATATCCTTTAATTCGGAACCGGTGAACAAAAACGAAATTGAAGGGGAATTTCAAAAGAACTATCGTAGGCCCTATTAGCGTGAGCGACGAGTACCGAGGAAGATGGAATGACAAACTGTAGGAGCTTTTTAAGGACATGGGCATAGTTTAGCGCATAAAAATACGACGACTGCGATGGCTTGGACGCATGGACTACAACGCTCCGGTGAAAAGATCCTTCGACTCCGCACCCATGGGTGGACAACGAAACCAAAGGCGCCCACGAACACAATGAAAGGAGTGCAGAAGGACCGGCCCGCACTTGGCATTAACAACTGGCGCAAATCCGCAAAGAAGCAAACTGGCGAGCATATATGTAATACTTCTATATTGGCAGTGAGCT
>NW_023458562.1:15658251-15660766 GCF_013731165.1 Rhagoletis pomonella
AGCTCACTGCCAATATAGAAGTATTACATATATGCTCGCCAGTTTGCCTCTTTGCGGATTTGCGCCAGTTGTTAATGCCATTCATTGTGTTCGTGGGCGCCTTTGGTTTCGTTGTCCACCCATGGGTGCGGAGTCGAAGGATCTTTTCACCGGAGCGTTGTAGTCCATGCGTCCAAGCCATCGCAGTCGTCGTATTTTTATGCGCTAAACTATGCCCATGTCCTTAAAAAGCTCCTACAGTTTGTCATTCCATCTTCCTCGGTACTCGTCGCTCACGCTAATAGGGCCTACGATAGTTCTTTTGAAATTCCCCTTCAATTTTGTTTTTGTTCACCGGTTCCGAATTGAAGGATATTTTTACTGGGGTATCCTCATTCATGCTGCCTACAAACATCGTGTCATCGTTTTCGCGGCTCCGCTGGCTTGGCCATGTCGTTCGGATGGACAGAAACGCTGCTCTGAAAATATTCAACGCGGGCCGCGATGCTGGTAACAGAGGAAGAGGAAGGCCTCCTCTGCGTTGGAAAGACCAGGTTGAGAAGGACTTGGCTTCACTTGGCATTTTCAATTGGCGTCAGTTAGCACAGAAGAGAAATGACTGGCGTGCTGTTTTGGACTCGGCCAAAATCGCTTAGGCGGTTATAGCGCCAAATAAGAAGAAGAAGAAGAAGAACTTCATTAAACTGTTTCTATTAGCTGGAAAATTAGCTGTTCCCGTGATGTTGAGGCCAACAGTACCATCCGTATAGCATCCGATTGAGGAATCTTACGGCAGTGGATCGCCTTGCTTAAAACCTCATTTGATCTCGCACGGCTCGGAGAGTTCCTTCACAATTTCGACTGAACTGAAGGTTGTGCTCAACGTCCCTCCGTACAACCGCATTTGTTTTGCGGGAATTCCAAGAAAGATATAATATCGTAGGAGCAACTTCACTCCATGCTGTCAAAATAGCCGCTTTAAAATCGAGGAAATGGTGGTATGTTTCGATTTGCTCGTGAAGCCCCGACCAACATCTAGAGATGTGTTTTACTATTAGCGGTCGTCTTTCGGTAGGCAATGCCAAACATCCGAATTTATTTAGCTTTGAAAAAGCTCTTTATAAAAAAAACAACAGCCGTCAGGGGCGCCGTTAAATTGTAGATCCCTGCGTTATCGAGGCGCGCAGCACAAAAGGGAGACAAAGCTCGGGCTTGATTTTCATGAAAGCTGAAATCTGATGGCTTATTTGCTCATCCCCTGATTCTTGCAGTCGGAAATTTAACACCACTTCTTCGTTGTTCTCAGCGTTCGTCACCTCCGGCGGGGTATACGCAGAAAATAGGCATGTGTTGAATTTAGCTTTGAAACGGATTAAAGCAAGGTGTCAGAGCCTCACCTCAACCACCGATCCCCAATCTTGCAGCTATGCGCAGTTTATTGGCAGGTTCTGCATATCACCTGCGAGTGAATTTCACCCAATGTCACTTTGAATTCAAAGTGAATTCAAATTTTGAAGATCAACGGGCTTTCAAGATCTTGGTTGCGTAAGAAGGTTTTTCCTTATCTAATATCAAAGCCGCATTTTTGGAATATTACCTTATGCGGACTAATTGTTTAGATTTCGGACGTCCTTATTGCTATCTGTGGGCATACATAATTTCCGATACACTATGAAGTCGTGTACATACATACATCCTAGAGGTTTACGCCGATAGGCTTTGTGGCGGCGGCGTCGCTTACTTTAAAAAGAATAGGCAAATAAAAGAACGTCTTGAGCTATTAGAATAATTTAAGTTGCACTTAGTTAATTTTTATAATAGAATTACTTAACGTTAATTCATTAAAAATTTTAATACTGCCGTGGCCTTGAATAATACACGCATATGATTATTGTTCTAATAATACCAGATTTTAGATAAATGAGCTGCACCTCTTTAAAAATATGTTTGTTTTTAACCAAGTAATTACAACATTCTGACGATTTCTTGCATTGAGGTCTAACCTTTCTCAATATTGAAAATTTGATCTACGGGTTATTGATTGGACCCCTTATTGAAAACAAGATGGTCGACTTTCTTCCAAAAGTTTACAATCAACTCTCACCTTTAAAAGATGGTTAAAATGGCCGCTAAAATTTTTTGGGGTAAGGTTTTTTTTTTGGAAAAATAAAGGAGTTCATACATGTTCAGCGGCTTCAAATCGGTTACAAAAAAAATCCTATTTTAGCTCTGCTTTGATAACTTTACTGAAAGTTCCATGCATCTGTGAGACGTATCATGGTTTGCTTGCCCTTAATTTTAATAGCAATTTTTTTAACAGCAGTTTTATGAAATTCCGTTTTCCAAATATGGATTCTTCAAATATTTGTTTTATATTCAAATGTATGTTTTGTTTTACTTAAATATTTTCCCTGATTACTATAATAAAGAAAAAATTATTTATTTTTTCATTTGCGGAAATAGAGCGAGAAAATTGTAAAAAGCATAATTTTTTTTTTTTTGTAAATTAGCGATATTTATAGTAGTCCGATCAAGC
>NW_023458562.1:15660866-15662060 GCF_013731165.1 Rhagoletis pomonella
AAAAAAAAAAATTATGCTTTTTACAATTTTCTCGCTCTATTTCGGCAAATGAAAAAATAAATAATTTTTTTCTTTATTATAGTAATTAGGGAAAATATTTAAGTAAAACAAAACATACATTTGAATATAAAACAAATATTTGAAGAATCCATATTTGGAAAACGGAATTTCATAAAACTGCTGTTAAAACAATTGCTATTAAAATTTAGGGCAAGCAAACCATGATACGTCTCACAGATGCATGGAACTTTCAGTAAAGTTATCAAAACAGAGCTAAAATAGGATTTTTTTGTAACCGATTTGAAGCCGCTGAACATGTGTTTTAACTCCTTTATTTTTCCAAAAAAAAAAATCTTACCCCAAAAAATTTTAGCGGCAATTTTAACCATCTTTTAAAGGCCCCGTGATTGTAAACTTTTGGAAGAAAGTTGACCACTCTTGTTTTCAATAAGGGGTCCAATCTATAACCCGTAGATCAAATTTTCAATATTGAGAAAGGTTAAACCTCAATGCAAGAAATCGTCAGAATTTTGTAATTTAATTGTATCGACAGTCTCTTTGGCAATAAATAGTGTGTACAACATAAATACGTATCTTTATGAGCCGTGTAAAATTACTTGGTTAAAAACGAACATATTTTTAAAGAGGTGCAGCTCATTAATCTAAAATCTGGTATTAATAGGACAATAATTATATGCGGGTATTATCCGAGGCCATGGCAGTATTAAAAATTTTAATTAATTAACGTTAAATAAGTTTGTTATAAAAATTAACTAAGCGCGACTTAAATTGTTCCAATAGCTCAAGACCTTCTTCTAGGCATTTAACATTTAAATTAAAGTACTAATTATAAATATTTAAATTTAAAACTAATTCAAGAACAAATCAAATATAATTACATATAATCTGAATTAGAGTGCCGAATGCCTAACGCTGACGAAATGACGTAATAAGATTAGTAGCTTCATGGATTCCTATGCTCTTTAGAATCGATTTTATGGGCAGTTGCGACGGCGTCGTTGCCTATTCTTTTTAAAGTAAGCGACGCCGCCGCCACAAAGCCTATCGGCGTAAACCTCTAGGATGTATATGTAGTCGTGTATCGGAAATTACCCACTGGGAAAATAGGTAAGCACCTTACGAGGTGAGCCATGTTTTCTTTCAGTTTTTAGTACCAAAATTGTCATCATGACC
>NW_023458562.1:15662160-15677193 GCF_013731165.1 Rhagoletis pomonella
GCAAACTGGCGAGCATATATGTAATACTTCTATATTGGCAGTGAGCTAACTTCTCAATGTGTAAGCATTCCGAAATCAAAGCGAGATAGTCTAGTACCGTTTTTGTCAATGTATTGTGTACTTGAGTGCCGTTTTTGTATATGTGTTGTGTACATGTTTATTTATAAACGTATGTGTTCCTTTTCTTTCGTACGTGTTTATTGATATATCTGTACTGTAGTGTTTTTGGACGGTACTAGCTCTTACTGCCAATATAGGAGTATTACATATATGCTGGCGAGGCTTTTTGGTCTCGGCCCAATCCGACAAACGGTTGTAGTGCCAAATAAGAAGAAAAAGGACCTATCTATATTTACAGGCTTATTCTGCGTTGGCAATAACAATTTTGTTAGCAGTACATAAATATTCTGTAAATTTTTAAACCGTTTTCGCATTCTGTACACGCTGTATGTTGCTTTTGAAAGACGAATACAAGTTTTAGTTCTCAAAGATTTAACGTCAATCAGTCAGTAACAATATATCAGAATAAACTTTGGAGACCTTCATATTTATCCTATAATTCCTTCTATTGCATTATTTAACTGTAAGTTGCATTGGGCTCTTTAAGATCGTCCGCTTGAATTAATTGTTCACAGTGTAGGTACATATGTATGTATGCATACAAATATGATTTTTATTAACACCTTGCACACTTTGTATTCAATATTCATTTGGCATAGTGAAGTTGTAAACAAGAACAGAGTGATAATATTTATTTAATTAATTATCGATTGCTTTATGACTCAAATATGGCTTTGAGGAAAAATTACCATTGCGCGATGGAGAAATATTCACACCAAAAAAATAAAATCGAAAATATCAAGGCGAAAGAGAAGAAAGAAACTTAATTCGCAAATCTGAAAAAGAAGAAATTAATTTTAAATGGATATAAAATTCATATGTATGTACATCCCAACGGCTGAGCGGAAAATCGACCTATCTCGGTAGCCAGTTCGAAAATGCCCTATCTTAAAGTTTGATTGAAAAGCGCCCTATTTGAGAACTCGGTTCAAGAACGCCATATTTCAACATACGTATTTTCAATATATTTTCAGTTGAGATAGGGCATTTTAGCCCAAAATCCGGGATAGGGCGTTGTTCAATGGGCGGTAAACCGAGGTTGTTTCTAAAGCAGTAGTTGGAGTAGACTTCAGCGCTCCGGTAATGCACAGTGCCGCGAGGCTCTGAAGCTTCCCCATTCCTCAACATTGCGCATCCACAGCAGCTTACTATCCCAGATACTACAAACGCAAATTTTATGGTGCTATTAACACACCTGTAATAATTTTTGATTGAAGTTTCATTTATTGGTTTTTCGTGCGAGCTATCTTTCAGTGAGTAAGTAGTCAAGCTAATCTTTTCATATATGTACAAGCAGGCAAACTAATTGATTTGAAAAATCACACGTACACAAAACTGCTGGGAGCATTTTCAATACACTATTAGGAATGTGATAGCAAAATGTGCCCAACTTAGAGGGCACGCGTGACGGTCACGTCAAAGTTACCATCACTGCTCTTGCTGGGAGTGGTAGTGATGTGCTGAATTGTCGGTACCCAATACTCGGCACCCAATACTTAAAAAAGATTTCGGTACCCAAACCTACCTTTTCGGTACCCGATACCGATTCTTTACATTAAATCTTTATTATATGCATTTCAAGTTTAGAAAAAACTTTCATTACTAATTTATATGATAACGGCTAAAACACTTGAACTTATCGCTATTAGAGGAATATCATTTTATCAGTTTTAACCTTAGTTGATCCAAGGTTCAAGAAAAATGCTTTGACGGATGAAGAAGTCTTTCAGGGTGGAGATTCTGTAACCAGTTAGCGACAAGTTTCGATATCGCACTTGTTGACGTAAAAATGTTTCATATCATACGTCAGCAAAACCGATACCAATTCGATAATTGTCGCTAACTGGTTACAGAATCTGACCAAGGCCTACAAAAATGATATAGTCCGATTCAGCTGGAACAAAAATGCTTCAAAGAAGTAAGAGTTTTCTCTGCATTATGGCATCGAACCGACATATATACATCTTTTATTTGAATCAGTATTAAAAGCTCTATTGTCTCCTGCATTCGGGTTTTGATAGGCGAGTCTCCCTTGAACCTGCTTTTCCATATTTTTTACCTATGTTCGCTTTTATTCGAAACCTAAATGTTTCGGAACCGAGTATCGAGAGTATTGGATACTTTTTAAAACGGTACCGAATATCGATCAATATTTAAAAGTATTGACTCAGCACATCATTAGGGAGTGGACTTGCGAACATTAAGGTATGTAGTTCCTTAATGAAGATATCTTTCCACAGAGTGCCCTTGATTTGACTGTCCAAAAATTTTTTCAGCGTCTTTAGGGACAATGAAGTCAGACTTATTCCTTTGAGATAACTGGGGTGATCTTGCCTGCCTTGGGCATAAAAAACAAGTCTCGCTTCTCATCACATACCACCACATGGTCTAGTCTGAAACAATCATAAAATAGTACCACCAAGTAACTAGCCTTCCCGGGAATTTGTAGGGCTCAAAACTATTGATTTCCCATTTTACTTTGAATGAAATTATAACGTTCTCCCGCTATAGAAGTCTATCGGGTCCACACATCCCGGATCAGGTCTTCTAGCGATTTTTCCGTCCAATTGGTTCAGTCTCCGCAACTCTTACGTATCAGGCTAGGCGTTCTGGGAATCTTGGTTAGGAGTTTCCTTAGCATTTTCTCGTCGTTTGTTCCCTCCAAGTTACCACAGAGCTCCCTCCAAGATTTTTGGAATACATGACCAATGCCCGACAATCACACAAGGTGTGCAACACCGTTTCATTGTCTCAAGACGGGGCTCGAATGTGGTCGAACACACAAATAATTTGTGACAAATCTCACCAACCCGCAATATTTACTATGTTCTAAGTTTATCCACACAGAAACTAAAAGTCCTCAAGAAGACCAACTGGGATGGCAAAACGGTTGAGCAATCTTTTTCGTCCAGCTGTTTTTGTTGCATCGGCATTACAAAGCCCTGCCTAAATTGGGTAATCTTTCGATGTGCTGTTTCAGCGGAGTCCAACAGAAGGGAGAGGGCTGTTAGCTGTTAGGGAGCAAGTGAAGAGATGGTTGGTGTCATGTGGGAAACCTTTACAAGCCGAGCATGTGTTGGGTATGTCTGTGTCGAATATGGATAAGTAGAGGTTCAGTCAGGTAAAGTACCAGTGACCTTAACGTCTGCGATAAGTGAAGTGAAGTAAGACATAAATGGAAGTGGATAGGTCACTCCTTTCGTAAATAAGAAAGCCCATTGATTGGTATCCCTAATCGGCCAAAGCAGGCCCTCTGAAACGCCGATGGAAGGAAATCAAAGCGATTGCCAGAAACCAAACCAGATGGCATTGCCATTAAACTACTTATAAAAGCCTTCTCTATTATTTCGGAATAAATATGAGCCAATATACTCTTCTACAGATTCTATTTTTAATTATTATTAAATACGTATTTTTTTATGTTCTGAATAGGAATATCGTCTTAATCACAGAAGCCATATTATTGTTCTTGTAGTAGTGATTAGGTTTGACCTATGATTGAATGATTTACACATTCGTGCTCTAATTTGATAAACTCATTCGTTAGTCAAATGAATCTATATGTACAATATATGAATTGAAAGTAAAGCTGATGATTTCACCCGGGTCTAAAGGTAGGAGCAATAATTTTACAATTAAAGTATTAAAAATTTCATTTTTATAAGAATGTTACTCATACGCCATGTATGCACTATTAATGAAATCATAAGCATATTTGTGTGGAGACTCTTTGTATTAAGATGCATTTTCATTTGATCATTTGCAACCTTATTTATCAATCAAGTCAATTACTTGGGAATTTATCTGCGTTGCAGGTTTTCGTGGAAATTGTATATTAAAGCGAAAAAAGTCAACTTGCATTAAAAACATTAAGCATGTACTGGCTGCTTGGTGCAAAATCTGAGCTGAGTTTAGAAAACAAAATTCCTCTGCACAAAGTTTTGCTGAAGTCGATTTGAACATACGCTATGCAACTATGGGGTACTGCGAGTAAGTCAAACATAGAAATACTATAGCGGTATCAAAATAAGGCCCTAAGAAGTGTTGCTAATGCTTATTGGTATGTCACAAACTATGCCATTCGCCAAGACCTCAAAATTCCATTTATCAGGAAAAAAATCGTTAGATTGACTCAGTGAAAACACGATATTTTTTTTTGTTGTAACCATCATAACAAGTTTTAATAATTATGTAAATAAAATAATTACATTATCAATACAAGTTTTCATTTAGACACAAGAAGGCTAGCAAGTTACCTTACAATATTTACTTCCGTAGAGAAGAGTCTTTCTGAGCTTGCTGAAGCGGTGGGAATGCCTAGATATCTCTTCGCCACAGATGCAACCGCATCGAGGGAGTGTCCTCTAGAGCGCCACCATACAAGTG
Organism: Rhagoletis pomonella; assembly: GCF_013731165.1. Taxonomy (NCBI): domain Eukaryota; kingdom Metazoa; phylum Arthropoda; class Insecta; order Diptera; family Tephritidae; genus Rhagoletis; species Rhagoletis pomonella. The sequence goes on from NW_023458562.1 coordinate 15,666,667, forward strand.
GGTCCAATCTATTTGCTATTCCGCTACATAGCGCTCAAACTGAGAGATTGTATCTGTCATTTGTTCTTCCGTAGCGAACAGGAAATCTAACTCTGTCGTCGACATTTCAAAGATAATTTTTTTTGGCCTGAGCACGGACTTTAGCTGCCACACTACTATTTTCCACCTGGAGATCTTTATGACTCGGGTCACGAAAACAAGCTATCTGTATCATCAGCCCTAATTGAAAGTGATTTGTCATCAGAAGAGCTCTTATACATAAATATAAGGAGTTAGTTAAGCGCCTCGAAGAACTCGTTCTCAAGTCGAAAATATGATTCCAATGGTAAGGTAAATGGAGGATGGTTCCGTGCGCAGAAGTGGAAAACTTTTGACTGCCATTCACCTGGGAGTGGCCAGAAGCGATTCTTGTGCGTACGGTTCAAATCGCAGCTCACAACGTCCGGATATTTATATCCACGTATCCTCTGGGTAGCAACCAAACACCCGTTTGGGAGCGAGCTAAAGTGAGAAGGCGTAAAACTTCGCGTGCGCTGGGTTTGGGTCCCGCCACGTTAAAACCCCGCCCAATGAAAAGAAAAAAAACAGCCTTTTTCTGATGACGACCACGGCAAACGTATAAAGGACTATGATTTAAAGGTATGCACCTGGAATATCCGGACCCTTAATGGGGAAGGTGCCTCTGACCGGCTGGTTGATGTCCTCGGGAAGACAAAGGCTGACATCACCGCCATCCAAGAAATGCGATGGACGGGGCAAGGTAAAGTAAGCGTGAAGCCTTGCGACGTCTACTACAGTTGCCACGTAAAGGAGCGCATATTCGGTGTTGGATTCGTGGTAGGAGAGAGACTCCGTCGCCGAGTACTGGCGTTCACCCCGGTGGACGAACGTCTAGCCACAATCCGCATCGAAGCTAGATTCTTCAACATCTCGCTCATCTGCGCCCATGCCCCGACGGAAGAGAAGGATGAGGCGTCCAAGGATCTCTTCTATGAGCGCTTGGAACGTACATATGAGCGCTGCCCCCGACACGATGTCAAAATCGTGCTGGGCGATTTTAATGCCAAGGTGGGCAAGGAAGGGATCTTTGGCGCCACCGTCGGAAAATTCAGCCTCCACGACGAAACGTCCGATAACGGACTGAGGCTGATCGACTTCGCCGGGGCCCGAAATATGGTAATATGTAGTACTAGGTCCCAGCATAAGAACATCCACCAAGCTACATGGCTGTCTCCAGATCGAAAAACGAGAAACCAAATCGATCATGTTGTGATAGACGGAAGGCATGCTTCAAGCGTTTTGGACGTACGTACACTCCGAGGGCCAAACATCGACTCGGACCACTATCTTGTTGTAGCCAAGATACGCACCCGCCTCTGTGCAGCAAAAAATGTGCGCCCAACAATGCAAGGAAAGCTTAACGTCGAAAAGCTGCAATCACAACAGACTGCCAATTTATTCGCCACTCGACTAACACACCTGCTCTCTGAGAGCACTCTTCAACAATCCAACGTACGCGAGCAGTGGAACCACATTTCCCGATCATTAAGTACCGCCGCCGAAGAAGTAGTTGGATTTCAGCGAGCCCGAAAGAACAACTGGTACGATGAGGAATGTCAAGAAGCCGCAGAGAAAAAAGATGCCGCTTACAGGGCCACGCTGCGATCGGGCGCAACTCGAGCCATGTGGGACCGTTATAGGGAACTGAAGAAGGAAGCGAGACTTATTTGCCGCAATAAGAAGAGAGAGGCCGAAATACGTGAGTGCGAAGAGCTTGAGATGCTGGCCGACAGGAAGGACGCCCGAAAATTCTACCAGAGGGTTAGGCGACTTACGGAAGGTTTCAAGACCGGGGCGAACTCCTGTAAGAACAACAATGGCGACCTAGTGACCGATGTCCAGAATATACTTAAATTGTGGAGGGAACACTTTTATAACCTACTGAATGGTAGCAGCGCTGAAAGTAGTGAGGAAGACGAACCCGAGTCCCCAGTCGATGATGATGGAGTAGCTGTCCCACCGCCTGACTATGACGAGGTACGAATAGCGATTACGCGGCTGAAAAACAACAAAGCTGCTGGAGCTGACGGCCTGCCAGCCGAGCTATTCAAGTACGGCGGCGAGGAGCTGATGAGGTGCATGCATCAGCTCGTATGCAGAATATGGTAAGATGAACGCATGGCCGACGACTGTGCTCTGCCCAATCCACAAGAAAGGCGACCCCGTCATACGCGCCAACTACCGCGGAATTAGCCTTCTAAGCATAGGTTACAAGGTCTTATCGAGCGTATTGTGCGAAAGACTGAAGCCCACCGTCAACGAGCTGATTGGACCTTATCAGTGTGGCTTTAGGCCTGGAAAATCCACCATAGATCAGGTATTCACAATACGCCAAATCTTGGAAAAGACCCGCGAGAATAGGATCGACACACACCATCTATTTGTCGATTTCAAAGCCGCTTTCGACAGCACGAAGAGAAGTTGCCTTTATGCCGCGATGTCTGAATTTGGTATCCCCGCGAAACTAATACGGCTGTGTAAAATGACGTTGAGCAATACCACCAGCTCCGTCAGAATAGGGAAGGACCTCTCCGAGCCGTTTGATACCAAACGAGGTTTCAGACAAGGGGACTCCCTTTCGTGTGATTTCTTTAATCTTATGTTGGAGAAGATAATAAGAGCCGCAGAACTGAACCGCTCAGGCACAATACTTTATAAGAGCGTACAATTGCTGGCGTATGCCGACGACATCGATATTATCGGTAAAAACAAACGCTACGTCTGTTCTGCCTTCTCGGGATTGGATAGCGAAGCAAAGCGAATGGGTCTGGTGGTGAACGAGGACAAAACGAAGTATCTCCTGTCATCACACACACAGTCAGAGCATACGCGTCTTGGCACCCACGTCACTGTTGACAGTTACAAGTTTGAAAAAGTAGACGACTTCGTTTATTTGGGAACCAGCATTAACACCAATAATAATGTCAGCCTTGAAATCCAACGGAGAATCACTCTTGCCAACAAGTGCTACTTTGGGCTGAGTAGGCAATTGAGAAGTAAAGTCCTCTCTCGTCGTACAAAGATCACACTCTATAAGTCACTCATCATGCCTGTGCTGGTGTATGGCGCGGAAGCATGGACAATGAAAGCATCTGATGAGGCGGCTCTTGGAGTTTTCGAGAGAAAGATTCTGCGAAAGATTTACGGACCTTTACGCGTTGGTGATGGCGAATATCGCAGACGATTTAACGATGAGCTGTATGAGCTTTACAACGATATAGACATAGTGCAGCGAATTAAAATTCAGCGGCTCCGCTGGCTTGGCCATGCCGTTCGGATAGAAACGCTCCTGCTCTGAAAATATTCAACGCGGGCCGCGATGCTGGTAACAGAGGAAGAGGAAGGCCTCCTCTGCGTTGGAAAGACCAGGTGGAGAAGGACTTGGCTTCACTTGGCATTTTCAATTGGCGTCAGTTAGCACAGAAGAGAAATGACTGGCGTGCTGTTTTGGACTCGGCCAAACTCGCTTAGGCGGTTACAGCGCCAATTAAGAAGAAGAAGAAGGTAAGGTAAATAAAAGTAACAGTATTATTGATACCACGATTTGTTTTTAGGAAAAAGTTATAGCCGCTATTTCTGAGATCACCACATCTCTTCATAAGACTTCTTTTCTAGACCTCAGTAGGATCGAACCCGCAACTTCGATGTGCAATAACAGCAACGCTAGCCGCTGGGCTAAATTTTCGTTTACAATCGGTAGGGTTGATACTATTTACAATATTTGGAGCTTAGTTGAATGTAAAACATCCGTGATTTTCATTGTAAACTGTTAGTAGTATTCATCTAACGTACATTCTGAGGCACTTAAGCAGATATGAGAAAGAAAAGGTTTTTTATCCCTGCGGTACAGAGACCAATGTACTCCTTGGGAGCTTTTCAGTTTTGTTCGGTGCTTTCTAGCGATCATTAATTTTGAAGTAGTTTATTCTATCAATTCCACCCAGACACCCCGAGTTTTGTTTACGCGGAAAAGTAAATTGAAAGTTCACAACCTATCAGTGCTTAAAATCAAGTCTTTCCGCGGAAATAAATATCTAGGGGCAACTATAGATACGAAGTTGACATGGAAAACTCACGTCGAGCTGAAGGTAAATCTGGTGCTCAAAGTCTTCGGCCAGAGTCGGAGAACCTTTAGTAAGACCTGGGGTCTGAGACCGATTATGGTATTCTGGATATTCATAGATTTAGTCAGACCTATCATCACGTACTCTGATGTAGTATGCTGGCATAGAACCATAACATAAAATCAGAGTCTGCAGTGACAACGAACTACTCTAAAAGCCTAGGAAACCGCTCGCGTATCTTCAAACATAGTCTATGAATGTAAGTTGAAGTTGAACTCCGTTGAAAAATGGAATTAGCTTCAACGTGTGTGGTGTCAGGACACCGTGGTGTTCAAGGCAACGAACTGGCTGATGAATTTGCGAACTGCAGTTCTCTGGTGCGTCCAATGGGACCAAAGCCAATTCAAGGATTTCATTAATAAAACTCATTCGAGCTCTTGGTGTAGTACATATGGAGGCCGCAAATCAACCAAGTGTCTCCTGAAAAGGCCTGACAGGATGGAGGCAAAATTCCTTCTTAGGCATCGTGATTACGAGGGACAATTCATGACGACGACTTAGGTCCACCGTGGGTATCATCGACGATTCACTGTGTACATCTTGTTTGGAAAATGAGGATAGAACAGAACATTTTATCTGCCGCTGTTCGGCGTTCGGCAGACTTGACGGTATATTTTATGGGGCGGATGTATTGAGAACGGCCCACTTATATATCCCCAACTTCTACATCCCCTCCTTAGGCCTTCAGTACAATCCGGCCACCCACAACTCCGTTCCAATCAATTCTAGTTTGTTATGTATTTCTAAACTCTGAAGTTTTACTTATTCTTCTTTATTGAAACTAAGGTTGAGTTCTTTTTAGTATGTCTTTGTATTTGTGTCTTATTAAATACACTTTCTTTCAATTCTTGTGTGTTTTTGGAGGTAAATTAATTGAACTTTGTACAAGATTAGTAGTTGGTATTTACTAATTGCGCACATATAATTAGTATGCACATACAAACATAAAAGTGTGCATTCTTTTAAATAAACTTTTTTTTTGTTACATAACGCTCTAAATTGGCTAAGAAAAGTATTTGTTTTAGGAATAGAGTAAAAATAACTCAAAAATAGCAGTTCTCCGCTTTCAAAACTAGTTTTGCAGAAGCAGAAAAAATTGTTTGTTGATAAATGCGTGCAGCTAAGTGGGCATATTTTTAAACGTTTTTTTTTTTGTTTTTGAACAACAAATATGAACATATGAGCCGTTTATTTTGAAAGTGGCATTAGCCACTTCGTACCTCCTGTGCTTAAGTGACGGGGGCTACTTGTAACCGAACGCATCTGTAAATCGGCCTATCGTCATAAACTAATGAAAAAAACCTTTTACCTTTGCTTGATGAAGTTGAACGAAAACCCGTCACGTTCAGTTATGCCACTTTCAAAATAAACGGTTCATATGTATGTATGTATATATAAAAGTAATTTGAAACAATTTGCTTTACATAACATGACTATAAGGGCTAAGCTCAATATTTAGAAGATATTTTCATGTTTCCTGAGTAATTATATTGTGTATTATTTTACGGCTAATGAAGCTTTTGAGATTTCATTAAGCTTTGTTTATACAGACTGTATTCTATGCTATGACTTTTAATGCCCGCTGCACAACTCTCTACCTCTATTCTACTCTTATACATATATATTTTATTTGAGCTTCCTACTGAAACTCACGCCCACTTCCCCCTTTCCCCTGTTCTGCTTCAACAATCTGTTACATTTTTTGTGTTCATCGCTTTAGTTATCACCGGCTACTTTTAATTTCTCATTTGTTTCAGCTTGTTTTTGTTTTTCAAACGCGCGAACATCTTCCAACGTCATGCCATACCATTCGTCAATCCATGTAAAAGCCTGTCTATGTCCAAGCAATAGCACGTCGCGTATACTGCGTTGTATGAAGTCTTCGACTTTTGTTTGGAAACCCCAAACTTCAAAGGAAGCATTCACCAGCTTGTAGGAACACATAATGGGTTTAGTATCGCCGCGCCAACCTTCGATGAGTGGACCGCGACCTGTTAATGGGTGAAGGCAAATGTATGTATAATTAGGATAATTTAAGCAGATATTGAAATAATTACATACCTGTTTTCTCCGATTTGAAAAATTTTGGATCTTCTTCTTTTTTGTAATGATTTTGGTTGGAGAGCACATCGAAAGCAATATCAACTTCCTCTAGTAAACGTGTCTGCAGCTCTTCCTTGCTGAGGCCAAGGCACTGTAATGGGGGTAAAAATACACCTTTAAATACATTTTAATACCTAATTTAAAGCTAATAATACTTACATTTTCTGAACAGCCATTATTATTTTCGTATTTGGTTTTGATTGATATGCTCAACATGGGCACAAAGGAACACTGCAAGTATGTATGTACATTTGTATGTATATAGAACAAACGAGTTTATTTTTAGACTAATTGAGGTGAATTTATCCAATTATACTTACTGTGTATTCTATAGTTGGCGTAAGACGTTAAAACAGGTGTACGAGCATGGAAAAAATTAAATAAATTATTTCTTAAAATAGGGCAAAACAAGGGAGGTATGTATATGATGAAGATGCAATAGAGTGCGGAATGAATATGAAATGAAAGAAACCATCGTGTTCAGGAAGAACGTCATAACCCAAGCATTTTTTTTAGTTAACGATCAGAAAATGACGGCCAAATGGGTCTTATGAGAGGGGGTTTATTTTTCTTGAAATTTTGTTCTTTTCCACTTCGCTTAGTAACAATAATTAGACTCAAGGTCTGATGTGAGCTTTATACTCAGGATTAAATTTTACGATTACGTTTAATAAACTTTTTGGGTTTTTATTCATTTTTGTTCAAAACGAAAAATCTGACTAAAACTTTAAAACCGGTCTTCTCGTCATTTCGATATTTTGAGTTATGACATTCTTCCAGCAAACGTGCAATATGTAAAAATGGCCACAGAACAAACTTAAGAAAAAAAAAACAAAGTATGGCGGCTGTCTTTGCCGGTAGACACTCCCAAATCGGGCCATTTCCAGCTAAGAACCTTCCTAGTATTGAATATTACGTTTAGAACCAGTTTTTCAGTGCACGGCCGTGGTTTAAACTCAGTTCAAAGGCCCGATCTGGCTGGTTTAAACCGCCTCGTGTAGAGTATACTCATAGTCAGATATACTTGTAACTAGCAATATTTCATTTTTAGGAAACTGATCAGTATGGGGCAAAGAAGCACCCGTACAGTGGTGTTTCAGAACCATGGCAGAAATAACTATGGCCCATATTTCAGCGCAACCCTAAAACAATTGGTTTGCGAGTGGCGCGTTGCTTCAACAACAACAACGACGTTCGTAGTGTGCTATATGCATATAGTTTATTGCAAGTCCATACTTTTGTGCATTTAATCGCCGATTCACTCTACGAAAACATTTGCAAAAAAAAACTTAATTAACATCAGCTTATCATGAACAAGTATTCGCGCTAGCTAGGAGTTATATATTATACACTAAACAATGTTATTGTACACTGATAATGGGTCAGTGATAGGAAAACAGTTAGTGGATATTAAGTGCCTGATAAAATGTAGGCAATAAGCGACTTAACAACTAAGTGCCGCGCTGTGCATATATGAATGCTGTTCAATAACACTAGTTTACAAAAAAATTTAATGATTACAGAACGCTGGCGAATAATATGATAAATTTTTCTGGTTTTTTTTTCAACAATAACTGCAAAAGGAACCAGAAAGCTTCTATCTCTAAAACTTCGTATGATACAGGAGCTAACAGCCTTTCTAAAAGGCCTTCCTGATATTCCACCTTGCATTTCTTTCTTTTAATCTGTTTTGTAGGGAGTAACACAAATTGAAGGACTTCTGCTTTCGCAAACCATAGAAGGGCTTCCAAAAGGGCTCTTGAAGGACGAACTTCAGAAGGCATTTTGGAGGAGTTCTTCTGAAGTTGCTTCTTTAATTCATAAAAACAATACTTCTCTAATTTAGTATGCATAATTAAATTCATTTAAAATGCTAAATAATCTGCCTTCTCCTGAGTTTCGCCTGAAAAAAAAAATCACCCGAAAATTTGTCATCCGCCCATAGTAAAACCATGGAAACCAAGAGTGAAAAGTGAACCGGTTCGGGGAAAATGAAACACATGATAAGGCTGAATATAATTAAACTCTCGCGGAAATTCTAAATAGGAAAAGTGCTCCTAGAAGACATGCAGCCAAGCGGTCCCTTTTGGGTAAGATTTTTAGAATGGCTTCACTTAACAAGCCCTTACTAAATTATCTTATGTGTTGTATATGAATACATGCACATACTACATACACACATATCTGTATTCTGCAAAACCAAATTAAATTACAAAAATATCACTATGAAGAGTTACAATTCATTAATTAAATATTTGTAAACTAGTGTAATCAATTATTTTGTATTGTATGTATGTCTTTGAATGTAAACATGCCGACTCATATCAATTGTGAGTTTGTTGACACTGTTTTTGACTGCGTACTTATGTAGTTTATGCACTTTAGCTTCATTAAAAACGAAAGCGTTTTAATACCATATCTAAGAGAAGAAAATGAAAACATTTGTGCACAAGTGTTTGTGCGCGATAAGCCCTGGGATGTATAGTTTTTTTATGTATATTTATATTGCATGCAATTAATTGTTGTAGAGCGCATTCAGGCAGGCGACAGATGCTGCGTCATTCACATATCGTCGTTTAAAGTACAAAACCGCGAATCGTCATTCTGCAAAACCGCGTAACTGACAACTGTGTCAAAAAAATATTTGCTCACCGGAAGCTCTTGGCATCAAGCCCTAATCCATTTATCCCTAATATCGATAATTAGATATAAGAAGAAGAGATAATTAGGGATAAAAGAGAAAATCGTTTTGAAATAGGACTAGCCTTAATCTCTCCTACAAAATCTTGGAATTTTCTTGATACGCGGTTTTGTACTTTAAACGACGATATGTATGTAAATAAATGCAAACTTCCGGCAGAATGTCTCAAACGATACAGATTAGGGACGCATAAATGTGCCAATTCGCACCCAACAGTTTAGGGCAAAAAGTGTGTAAAAATGGCGCCGACATACCACCCACATTTTGCGTGTTTAGCTAACGTCGGCAGTGCCAAAGCAATACAAATTTACCGGAACTAAAGGCAAGGAAGTGTTTGAAACACCTGTATCAGGAAATGTTATGACACACGTTTGTATCGAATTACTGCTATTTAAAGCTTTAAACACGCGAGCCCCCTCCATAGTTATAAGTATTGAGTTTCAGCTATTTTTAAATGAGCATGCAATGAATGCCCTTCGTGATTATCAAGTATTGTTTAAAAACAGAATTTACTATCGTGTACCTAGGAATAGGAAGTTTTTAATGGGAATGATGCAAGTGTTATTAATTATTTAAAATTTGGAATTTGTAACGGAATTAAAATGCGCAAGCTCATAAGTATATTTATTAAATTGTTAGCGCATCATTCAACTAAAATACAAACAATTTAATATGCCAAACACTTTGGTGCGGATGAATAGCGTGAAAAAAAGAGGTAATGAGTGGGAGGGTAGCATTTAATATTTGTACTATAATTGTACTATCCACGTATTTCTATGTATAACTAAATATGTGCATATATACTATGTATGTATGTAGATGCTTATGTACGTTACAACCGACAGGTGGTTGGGTGGATTATTAATGGCATACTGGCCGTAAAAACAAACGATGAAATAAAAAGATAATGAATGCGTCTTAATTAAATGGCAAAACTATGAAAAAACTTAAGTAGAAAAAATATATATTGGAAAATTATGAATGTTGTATAAATATGAATGATGACTTGGGCATTTCAGCCGTTACCTGTAATTGTGAATGGGTAGTAATTCCAAGATTTTTCTGTGATATAAAAAACACGCGGGCAAACCGATTGTACCCAATATGGTAACCGGCTATAGAGAAAAATTAGGAAATGAGTTATATGAGTTATATTATTTATTTAACACTATCACGTATTTACTATAAGCACCTCTTCCCTCTCACCTTGACAAATGTATGCGTTTTTCTGTATATTGGCCTTTGCCATGATCAGGATCTTCACATTCAGAGCTCTCCACAACTTCAACGCCTTCGCCATCACCCGATTGTTCCAAGCTGTGGCGCGCAATCATATACAGCTGTCCGATACGATACTAAAAGAATAACAGATGCATTATTCAAATATGTACATACATTGAAAAGGGTAAAGTACAAACTGTGGAACAGCACAATATTTAATAATCAGTCCACACTTACCTCTTCTACTGTGAGCGGCATGCAAATGCGATACTCCTTGCATAAGACCATTTTGCTGTGTCAGTCACACGTGCGTTAGAG
>NW_023458562.1:15677203-15677844 GCF_013731165.1 Rhagoletis pomonella
TTTTCTGGCAGCACCGGTAGCCGTGCAACTCTGTGTGATTTTTTTGAGACTTGGTACATTTTTCTGTATTGCGTTTTTTGCTTTGCAAGTGAAAATTTGTGAAATACACCTCGCCGTTGTTGGAGAATATAAAAAAATATATTTTTTGGAACTCCTATAAATTTTTGGTTGTATAAACTAATAATAAATAGGTAATTAATGTACAATGAATATGAATTGAAGATAAATTGGTGTAAATTGTTGTGTTGTGACCTCTTGTACTACATATATGCAAATTTTCTTTATACTATTGGGCCTTTCAATGGCATTTCAAGAAAGTAACATTGATCTAAATTTAAGTGCGAATTTTGTTCTCTTTTCGTTTTTCAGTAAGCAGAACTTTTATAAGAAGGAGCAGGTGTAAAGTGTCTAGTGACAGCACAACAACGACAAGGCAGGCATTTCGATGCTAAGGATCCGCATCAAAATGGGTCCACAACAGCGTAATAAAGAATGGACTTGCTGCTTTGGTTTGCACGTTCATACCGCCACCATTATGATTGGCCTCTGGCATTTGGTGAGTTCTTTTTTTTTTAATATTTATGTAGAAGCGAATGTATGGTATGTATAGAAGCTTGCTGGGCGCAAAAGCTTGTACATAT
>NW_023458562.1:15677944-15692416 GCF_013731165.1 Rhagoletis pomonella
CGTCAGCAGATTCGGTGGTGCTGATATGACAGTGTGTTTATAAGGTATCCAAAGGAAAGTTAACGGTATATAGAGCTTTTGCTGCCATTTAGGACGTGCCAGTAGAATTACCCATGAAGAATATGACAGTAACGATTCTGACCCTTATTATGAGTTACATTCGATTTTCTATCTTCGCTGGCTATCTTAGCAAGGTCGTTGGTTCGAGTCCCACGGCCAGTAGAATTTTCGTATTATTTTTCTTTTTTATTCATTTATTTATTAGTTCTATAATTTTTAACGCTGCTTTCAAAAATTGTTTGGCAATCGCTCCAACCGAGGATCGAACCTGGCACCTCCAGACTTGTAATAAGCAACTTTCACGACTCGGCAACCGCGGACGCCATACTTGCTTACTTTGTTTGCTTACTTGTACGAAAGACAACAACTGGCCGTTTTTACCAGTGCACAGTGGGCGCCTTGTTAATAACTTCGAAAAAAAATAACAAATTTCAGGTATAATATTTTTTGTATATTTTTGTATTTGTATGTTTTGAGAGATCAATAATATTAGAAAATACATGATTTTCGACAACCAAAAACTTTTTTGTTGGTACTGGTTTACTGTGTCAAACTAAAAAAAGAGTGCGTTTTGACTCTGACATCGTACCTAAAAAACGCAAAAAATCAAAAACTTGCCAAAACTTGCACCTAGATCTTCAACTTTATATAGACAATAGTGCATACTAAAATCAAAAATACTGGGGAGAATCCTGTCGAACCAAACTTTTATTCCACAGAAGATTGGGTTACACCATGACTAAACAGTATAAGCACCGGCCACAAACATATTTTTTTTATTTAACACATATCTAATTATTTCAATTAAACCACTAATCCAAACAAAAAGTTCGAAAAATAAAATTTTGTCTGCAAACAAACTGCAAAAAGCGCGAAAATAATTAATGCACTTGCTGAAACATATGCTAAGTTTGAACGCTCACTGCTAGCCAAATATTGTAAGCAAAAAAAAAAACATCAAATCCGTTTTTTTGTTAGTTGTCGAAAAAAATGAAATTTTTCGGAATTCGAAAATTTAAAACTTCACTAAAATGCCGCCAAACTGACCATTTCTCCCACCCTGCAGAGTTGTCATCGAAAATTCCCCAGATCCGAGTTAATTCCCAAAAATTCCGTGCATTTGTTCGGCTGCTCATAGGCATTTGAAAGAGGAAAATAAATAAAGGCTGTTTATGCAGATAAGTGAGCCCGTTTGTCACCCGTATAAGTTGATAAAAAATGTCGAATAGTTGAGCGAGTTTCGCAGAAGTAAACATCCTTTTTTTAAGCGAAAAATCTATTCGGAAGGGCGCACTATCATTCCACAGGGGCTTAGATGGAACCTAGTTTCCGACTACCATCAAAACCAGGGGGAACGCAGGTAGGGGGTTTGGGGGTTCTTAAAAAAATCTACACCCAAAATTTGTTTCGCAATATAAATGTTAAAATATAACTGACAGACTTAACTGTTTTCTTTCATATATAGTAATACGGCTTAATAGCTCTGATCCAGTACTCCATGAACTTACAGGTTTTAACACAAACTTGCTGGAAGTTACAGGATAAATGATCCCGTACTCCAAATTCCTCAAAAATCCAGTAAATGAGAGAGCTATTTGGAGTGTGTAAAATCATGAAAAGTGTCAAGCCATCACTGGTTGACGTTTTTACAGGAAAATGCTTTTTTGTTCCCGTCCTTTTTGGTTGTTACTCACTTTGTACTCTCACTTCAGAGAGAAATTTTGCTGTTTCGACATTTTTACAGGATTTTACACGAAAAGTATGGGATCAGAGCTAACGTGTATATGTTTATTGAATTTAATAAAATAACAAAAAATATATATGTTTGAAAGTTTGTCTTTTATTTACACTTCGAAAATATGGTTACCGTGGGTATCGGTTTGATTTGAAGCAGCTAAGAAGAAATATGGGTGTAAGTAATTGAGAAATAATATTGATAATCTTGTGCCCAGATAAAGTTAGGAAGCGTAAGGCTGACTCTTTCAAAATTTTATTTAACAAGCTGCACGCAGACGGGTTGTCAAGGTAGACTTTCCAGCTTAGAGGAAAATAGAAATTTGTTGGAAAAAAGGAACTAGTTATCTACGTCTTAGCAACACACAGAGTCGCTTGGTACTGAAACACACATCTTCCTTGTTTACTTAGGAGCCAACATATTAAACACCAAGAGCAATCTTGTCAAGAACTGATACTTGGGGTCAGAAATTGAAAAATAGATTCCCCCTATTTTGTGTATATGGCAAAGAAACAAGGATGATTTCGGACAAGGACGAGAAGCTTGCAGGGAGCGATAGCAACAACGTTTGGAAACACATTCGAAAGACGGTGTTTAGAAGGATCTGCCTGCACTAGGAATGCAGAAACTGGTATAACTTGACAAAGGGGAAGACAGCTGTCGATTTTTTTCCCAACCTAAACCGACAAAGTCTCCACCGAATTTTTTCATTAATCGGAACCTTAACTCTCCACTCATGAGGTCATGCGATTTTAACGCAGGTTAACTGTTTAAAAACGCCAAATACATATTTTGAGTGTTTTTAGAAACTCTCCACTCTCCACAGACATGGTGCAAACGGACCTAAAACTTGTTTAATTAATTCATTTTACAGATGAAAATTGGTGTGGAGAGATTTAACACACCTTCCATAATTAAAAAAAAATGGTAAAAAGCGTTTTTGTCTTTCATTTAGCAGCTCTTCTGTGGATTTGTAATATAATTTACGTCTCCAAAAGCGGAGTTTCTGAAAACACTCACATTGACGTATTTAAATGATCGTTGCCTTAAAAAAATCGTATGATTTCGTGAGTGGAGAGTTAAGGTTCCGATTAATGAATAAATTCGGTGGAGACTTTTGTCGCTTTTCAAAAGCTCTATACTTTTTGTAGAGTTGTTCAAGTTACTCCAAAATGACAGAAATTATGTAAATTCTATTGATTTAATAATATCTACACTTTTTTTAGAGTTCTATGCCCCAATAAACTTATTTCGAGCAAAAAATTTGTAAATATAGTAAGCAAACTCAAACCAAATGTTGTCTGTTTTTTGTCTTTATTTATCCACAAGTTAAAGCACACTGATTGCACCGCAATGCAAGTGCGCGCTCTCATGACAAATCTTCGTATCATAAACTACCGTTATTCGAATACTTTTTTTGTAAGTTTTTCTATATTTAATGTGTAGTACATATGTATTGTATTTCATTATATTATGCGTATAATATAATATATGATAATAACCATTATTTAATTGCATAATAGTTTTGATAAATATTTTAATTATAATTATACGAAAGTCTTCTTATACGATATTACAAAAAGGGTATAGTAAATTTTGAAATACTAAAAACTAGCGGCTAAAAATGTTTTTGATGAAATACATAAATCAAAAGAATATTGAATTAAATTGTAACATGGTAAGTTGTTGAGGCGCATAAAAAATTGTAAGAGGAAAAAATTTAAATTAAAAAAAGAAAAAACAAGCTATAAAAAAATTAAAATATTAAAAAACATGTTATGCTATTTCGAAAATAAGAACAAAATATTTTTTCACAAACGGTGGTGATAAGTTGTTGTGGCGCGTGAGAAGTTGTTAAGAGGGAAAATTTTAAATTAAAAAATATGTGATATACAACTTTGAAATTAAAAATAACAAAACAGTTTGATAAAACAAAAATTAAAAAAGTCAAGATATAAATGCCTCGTAACTGTGTAAACCTCGTAAATAAACCGGGTTTCCGTACAAAATTAAACAATTTTACGAGGTTTGCGTGGATATGAGACTTTGTATGTAAATATTTAAAACCCGAAACGTTAGGTATACTAAATAAGTAAATAATATGAAAATACTCTAATGCCTTTGAATTTGATGTAATTTATAAAAATAACAATTTAATGTTTACATTACATCTAAACGTTGAAACTTAAATTGTGCGACAGTGCAGAAATTCAAAACTAAAATATGTTTTAGTTGTAATTTTTTATATTGTAGATAATGGTTTCACTACTTTTTTTTAGTATAAGTATATTTTGGACATCATTTCTTTACACAATAAAAACGTCGTTATTTGCGACATATACCCTTAACAACACATTTAGTTGAATATGCATATATGTGTGTAAGTAGTCGGGTTTGTGTGTGTGTTTATCAAGTTTTTAGCCATATACGCTTATATTTTTGTATAATGTATGTATGCAAGTGTTTTTTTTCTTTTTGTTAACGCTTAGCTTTTGGTATTTATTTATCGTTTAAGTAGTTTTTGCTGTATACAATTCTTAAAATTTCATTCAGTTTTCATACTCTATTTGAAATCGTTTGTAAAATCACTAAATTTCTGGGGTATTACTTTCACTTCCACTTTTAACACGCTTTAGCATTCATTCAAAATAGTAAAATTTTTTTGTTTCCTTTTTTTCTGTGTGTGTGATATTAGAATACATACATTTAGAGCGAAAAGTTGTTAATTTTTATTGTTTATCATTGTATTTTTTTTTTGCTTTGCATCTTTTTTTAGCACTTGATAATGTAGTTTCGCAGTTGTGTTTGAAAATTTTAACAATTTTTGTTAGTTTTATAGCAATTTTTGCATTGGAGACTTTTTCTGATAAATAATTTTCTCTTTAGTTTTGCTTAAAACCTTTTTACTTTAGTTGCTATTCTATTATTTATATGTATGTATATTTATTTCCAATCACTCGTGTCTTTCCTAAATTTTGTTTAGTAAAAAAAAGCATCGAAAATGTCAACAACCAAAGATAGCTAAAAAAATGTGCTGCCAAAAAATTATATACCAATCTCTCCACTCAATACCTAAAGCAAAAAATATTTTTCTTGAAAATTTACGTAGTATGTAGCATAAAACCGAGACTCAACAATAATTAAAGGTTTTAAGCGCTCCAAAAATGCCCATTTTTTGCGTTCTTAAGAAACTACGGTGTCAAAGTTAGAAAATTTCTAATCAGAAAAACTTAAATAGCGAGCATCATTTATTAAAAAAAACACTTTAAACTATTTTCCACGTTTTTTTTTCTTGTGGTGTGCGTATAAATATTTTGTTTACAAAAAAATTTCCAACAATTTCGGAACGGAGTCTCTGCTTCCATAACTTGAGCGTCACAAAAAGAAACATTTACAATTCAAGTCAAAATTTAAGCCAAACGTCCTTACGAAAAACAAAAAAATTACTCTCACGAAAGCCATTATTTAGCCGTACTCTTCACAAACTGTGGATATACAATCATGTTGTTATTTGAACATTCTTAACTTGTTACGAAAATCGCTGTCTTTTCATATACAAAACCACTCTTCACATCCTCATAAAACTCCTCAGGCATAACACGTATTGCCGCAATAATCACTCACTGCGCTTAAGCCTGACTCTCATTTCTATTGTCTGCTTGTGGCGACTGTGGTTGTCCCAAGCGCGGCTCTCCATTTCCAACGGTCACCCTGATAGCGCCATTAATGTAAGGGGGCGGTGGCGTCAACTCGCCAGTAGCACGTACTGTATCTGCTGCAGCCGCAGGGGCAGCGATATTATCCGACTCAGTGGGGGCCGTAGCAACGGTTTCAACACTCTCAGCGCCGACGCTTGCTTCATTCCGTCTCATTGGCGGTGTATTTGCATTCACATGTACTGTGTTATTATTGTTCGGTGTATCATTGTTGTTGTCCATGGTATCGTCAGCGGTGACCACTGCAGCGCCAGCAGCAACCACATTATTGGCCGCATCTACCTCGGCATCGACACGCTGATAGTTGGACATAGCCACCTGATAGGATGGTGGTGGTGCTTGCTTCATATACTGTGCAATAGCTTCGTCATAATTTGGCAAGAGTGTTGTGTAGGCGCGCTCTTCGCCCACCAGTCCAGCGCCACCCAATTCAGGCATCACACAAGGTAGAAGGGTGCGTAGATTTTGCTGACGCAGCGTAAGATACTTGTAACAACGCCAAACAACGCCGATGGCATAGGCCTTCAAGAAGACAATGCAAATGAAAACAACCAAAACGATAACCATCAGCTCTTCCTGTGACATCTCGAGTAATTTCTCGCGCCAAGGGAGGCGGTGTGATTCGGCGATTAGGCGGTGTATAGCTTGTAGGTAACAAATGTAGCCAGCAGCAGTGAGACTGTGTTAGAGAATTAGAAAGAAAGCTTTAAAAAAAAGATTTTATATGATTTATGTTAATTTTAAACTTACGTAGTGATGGCAAAATCAAACAGCTGCAAACAGAAAAATGGTAACAAATGTGAGGGTTTACCCTTGAGTGTGCCGTAGATCATCATGAGTGTAATAGCGATCATACAGGTGCAAACTAAGCCGCCCATATCAAAATTTTCTGCAATATATATAAGGAGAAATAGAACATAGGGTTTAGCAGGGGAAATAATAGATTTAAAAGTTTTATTTTTACTTACGATATTGTTTGCGATAGTTAAGCGAATGATCGCGATATGGGTATGGTGGATCCACCTTGCTAAGCGGTGTGGGCAAGGCGGGCGCGCTTAAATCGACTGTATAGTCGTAGCCGCTCTCGAGCTCTTCCATCATATGCGGATTGCGCCATATTACAGCGAGTAGACTGAGTGCCAAAATATTCAAAAACTGAAAAGACAGTTGAATTAGCAGTTTAGAAATTTTATAGAAAACATAATCTAACTATAATTTAACTATAATTTAAAAACGCGAAAAATCATGTTTTCCAAACTCTCAGATTCTCCCAAAAAAGTCTACACTTTTTACTTTTTATAAGGAACCCATTAATTTTTTTAAATGTTTTATTCTTTGATATATTTTAGATAAGCAAAAAACTTTAAACTTTTAAGTGCTTTCAATAACTCCCTACTTTATTATAGAAGATATGCTAAATGATTTAAGAATACTAGTACATTAATGACAAGAGGTTTGTTAAAAATCTCTCTATTCTTGCAGTTTTTATTTAATCTTGGACAACACATTTCTAAATATAATTTAAAACCGTGAAAACCCAATATTCGCCACCTTGTTACGAATTTAGAAAAATTTTACAAATTTTTATCTAAATTTCAAGCTTTTCAACCAGAATTTTTATAAAATTTTTGAGTATGCAGTTAACAGGCTTATAAAATTTTAGTAAAATAGATTAAAGTTTAGAGCGGCTAAAAAATTGCATTGGTTTTTAATAATTTTTTATTTTTTTTGCTGACGGCTTTTGCGGTCTTTTTCATATGAACAGCGAAATTTAGGAAAACTGGCGTTGCCTTCTATTTTTTTCGCAAATGGTCTTGCGCATAGTCTTCCACAAAAAATTCAAATTTATTAGAAAAAACGGTGCAGAACGCCGTCAATAACAAAAAATTTAAAAATTAATGCCAGTTTTTTGCCGCTCAAAATTTACACTTATTTTACTAAAATTTTATAAGCCTGTTGATTGCATATCAAATATTTTATTCTGGTTACAAAGCTCAAAATTTAGATAAAAATTTGTGAAATTTTTCTAAATTCTGCATATAGTTTGAAAGCGTGATTTATATGATTTTTGTTAAAGTATGAAACATATTTTTATAAAAAAATAACAAAACATTTTAGCTTGAAAAACATTGTAAATATTAAAAAACGAAACACCATTCATCCACTTTTGCCCGCCACTGTATAATATCGGGGAAGGAAATAAATAGGAAAATGTGCTAACGTTCTGTTATGAAGTCGATCGAAATAAGCAAACCACGATTTCAAAAGCGAAAATTGGTTAGAGTAACAAATACGCATATACAATTACCTACATACATATGCACGAAGAGGCGTACCACCAGCTAAAAATAACATTGAAGTTTATTTAAAGCAAAATTTCCATTTATCGTGGGCGTCATAAAGACATGTCCGGCATGGTTAAATTCAATACAATTACTTATGTATGTACATACATACATATGTTGCATGACAAAAAGAAGACAATAAAAAACGTCAAGACGTATGAAAAAAAGCAGGCATCTGAATCTCAGAGCTTGAATTACAAATTAGTGTAAACTTCAATGAATGTTGAAAAATAATTAACGGACGCAGCGCGCCAATGTTTACCCGAATTGTTGTTAGATATTACGGCAGAGTCAGCTGAATTGAAATCACGTTTACAGGCAAGGCATTTATTTGCTTATTTTATATGATTTGTTATTTTATTTGTTGTATTTTATATTTTTTGAGTTGTATGCTTTATATAGCAATTAGCGCATTGTATCAGAAGGGCAAGCAAAAGTATATACGCTGACGTAGCTTCTTTTAAAAGCCGGAAAGCTGTCGAGACAAACGTAAATAATATGTATGTACTTCCAAATACATACTCGTATACTGAAATACTAAAAGCGTCTCACAAGAAAAGCGCGTGTTGCTGTTGAAGCGTAACGCGCCGTTCAATGGCCTGATTTTGCAAGATTCTTCGGTGATCGCGGACGTAGTGTGAAAGTATAAGTGAATGGGTTAACAACTAAAGGGAATAAGTCAGCAAACACCAAGTTTTATGATATTTGATGGATTTCCCTAAAATGAATCGAACTGCACCAAAATTTCCGTATCGGAAAAATGCTTACTTATTCCCTCTGGTAATTAACCGATTCACGTACTAACTAATTGAGCTCTATTCCCTTGATTCGGGCTGCTTTTTGAATGATGTCCACGATTTACTAGATTGGAGCGCACCGAATACCTCGTCGTTTCCCGAGATACCTTGCTACATTTGGTTTTGGTTAGTTCACCCAGTAGTTGTTGTTCTGTGTATACATCCTCCTGCGTTCCATTGTTTATGGTGGTTGCAGGGTTTCTGTCTTGTTTAGGTTTAGGATAAGTTAAACTGGCTGGCTGTGCGCCATGGTCTGTAGAGGTACCAAATGAAGACTGAACCCTAAGTAGGCTTATAACAGACAACATTTCCGCAAGTAGGCAGTGACCTGTCTGTAAACCTGTCTGCTTAGGCTCCAGTGAAAATACAAATTCGCTCGACTTAGTGTTAAACTGTTCCATCTCAGAATCACTTGTCTTTACATAACCCTGTTGATCTCATTTTGTAAATTTTTTGTAGACGTTATTTTGTGTCGTTTATACAGGGTGGCGACGAATTACTGTTATCAATTTTTTTTTTTTTTAATAAAAGGATCCTTTGTAGATTTTGCGAAAAGAGTAATTTATCGTAAATTTTCCACAGCGTTTACTTGAATTTTATTGGTTAGTTTTTACACAAGCGGCAGCAAGTCTTCGTCGGTTAATTTATTCTATATCATTACACTTCTTTACACTCCCCCCTCCTGTCGAACATAAAGCCTCATACTCAGAAAACGAATAGACTCGGAACTGGTGACTAGGACGGCCATTCATTCGACCAACCCTTTCTTTTGTCTTTTTTTATACAAAGTCTAAGAAAAAATACACCTAAAAAGACTTGCGTGTACGTTTCTCCCAAAGTTAGCCCTGCTGACAAATGGAAATAAGGATTTAAGTTTTAAAACTGCTTAATAAAATTAAAGTAAAATCTGTGGAAAATTAAGAATTAAATATGTTTTCCATTAAAAAACAAATGCATAACAGTTATTCTTCGCCATGCTGTACAACACGTAGGTTTGCTTTTCAAGTATAGGGTACTTTTAGTACTGGAACCTAATGCAACCTACATATTCGTAGCTAGCTTCTTTATTGCTTGCCTGCAAAAATGTGATATGCGTGAAATGTGGCTGCTGTTGAAGCAGCATGAAAATTAACGTCCTCGATTCAAAAAAGGCGGCGTCCTAAATCATCAGCATTGCCCCACCGTTAGAAGAATTTGATGACAAATACTTAACGATTTCACTTAGCTATGCGGAGTTTTGTGACAACCCTACATGCATATTTTCCTATTTGATTCACTTTTTTATCGCTCCCAATGTTTGCCTTAACACCTCATTCTTTTAACAAGTTTGTTTAATTTTCTATTGAGCTATTCCTTCCTGCACTCTTTTTGCGCAATTTATTTTTCTTGCATTTTACAGCCCGTCAGTCAGTCTAGGTGGTATGTTTGGACATCCATTTTGAGTTCCTGATAAGACGATTAATGCACGCAAAGATTCCACTAGGGATTAGCTGCATTACAATAAAAGATTCATATTTAATTACCAGTAGCAGCAATAAACCCGATCTTGAATTTGCATACCCGTAGCTCAGCTCATTACCATTCAGTTGCCAAGCGTGCTCATGCATCTCTGAAGCAGTTTTACTTTTTCGAACCGACTACACCAGGTACACCGCTGAGGTGCATGTGTCACGCTTCTATCTTTGTTGTATATGAGGAACTGCTATTCATAAATGAGCCAAAGATGTTTGCTTGCATATTTTGTGTTAAATATTTATCTTTTGAAGCAATATATCTCGTATGTTTGCATATGAGTTTATGTCTGAAATTCATTTTGCTTTATTTTTCTTTTTTGAGTTGATATATCGCTGGCTCAAAAGTGGATAAGTCCAAATTTTATGAAAACTTACATTTTGATGCAGGAAGCAACGAAAATTAAAAATACATCTTTTCCCAAAAGACCGAATTACATACATATTTTTTATTTGTATTTTGTATTTTTTTTTCATATGAAGCCAGGTTTTGATTTGAATACGCCAAAATGTTATCAAGGGTTTGAAAAATATTTGAATAAAATGAGTTTGGGAAGTTTTTCTCTGCTGCAGAATTTGAAAACACTCTAAAATCCCTATCATATTTTTGTTAATTAATGGCCAAATCTGTGGGGTGCTTCAAGGTTTTTATGAAAAATTTTTTCATTGCAGAAAGACCCTCGGAGAATTGCTTTTGTCTGCTGTGGGACGGTCTATCAGAAAAAAAAATAGATGCCGAAACAACAATCCATTCAATTTAAATATACTCCACCATGGCCAGCCAGCCCCATACATTTATTTAATAAAATTAAAAAAGGTAAGGAAAACTCCTAGTAATTAACAAAGTGCAAGTGTGTGCACTGTATATGTTCTTTATTTTAGAAGGAATGTTGATAAGATTGGTTTTTTTCCAAAATTAAAAAAAATAATAATAAATAAATAAAAATTTTAGGTCCTATAAAATGTTTTTGTTATTTTTTGGCCTTTATAACAATTATATTCAACAATTTATATTGAGCTCGAGGCCGTTTTGAATGAAAATTTCATTGTGGAAAAGCAACAATAATTTGAAAAAATGGTAGAAGTGATAGCTATTTCGGAAATCACCACATTTCCTCATCAGACTTCTTTCAGTAGGATTCGAACCGACGATGCCACTGACTCAGCCAGTTGCCTATGCACCGAGCTAAGTACGCCTTGTAAATTATCGTTTGCTTTTTCCACTTTTTTCATTTTTGTTATGCCAACACAACCAAGCGCAGCTATTCCGCTGCAATTCACTTGATCATGTGGTTGTTGGTATTGTTGGTTTTTGCTAATAATTCTATTTTCAGAATGTTTAACTTTTAGGTGAGCTCGTCCTTAAGTTATTTGTTTTTGTTATTTTTTTGGCCTTTATAACAATTATATTCAACAATTTATATTGAGCTCGAGGCCGTTTTAAATGAAAATTTTATTGTGGAAAAGCAACAATAATTTGAAAAAATGGTAGAAGTGATAGCTATTTCGGAAATCACCACATTTCCTCATCAGACTTCTTTCAGTAGGATTCGAACCGACGATCCCACTGACTCAGCCAGTTGTAAATTATCGTTTGCTTTTTTCCACTATTTTCATTTAAAACGGCCTCGAGCTCAATATAAATTGTTGAACAGGTCCTATAAAATGTAATTAATATTTAACTACCTACTTATTAAAGTATGTTCTGCATTTTTTTTTTGTATCGAAGAATATAATATGTAACACCGCAAATTCTTAGCCACTGCAAATGTGCACCTTATTATTCTTAACAAAAAGTTTGTCGCAAAACTTTGTTGAATTATTATCATTTGCATTTGAATGCTTCTCATTTTTCTGCAAATTTTGAAAATTAGATAAATGGTCGCGTCCCTAAAATTTTTCACACGACAAAAATACATATTAGGTGATAAAATTGTGCCAATTTTAGACAACTTTATATTTTGAAGAAAGGTTATGAAATCTTTCTTCTATTCAAAAGTTTAGGTGGTTCCAAGTTGAATTTTATTCTATTGCGTTATTGCAAAAGGATTTATAGGTCCTTAAAGGAATTTGATAACAAAAAATATTTAAGCCGGAAGCTCTAAAAAAATTGTATAAGCCGTTCAAGATTGTTGCACGTAGATTTCAATTTACATAGCTTAAAATTTATTAATTTATCACTTTCTCAACAAAGCTCATAAAAAGTTCAAAGACGCCTAGGCCTGACAAAAAATGTTCCAATCAATTGCATATGTATGAGCGAACCACCTTTTTCCAGCTAATCAAATAAATCAAATAGAATAGAATAAATCAGCAAGGCGTTCAGTTCAATATGTATAACGTCATCATATGCACACATTTATATACTTATATGCATGCATTCATTTACAAAACATACATACACATACATTTACATACATACTGTGTATTTGTACAAAACCTTGTAAAATGAAAACGAAAAGAAACAACAAAAATTTAACTCATAATTAGTATTACTGTGCAAAGAGTTGATAGATAAGAATTTGCAAATAAGCAACTTCTGAATAATGCCTATCATATTGCCCGTACCATGCATTAAATATACATAGATGTATGTATGATAAATACATAATTATTTAAGTATGTATGTATACGTACATATGTAGATAACAGCAGCTACAGCTGTGTACTGCATATGCATATAAATATTAGCAACAAAAGCAAAGTCAATAGACAGCGCAGCCACTAGCTGTATAATCGCCAGAATGCATGGTAAGCATTGTAATTGAGAAACAATGGCGTTTGTCAGTACTCATAAAAACGTGAACTTATGGCAGAATACAATAACACAATCCAGAGATTCAGTAAATGATGGTTTAGTAGAATCTGCATGTATGGGTAAGGCATGTACGCTCTAAGCTTGATTATGTAATGCATTGTACACTTATATACAAGCACTTCAAGCGATAAAGCGGTACAAATGTTTAACAAAAATATTGATAGCAAGGTAACACAAAAGATGGAACAGCTGCTTTGAGGGCTTTGTACTGCCTTTCGAGTTTTTTTTTTTTTTTAAATACGTATGAAACCAGAAATGAGAAACCGTGCATCAAAGGTTATCGTTTAAGCAATAAACGTGGCTTAGCAAGAATTTAAATATATACATATATTTATTCATTGCTGGTTAGAGTAATTCGAATGCAAGCACACGACGGGTATACGTATGTATGTGTGTTCAAAGCTTAGACATTTGTTTGCGGTTGACTTTGGCGGCTTGCCTATACTAGGCGTATATTATCTCATGAGTCATCGCAACAAAAATATTTAATTGCATGTTTTATGACAAATAAGAAGTGTTGATACGGTGTGTATACACACACATGCGTACCTACAAACAGTATAAATAGCGTTTACACAAAAAATAATCATGTTTCGCACATTGGTGTTTAATGGCCGCTCAAATGAACTGCTTACTTGAGAAGAAATAAAAATAAACTTTCGATTTTGCTGTGAAGCATTTTAAATTATATACACAAATGCTATGGGGTATAAGCTAGACTATTCAGCATTATGAAACGTGAACTGGCAATTAAAAAGGCAAAAACAGTGAAACAAAATAAACCAAATTTCTGGGAAATGGCCAAATAAGCTGTACGTGCTTGGTGAATAACTGCCTTACTTAGCTGAAAGCTGCTTTTGCTTAAACTCGTTTCAGATATAGTATTTACATACATATGTATGTATATTCTGTGGCCTTAAAAAAAGTCAACAAAATTATTTTTCGGTGCGACTACCTAGATATTTATGTGGCGCTTCATGTGACATTAATTTTTCATGTTTTACTTTACTTCCTTTGACTGTTGCATGTAAGTGCATAATATATTTTCATTTTGCTTTTCAACTAGCTCGATATGGCAACAGATTAGAAACAATTTTATTGGGTTGTACACTACTGATCAAGGCGCGTTCAAAGTTAAACCTTTAAACTATGCGTTAACCTGTGTACTTTGTCCTTTCTATAAATATAAGCAAAATCAAAATCTACGTCAATACAACAATCCAATTTTGTTCGCATTATTAACTAATCAACGTCAGTCTGTAATTACCACCTTGTTGTGCCTGCTTTTCTTTCTACTTTCTACTGCAAGCCACAAATACTTTTCAAACTTTCTTCGTATTATTTTGCTTGTCCTATGCAGTATTTGTGTTTTCCCACCTGCCTAGAAAATCTGCCACCGGCAAAGAAATCACCGCCCAGAGTAAACACAATCGGAAACCACTAATATGTACAAGCTTTTGCGCCCAGCAAGCTTCTATACATACCATACA
>NW_023458562.1:15692516-15695395 GCF_013731165.1 Rhagoletis pomonella
TTTTTTTTTTTTTTTTTTTTGCTTTGCAAGTGAAAATTTGTGAAATACACCTCGCCGTTGTTGGAGAATATAAAAAAAATATATTTTTTGGAACTCCTTTAAATTTTTGGTTGTATAAACTAATAATAAATAGTAAGCAGAACACTTATAAAAGGAGCAAGTGTAAAGTGTCTAGTGACAGCACAACAACGACAAGGCAGGCATTTCGATGCTAAGGATCCGCATCAAAATGGGTCCACAACAGCGTAATAAAGAATGGACTTGCTGCTTTGGTTTGCACGTTCATACCGCCACCATTATGATTGGCCTCTGGCATTTGGTGAGTTCTTTTTTTTTAATATTTATGTAGAAGCGAATGTATGGTATGTATAGAAGCTTGCTGGGCGCAAAAGCTTGTACATATGTGTGTTTTAGTGGTTTCCGATTGTGTTTACTTTGGACGGTGATTTCCTTGCCGGTGGCAGATTTCTTGGCAGGTGGGAAAACACAAATACTGCATAGGACAAGCAAAATAATACCAAGAAAGTTTGAAAAGTATTTGTGGCTTGCAGTAGAAAGTAGAAAGAAAAGCAGGCGCAACAAGGTGGTAATTATAGACTGACGTTGATTAGTTAATAATGCGAACAAAATTGGATTGTTGTATTGACGTAGATTTTGATTTTGCTTATATTTATAGAAAGGACAAAGTACATAGGTTAACACGTAGTTTAAAGGTTCAACTTTGAACGCGCCTTGATCATTAGTGTACAACCCAATAAAATTGTTTAAAAAAGTGGTTGTACGTTATCTAATATGTTGCCATATCTAGCTAGTTGAAAAACCAAATGAAAATATATTATGCACTTACATGCAAGACTCAACAAAGGAAGAAAAGTAAAACATAAAAAATTAATGTCACATGAAGCGCCACATAAATATCTAGGTAGTCGCACCGAAAATTAATTTTGTTGACTTATTTTTTTAAGGCCACAGAATATACATACATATGTATGTAAATACTATATCTGAAACACCTGCCTGCGGGTAGGCGCGAGAATATACCTGCAGTAAGGCATGCTTGTCGTAAAAGGCGACTAAAATCCACTTGGTGTGTGTGCCCCGAATGGCATTCGTGCGTCTCGGGAAGTAGGAGGATGGCGGGAAGTATACCCTCTGAAATACCCACCAACCCTAGCAGTTTGGGACAAAACTGTAATTATGGAGAAGGCACAACGTAAGGACGTAAGTACTTAAGGTGGTACCCACGTTTGTGGAAATCCACCCACACCTGCGAAAGTAGGTACGATTAAACTTCTTAGTGGTTAATCCACCAGAGCACGGCGTTGAAGTTCGAGCAAGAGCTCCAAAAGATGTGCTTGAGGTCGGAGCGGAATCAGTGCATTCCGCCCAGACCTAAAAGAGTGGGAAGGGTCAGAAGCTGCAGTGGAAACTACTGCTTTCCGCCCAGACCAAGAAGATGCCGATGGACTAGAAGCTGGAGCGGAAACTACTGCTTTCCGCCCGGGTGACTTAGGCCGGAATGGAATCAAATGCATTCCATCCAGGTTCTACGAGCGGATCTTAACCCTGGCGTCCCGCCCCTTCAACACGAGTAAAACGCATTGGAAAGGCAAACATTCCAACCGCCTAAAATCAGGCAGCATTCTCGAACGTTGCGCAGGGGAAAGTCTTGGCGATGGCCAACTTACGGATCTAAATGGAATCATCCACGTGCTGAGAGGAGTACTAAACTCTTTACTCGTTGTGTACGTCCAAAACTACTTCAAGTTAAAGCCGAGTCCAGTAAGGCTTTAACACCTGGCATACTGGAAACCCGTTTAGGATAAGTCTGCTATGAGCTGGTGATACTAGTATTCCGTTACCTGAGTATGCCTGAGTGACATCAAGCAGAAATGGCTTTCGGGCTAATGCTAGTGTCGCCCCCGTCCCGTTAAAACTCTGGCAAGACTCAGGAAACGCTCTCTATTCGTCACCGTTCAGTCGGCTGTGTAGGCTCAGGTGAAGCGATCCTGACTAATACCGATCTGGCTCTGATTCAAGACCCCATAAGGGCTTGTCTCAACCCTCGCCATGGCCTCACTGTTTACATAGACAACCATGGGATCAAATAGGTAACTACGCATACGAATAGAGATAACGGCCCTGAGTGGGGACCCAACAATCAAAAATGGATAAAAAAAACCACAATTAACAAAAACGCTACACCAAATAACTCGAGTTTGGAAATCTGTAGGGAAGGCGACTTAGATCCCTTTAGGAGGAGCTCAAAACTATCTCGCTCCCCTGTGACAACCCCAACGTGCGGAACTCCCCTAGTGGATGGGTTCCATAACTCTAACGAAGTGGGTCTGCCCGCAAAGCAACCAAAGGTTTTAGAAAACTTAGGAGTGGGAACCACATTTGAAAGGCTAGGGGCGCACATAAAATGTCTTGCGTCGATGCTAAAGGAAAAAGACGGCAAACGGCGTACTATCCACCAACAGATGAGAGACGTTATCGAGAATATCCGGTCTCTATACGAAAAGGCTGCTGCAGAAAAAATGCAAGTGCAAAGATAACGAGGCAGTCTGTGTTATTGGAAGCACACAAACGTCGCCATGGCCAAGAGCAAAGCCTGGCTCCGTTCGGAGAAAAGCGGCTACTGAAGCTGTCGGCTCCCCGGCGAATAAACGCGGAAGGAACGGAGGAAGTCAACAGGGATGCCCACAACTCGTAGAAAACGGGCCTACAATGGATTCTACGGCCACAGTGCAAGCAAATAAGGACAGCGAGTGGACCGAGGTCAAAAAGAAGGAAAAACGGCCCAAACCGAAGAATGTTGCCACCACAGGAAAACTGAGGCCAGGCGCAATCATCATAGAGAAAAAAGGTGAAAGCTC
>NW_023458562.1:15695495-15702414 GCF_013731165.1 Rhagoletis pomonella
TGCTTACTACACTGTTGCCACCCATCAATGCATTTTCATAAACTTACCCTTTCAACTACAATTTTTCGTGCTATAATAGATTTTAGCTAAATATAAACTACTTAGTTTTCAACAAAAACCTTATTCAATAGTAAATTTCAAATATTTTACACATAACGCTTGGCAGCGAATGCTTTCATCACTCAATTAACATACTAACGACAGATAAATAAATTTTTCATATCATAATTGCTTTAAAAACGATATTTCTTGCCCACATTTGATTAAAAATTAAAAGCATTTCACATAATTTTATTTATTTGCAACAGCTGATTGAGAGCGCGCGCACAAAAAGATGACAGATGGCCATCTTTTTGTATGCGTTAACTTTGGCATTGCCGTTGATATGTGGACATGTCCGTATAATTATGTCTATGCAGTCAGCTGTTAATCAACGCCAACGCCAACGCGAAAGTTCTATGTGGACCGGCCTTTAGGCCTTTAGTGTCGTTTGGCTTAAATTTAGCGCAAACGAAAACAAATTTTTCTAATTGTGTGGTTTTGCTATTATTAGTATGGTATCACCGAATTTCCCAATTTACTATCTTCGAAAAATCAAAGACAGTGACAAAGTCAATGAAAAAAGTGTGAATGTATGAATGCATTATTAAAAAAGTGTGAATATATTGCTATTGCCTTCGCGAAATTGGCCTGTATAAACCCCAAGTTAGGCATGTAGGATTTGTGGCGTCCCAACAAACACCAAAAAAATATTTCTACAACCTTGGAGAAATTCATAGTTATCAAGTTGATATACAACAGAAGTCTCCCACTCACCTATCAAAAAAAAAAACTAGTTTTTTGCATTTTTTTTCCTCATACTGGGATTCAGCGGGTCGAAATACAGCAGCCGCAGAAAGATTTCACGAGTATTAGCCGTTGGAGCTGTCTTTTGCCCTTTATCATGCGTCATTGGGTTGCAATTTGCAAGTCTTTCTATCGCCTTAGAAGCTCGGCCGTGTCCTCTGGATGGACCACAGAGAGGCTGCGAACCCATTAAGCTCTGTTTAGCACCCCATTTCGCTAGAGTGTCAGCCCTTTCGTTGCCATCGAAGTCCTCATGGCCCGAAAACCACTTCAAGGTTACTCTGTTGTTGGCTCCTAGTTTTTCCAGTAGTTTTTTTGCAACTATCCACTGGTTTTGACACTGTTTTTCATGAGTCAAGTGCTTTTAACGCTGCCTGGATATCCGACATGATGTTCATTTTGGCCCTATTAGTCCTTGTGCGAAGACTCTCGTAGACACAGCATTCACTCGCAAAAATTTCCGCCTGTAATTGGGTTGAGTATATGCCCATCGCGAGTCTTGTTTCCTTGCTCAATCTTGGAACTATCAGTGTGCAAAACTTGAGATCCCTCGCTGTACAAGCCGATTATCGATTTAAAGGTCACTCTGTTGATTGAGCAGTACGTTAATGTCGTCTATATTCCCCAAGTTTTACCATTGAGCCTTTGACAAGCATAGAATGCCATCGTGGCTTTACTAGTTACTGCTGTGAGATGTGAGTTGCCGTTGATATTACGCCTCTTGCTGCCTTTAAGTCTTTCAAAAACTTCGTCCACAACCTGTGTCCGCAGTGATAACTAAACGAAATACCTAATTAACACACAACGTACCAATGTACTCAAATATTTTTTAAAAGTTCAATGAAATTGTAAGAACTAAGTAGCCAAAGATACCAACTAATTTGTTTAATCATGGTTCCATATACCCTTCTGTTCATTTATTCTTTGCGTAAGACAATTTGAGCCATTTATTAGTCCTTATAGCATCGTATACGCACATAATCGCCCCCCGTACTAATTAACCTTCTGCAACTCTACATATTTCAAACGCTAAATCAAAATTAATCCCCTTAGATGGAAAAAGATATCCCCACAGCACACTCTCTAATATGCAGAGTAATTTTCCAAGTGTCAATAGTCTGCTGTTTGACTAACTCGCAAATTGCTGTTCCTCGAGTAATTTTCTAAGTGACAGTTGTCAAGGATAAGTAAACTTTCGCGGGATGTTGGTTAACTTTGATTTCTGCTTTAATAAGTAATAAAAATCAGTAAAGGAAAATAAATGTAAGCGAATAGAAATGCGAAAAAAGTACATATGTACATATACATACTATTTAGTACATACATACATATGTGAATAGCATTAGAGTGTAATTATGTAGTTGTGAGGCAGATAGTGGCTATGACTTAGCGTGCGATTGAGTTAGTTGCGAAGTTCAAGTTCCTAATTAGTTTTATGGAAATCTTATTAGTTAATGTGAAATGTCCGACGGCGCTGCGAGCAATGTGCGTGGACGTGGATACATACAATGATAATGTAAGTACATAGTACATATACAGTCAGCGTCAAAAATATGCTTACCCTGAAGTTTGAACGAATATATTTATTTATATTTTCCCAAAATTATTATATTATTTTTATATCAAAATACAGTTAATTTAACAGAAAAAACCAGATGATTGATACAGAACTCGCGGAAAATCCAAGAAATACTTAGAATTTGAAAATTTCTTAGTAACTTATGCGTTTTCCCAGAGCTATGCATGAAATTTAAAAAAAAAAATTATTCTTGTGGTTTTTGCCGTTGAATGAATTATATTTTTATAAAAAATAGGGAAATTTTTTATGAAAAATAAGTAGAAATAAATAAAGTCGTCAAACCGTCAGGGTATGCATATTTTTGACGCTGACTGTATATCTATGTATGGCGAAAGCAGCCATTAGTAACGGATGTGAACGCATTGCGATAAAACATATTACGTCTGACGGACGAGTTTCTTTGGCGGCCGGTTCAACTCGCCAGCTGCTCGGCAGCTAAATTGGCTGATTGCGGCTTATAGTTAGTTGCTGAAGCTATTGTATTTATGCTTCTCGATGTTGGCAACCATACTTGTAAGCTTCATTACTGAATGCACACGCTCAGCCAATTAGTTTTAGTAAAGATAATTCGCATAAGATGCCAAAGTGAAGCGCGTTAACACACACCAACGATGGCTGTCATAGGCAATGCCAATCCCACTGCTATTGATATGCAGGTCGGGAATAGAATGAGAGGTGGGATAGTATATATGTAAATACTTAGAGAGGTATGTATATGTATCTATGTATGTACATTCATTTCGCGTCAAAAGTACATACACATGCAGATTTCATATCCCTGCAAAAATCGTCGGACCATATTGGAGTCGCGGCCCAACTCGTGTCTCTACACCAGCTAATTGTTACCCGATCATTGCTCGTGTTTTAACGATCGTAATCACTCCACGATGTTTACTGGGCTGTGTTGCCGCGACGTAGGTACATCATGCAGTAATCACTTGTAGTAGTTTTGTGCTGCTCTCATGTAATGTCATGCTGGAGTAGACGGTCCTGCCCCAGGACATCACAATGTTAATTGGACCATATTCTTATATGGATATCAGTTAATTTTGGAGTACTCCTTGACCCTTAAATATTACTCTTTACATGCGCGTGTGGAGGTATGTAAACATGGAGTAGTAATGAGCAGCTTCATAGCAAGCAAATAAGCTGTATAGGACGCAAACTATATAACTACATAACTATGTATGTATGTATAATTGGCAGAAAAGAAAAGCAGTGAAATGACGCGAAAGGCCCGCGGCTTCTACCAAACACAGCCTTCAGTGCTTGGGTAGGCGCACTACTGTCGTGGTCAGTGTTGCCAGAACTTTTTGGGCCGACCGGCTAGATTGGCAAAAAAAAGCGGCTAAAAACGGCTAAAATGTTTTAGTGAAAATTCACATGCTTTATTTAAATAAATCGCAAGAAACGAAAGACTAGTTAACACCATTAATTTATATCGAGTGTATATTCCTCATCATCAAATGAATCACTATTGTATATATCACCTGAATTCATTAATTTTAAGAGATCGTCATCTACAGTAAAATTATGGCAGCATTTTTCTTCACGTTTTAAACCGCATCTTATATATAAAATAGCGTTTAACGTTTTAACGCACATTGGATTTCTTTGCTTAGTTTTTATTATGTATATTCATTGAACTAAATATTCGCTCTACTTCTGCATTACTTATAGGCAAAACAAGAAAACTAAAAACTAGGTTGGAAAGGTCAGCAAAAGGGTTTTCTCCTAGGGCATTTCGAAATTGATAAACTTCGGCCCAAAATTTTACAGTTGAGTCTAAATTACTCCAGGTATGTAACGTTAACCGTTGCCATTGCATCTCTATGGATGTTATTTCGTCGGCATCAAGAATGATAGAATACAAGATTGCGCCGATCAGAGAGGATTTTTGAGAATAACTTTTGTGTGACGTCACACTGGTGCAATTGCGAGAGAGAAATGCCAAAACGTGAGCAAGAATGGAAGAAGAAGAAAAAATGATGCAAAGGAAAACGTAAACAAGTTGCACCAGTGTGACGTCATGCAAACAACGATTCTGTCAAATTCGTTAAGAGAAAAATAGCGGTACCGAGATCGGCGCAACCTTTGTATTCTCTCAATCGTGCGTCGGCATTATATTTGTGTTTTTGTTGCTGTAGTTGAACAAATACTTTTGGTTTAATTACTCTTAATGTATTTCCAACCGAAAAAAGTAATTTTTATTTAGTGTGGCAATATTTATAGGGAGGCGTTGGCGTAATTCCTTTATTAAAGTGATAATAAAATAGCGACCATTTTCTCGAATTATTTTGTCGGCTTCGTGGTCAAAAGCGTTTGTACTTACTTTTGTTTTTAAATACTCATCAAAACTGTGATAAAACTGAGGAAATGGAGCAAGGTATGGTTCCAACGGGGAGCATATAGGATGAAATGTGTCCGCGCTAATAACCACTAGGGAGCATAGATGCGAAAGTAAAACATTGAGTTCATTAAAAATCTTCATTGGGTCTGCATTATTGCTTTCGAACAACTTGTTTACTTTTTGCACCTGAAAATTAGGCAAATAGTAAAATCGGCTAAAAACGGCTAACTTTTTTTTTACAAACCGGCTAACAAATCGGCTGCCGGCTAGATCGAATTTTCTCCGGCTAGTTGCTATCAAAACCGGCTAAATCTAGCCGGAAAACGGCTAAAATGGCAACGCTGGTCGTGGTGGCGGGTGGGCATCAAATCGCACACCACACGAACTCTGCCATTCTGTTGGTTCATTGGCTGTTCGACGATAGTTTAGGCCTGTTAGGAATTCGCTAGCCGTCAGGATCGGGCTAATGACCTAAATCCTTGTGCTTCAATGAGCTGTATGCAGTTAGGCGAGCGCAAATTGTCAGTCGTGCGTATAATTGGCATTAATACAAAAGCAGCAGGAAGCGCGGCAAAATGAGAGGGCGTTGAAAAAAAATCGTAACGCGGGTATGAAAATGCAACGTTAAATAGTTAACGGTAACTAGAACATCAACAGCGACGCATTCGCAGCCGCTGTGAAAATGCGTCAGCAGCAAAATATCATCCTAGAAATGTTGGCCGCGGTGTGGCTGTGTTTGCGGTTCGCTGATTTGACTCATTTGAGCGCCTTTCGTCTAATGAAATACCGACCATCATTTTTTTCTACAGAATTACACGTTTGCTGCTGCTGCTGTTGCTAGCAGGCATGTCTAGGCAGCCAAATTGGCGGCTGGTGGGCATCGCCTAGCGGCTGTCGATTTTTGCGCGCTGTTTGTTGCCAATAAAGTTGCGAATAATGAGCGCACGTGTTGTTACTGGAAGCCAACATTTGTGCGTAGTCAGGATAATGCTGCATTCGCGGATTTCGCGTTGATGCATTACCACGTCTCGGCTGATGGTGGCATTGGCAGTGACAATGATTGACATGATTAGGGCGGGCGAAATACATAATTCTTGTGGCATTCACAAGTGACATGAATCTTTCGGATGCCAAAAATAAGCTTTAATACAAAATTGAACTTAATTAAGTATTTTATTTCTGTATATTCGATCAATTCAAAATCGAACTCTTTAAGAGACGTTAGTAAGATGTTGAATAGATGTGAGTTCCTTGTACGATTTATAGCGTTGTAAAATTGCTTCCCTACTTCTCTATTAGCTCTTTTCAGCGTGAATAGCAATCGCATAATAGTTTTATAAAGCAAAGGGATCAGTTGAAATTCCTAGTCTTACCACATGAATAGCAATCGCATAATGACATGTCAGGACCCCCACCACTAGCGAGGCCTGGGGCTTTGCAAGCGTAAAGAGCTTCTTTCACCGCCCCTGGTTCACCCCACGACAAATGGAGTACTCGCTGAGCTTACTCGAGACCCAACAGTCTAAGAACATACTGCAGAAAGACAGAGGCATCCCAAGTTGCTCCATATCTAGTAATAACATTTCAAGGGTGTCTTCCATTGCCAGGTCCTCAGCCACGCAGTTTTCCGCGATATCACTGTGACTCGGCACCTAAACTAGCCTTATTTATAGAGAGGTCAGAACTTCCCTTACCGATTTCCAGCGTACCATCATAGCTCTCAGGGCCCTGGTGGCTGCCTGACTGACCGTGTATATGCTAATCTACCTAAGTGACGTCGCACTCTTTAGAAGTGTGTTTACCGCTTTATTGATGGCGGCTAATTCCACCTGAAAGGCACTGCAGAAGTCCGGAAACCTGAACGAAATATTGACGGAGAGTTCTCGGCAGAAGACACCTACATCCACCCTGCCTTGATCCATTCGTGACGAAGTTTACCGCTCCCCTCTTTCAGTAACCCCGCCCTGCACAGTCCTCCCTTGAGGCAATGTAAGTAGAGAAGGAGCTGCTGCGAGCTATTTCGGGGGCGCCGTAATTTATCTGTTCAGGAACAAAGTCAAAGCCGTATGGAACTCCATACTGTCCAGATTTCGAACCAGTTAACCACCCGGTTTTCTTGGACCTAATACCAGTTCGTGCTGCGG
>NW_023458562.1:15702514-15714602 GCF_013731165.1 Rhagoletis pomonella
GCGAAATGTATTCTTAGCCATTGGATTCTTATCGCTACAAGCAATTTCCACTTCAATATTGCTAACACATAGAGTACGAAGGGAAGCAGGAAGAACACGGACTGCCCAATATATGTACTCACTCACCAATGCAATCGCACACATACAAATACTCGGTGGCTGCTTGGCCATATCAAACCGTGTAACGACGCTTCGCAAACAAATAATGGCAATTGTGTAATTGCTTTGGCCGATATTATTCGGATCCTAAGTGGAGCCACCTTCCCACGCCCGCATTTGCTGCAAAATGCATGCGCTCGTCAGAGTGCCAAAGCAAAATGGTGCTTTCAAGTGTCAGAGTTAGTTGGAAACGCGTAGTAGCCGCCGCCAGGTATCACATACACTCTACCAGCATCAATGCGAATGCTTGGTTGGAGGAGTTGGCGTAGGTGGGGGCCAGCACAGCGACAGTCAGTTAGTCGTCGAAGGCAGCAATAACCAGCAGTCAATGTCATTTCCTTTTATCTGACAGCGTTTGCCGAACGTGTGCCAATATGGCGAAGAGCAAACTGCTGTGAACGGCTGGCTGGTGGTGGCAGCAGCAACCACTGCAACAGCGACAGCGACAGCTACGGCAATAGTTGGAACGCAGTTGAATGGCTGACAGACGACAGAACTGACAATGCAATGGCAACAGCTCAACAAATGCAATGCAAATGTAAGTACTTAGCCAAACTTTAAATGCTTTACACTTTCAATAGTTAAGCGGCTGGGTGGGCGGATGGTTTGCGCTCAGCTATAGCTAAGTACCAGTTAAAGCTGTCCGCCCATTTCAGATCTAATGGAAATTTCATGTTCAATTTCACATGCAAATGTGTACTACATATCTATAGTAGTAGTAACTTGCAGGTGTATGTGTGCCCAACAGATGGCAGGCAGGCGGTAACTGATGCTGTGCTGGTGGAGGAGATGTGTAAGAACAGTGAACGATGAGCGGTTAAAGGTATTCGTACTGAGGTAATGTTAGCGAAGATTTTTGGTTATTTCCAATTCAATTGGATTTATTTGGAATGGCAGTATGGTGAATATTAGATTTCTTAAGCGAAATGTATTCCAACGAAAATCGTATTGAATGTGAGGGGCAGAAAAGCGTGCAAGCTTGGGTACGCAGAGTGGAGATGCAAGGAAAGCAAACGAAGGGAGCAAAAGTGTGAAATATAAAAAAATAAATAAAAGAAATAAAAACAAAAAATACGGACTGTGGAAATTCATGTCTAACACTGCTATACAAAAAAAGTATTTACATAGCATGTTTTTAGTAAAAGAAAAGTGCTATATAGAAAATAGGCATTAGATAAACGATTTAAAAATCCACGCTGCTTCTTGCAGAGACCACGTTAAAAAACTGCTAACAGAATTTCAGACCACACCTTGAATATAAAATGGTGTTGAGTGGCAACACTGGTGTCACGTTTCACACCCATGTATAAGGACAATGCCCAGGTCTCTTCACACAACACATACAAGGTGATAAAAATAATATAGTGACTTGAAAGCAATAAGACCCCAAATCTTTGGAAGTCGGTAGTGCCGACTTGGTAGCATACAAGTAACATGTGACTTCGTACTAACAATGAATGCCGATTCCGGCGATGAAGCGGGTAAATGCGTGGGAAGAAATACATAGATAAAAAGAGGTCAACAAAAAGAGAAAACTGCCTATGAATATGGATGTAGATTTGGATATGAATATCGACATAGATATGAATGTAAATTTGCATTTAGACATGTATAAAGATATGAGCAAAGATATGCATATGGATATAGGCATGGATATGGATATGAATATGCATTGATATGGAAGTGGATATGGGATACAAATATAGATACGGAAATAAGTATGAATGTGGATATAAATATGGATATGGATATGAATATGGATATTTCAACTTTAGTTGTTTAGTATACACAAGAATTGTATTAACCCCTGTATAGTTGTTTAAAAATCTGGCTCTGCGGTGAGCTAGTGTTGAACAGGTGGTAATGAGGTGTTCCATTGATTCCACCTCTTCAACAAAGAACCTGAAGATGTCTGTGTTAACTACAGATGCTAAGCATATGCATGTGTTTGTTGCACATATAGTGGCCTATTATTTAGTATTCCACATAGTGTTTCTAGGTCTTTCTTACTTAGCAGGAGCGCTGATTGAGTTGTTTTTTTTACTGAAGCATAGAAATTTCTTTGAGTGATGCTGTCCCTCTAACTTATCCCAATGGCTATCAGTGCAGGATTTTACCCACTTTTTGAGGTCCTTCTTAATGTCATTATTGTTGTATCCAAGGAATGGGTTGAGCCCATGAAAGGGTGTGTCTGCCCCTTGTTTAGGTTGAAAATCCGCTTTTTCATTGCCATCATAGTTCTCATGACCAGACACCCAGATTAAGGAGACCCTATTGTGGGCGGCTACGGATACAGATATGGATATGGATATGGATTCGGATATGGGTGCGGAAATGAATATGGATATGGTTATGGATATAATATGGACTTTCTTAAGTGGCGCAGCATCCAACTTTACATATGTATATACATGTATGTATGTTGCTTATTATTTTTGAAAATACACAAATATTTACATATGCTCGCACATAAATCTATGCGTTTAGTCATATTGCTTATGCATGTACATATCTAATGGCTAACCAGCGTTTAACGGTATTATGTGCGTATGCCCCGAGTGCGTGCAAGCTGGTTTGCTGTAACAATTAAGGTCATTTGTTTGCTTCATGTAAACAATAAATTAATTTCCTCCTACCTAGAATCCTGCTGCCGAAAATCTGTCCATACCTAGCGTATACAGCCATCACGCTTCACTCCACTCCACTTCCCCCCACTCAGGTGTATCCTATCGTCGTTATTGCACAGCTATTGTCCTTTTTATAATTTCATTGCCATGGGCAAGTACATGTATTATCTACATAAACATTCATATATAAGTACACATGTACATGTGTGCATATGTAAACATATATACTTATACGTGTGTATGTGTGTGTGTGCATGTGCGCATACCCTTACACATTCCAATTATTTTGCACAAACAACCGTTTGTTTTCTCGTACATACTCGTATATTAAGATTTTCGCTTTGAGGTGTTCGTAATCCTAATTAAGTTGATGAATTATAGATTGCCATTTTGCCAGGTGAGTGTTTGCGTGTGTGTGTGTGTTGGCATGTTGGCATGCGTGGGCGTTTGTAAGCATATTTGTGAAGCCTTGACTTTTTTTGGGATGGTGGTGAAGGCATGGTGTGCATGGTAAATGTCGCATTTTGTAGCCTGTTTTGCTATTTTGCTGGTTGCGAAAATACCTATACGTACATATGTACATATATATTTATATTTTGCATTTATATTTCCACATTTCTAATTTTGCCTCAATCCTTGTGTTGTCGTTATTCTAGCGTACTGGCCAGCTGTCTTGTATAGTGAAACTCTCAAGCATAACTCAATTATCGCCATCAGCTAATGATTGAATTTACTAATTCGAATGCATGTGGGATATGCTCAGAATCAGATTAAACGGCCACAAAGCACTTTGATTAATGGGAAATTGTTGGAAGTGGCGATAAATAACAGGGTGTTAGATTATACGCCTTTTCTCAATCTTGCCTCCGGATTACTCAAAAATAGAAAATAAAAAAATCAGTTACAGTCGAGGCATATTGAACAGGTAGAATCATTAAATTAGCTGATTTTTTTTAATTACTTGTTCGTTCGTTTAACTCAAACGCTGATTATTGTGCCTTGCACTGGGTGGATTGATGCTCCTGGAAGCAACAAAAAGATAATACGTAGAGAGAAAGTTGCAAAATGTTTATATTTTCTAATGGGAATTTAACAAATTTTCGTAAAAATTTTAACTTTAAAATATAAAGATTTCTTAGAGAGATTTTGAGTATGCAGTTTCGTAGTCCATTAAATTTTAGTATCAAAAATAAGCAAGTTTGATGTATGTAGCTAGGAAATATGGGCATAAAATAAAAGAGAAAATCCTGAAGAATTGAAAAGAAAAATTACTATTTTTGGTGCACAAGGACGAATAGGCATTAAAAATGCCCTTTTAAAACTTAAGAGTATAAATTGTACACCGAGTGGCGTGCGCTACAAAAAGAGATGGGCTAACTTATTTGCACCTTGAGTGAGAAAACTAATACATAGTTTTTTTTCTAACTTTGCTGACCATTTTTCTCTCTACAAAAATTCGCTACATTTAAAACTTTTTAAGTAGCTACTTTCCCTTTCTTCCTACAATCTTATTTTCCAACGAAAATTTCTACATGTCGGGAATTTTTCCCTAAGTGCAACAACACCCGGGTGTATGTGCTCTGCCGCTTTGCACTTTCTATGCCAATTACATTGAAATTAAGTAGATACTACCTACTTACGCCCAAAAGTATGCCACTTCCTACTTTCTACCGTGAACTCTGACCCAGCATGCCCTAAATTTGCTCTGTGCGCGTTCCAATTGGTTGGTTTTCCTAGCTGCATTAAAGACTAAGCAAGAAAGTGAAAGTCGTTAGTCTACCACTCTCCCCACCGTCCTCCAAATCAATGTAACTTTCGCGTTCAACTAGCTTCCTACCATCGGCTTATCAGCTGCTTAGCTATTTTATCGTAGACTATACATTTTCTTGCCTTTCATTTTCCTTGGCATTTTCTCTGCTCGCCATTTCCCTGCTGCGTTACACTTCATTGCATTCGTGCGCCTCTGAAGCGCTGCGGTTCACTGCTCGGCTATTCGCTTTTAAAAGGCAACACCGTAAAATCAGCAGAAATGTCCAATTGCGCTAGTTTGCTGGATAGCGGAAGTAGCAATGGCATAAAATGCGAAAAACGCTCAAATACATATGTATGCGCATATGCTTGTATGTGCGTATGCGCGTGAAATGTATACCCATGCAATTGCTTTACATTCCGGCAAGCATATTTAAGCCACCAGCGACAACAAATGTTCACAAGTATGAGCAAAAAATAGGCTTAAAACTCCGTAGCAGCCGCATGTACTCACATACATATTTATGTACATATATACACATTTTACCCAGAGCCTCACCGGAAGCACATTCGCATCTTTAAATTTTAATTTCAACTTCGGAATCGTCCGCACATCAGAAGTACAACGACCGAGTCCGCTGCAGCTATGCGTGCCACTACGCAACCAGACAGCCGTGGGAGTATGTATGTACAATAACAACAGCGTGGCAACAGAGCCGCATTAATGGCTCTGCGGTTGCGTGTTACGCAGCTGCTTAACGCACGAAACCACAACATGCTGGCTGCTGCTACTGCCGCACTGCCATTGTCCTAATGGGCGGACAAGCTTGGACGCCTTGACAACGAATTCCCTTACGGAAGCGGAAATAGTGAAAAGTGCTGCGAAGATTGTGACATAATGGTGTTGTTGTTGCACCTACGCTCTGTTGCACGCTAATGTTATTGGAGCGAAACGATGTAATTAATGAAGAGGGGTTTTTGAAACAATGTGGAGACTGGGATGGTTTCTTTGCAATAATTAGGTAAAGCTTAAGCAGACGGGTGCGCTGACCCAGATTCACTCAGACTTAATTCGGATCAACTGCAGTTAATTCCCGAGTTGATCCGGACCTACGCTGCCGTCTGTTTATGCTTTTAAACTCCACTCCACTCAGATACATAACTTAAGGCAAAGGCTCCGAAATTCCTGGGGTGTAGTACGTTAGCGAAAGCTTACCCTATAGTTTTACTAAGCACTATTTGGCGTCCGCCGAAGCCTAGTATGGATGGACCCGGAAGGGATACTTGGCATATGGGAGCATCGACCTCATAGATAATACAAAATTTCCAGCAGTTGTCACCTCTTGGCATGAGGTGATAAGGTTCCGACTGCTTTTATGTCCTGAAAAGCATCTGGTTCATGGTTCTCAACAAAAAAATCTGCAATGCTCAAAGACTATTTCAAAGAAAGTAAATGACATTGAACTAAGCACTTTTCATTGTTATTAATTTTGTAAACTCAGTCATGATTCCCATATCCTGTAACCTACTGCCCGTTGGGCCAATCGGGCTAATTACATCCAATGACTAAGTACTTTAAAAAAGCTTGTAAGACGGCTTGTGCGGGAACTTACGCTGGAAAGGCGATACAATACAAACTACACATGAATTTAACACACACATACTACGCTCTTACTAAAAGCCCGCAAAACCAAGTCGAATGGTGGAGACCATAAGTGAGGACGTCCGGCTAATTGCAGAGCGCCAATGAGCCAAAAATCAAATGGCGAATGAATGGGATTCCTTATGTCAATGGTTATCGCATGCGCGCGAATTTACGGTGTGTGAGAAAGTTGTCAGTTTACCTACTCAGTAACACAAAGCAATACGCTTACGTGCCCAGTAGTCGGCATTGCGACCAGCCCAGCCCGTTTGGGGCAGAAACTAAGGCGAACAAGAGTAGCAAGAAATTGTTAAATTGGAAAAAGGTATATGGCAAAACCGGCATAATATACATAAATATTAAGGTGGTACTTAAATATGAACATCTAATTGTTTATAGGGCACCACTATATTTTGTTCCACATGCTTACAAAATGAAGTTAATTTTTTACGTAGAAAAGCATTCGCGAAAAATTCAAAATTAAAAAAAATTAGATGTCGCTGCCAGGGTTTGAAAAATTAAATTTTTTTAATACATATATTTGAAAAAATTTTAACTTGAAATCGGAGAAATTTGACACTATCGAAACTTATTAACATAAATGCATAAACTTACTGAAGTATGCTGGTCAAAGTAAACATTTTGTCGAATTTTCGCGATTAAGAATAGAACAAATTTTTTTAAACTCTAAATTTTTTTCAAATTTTCATACACGTCTTTAGTTGGTACGTAGAACAAAATGAAAGGACGCCCCACCATGTTAATAACTTGTGGAGCACCCTAATAACTATACAATATGTTAGGATTGGTCCCCGTACAAGAGAGAACATTTTTCATAGCAACGTCGCTAAATAGTCGCCCTAGTCACGTCACAAACATAAAATCTTTATACACATACATACATAAAATCTATGTACATCGTCGAAAAAAACTATTTTTAGAAATCTGTGAGAGTTATGGGAAAATAGCGCTTACAATTAGTTAAACTTTTAATTTCATGACAGCTAAAATTCATATTACTCGGGCAAAGGTTGCGACAAATAAGCCTACAGATCGAATGAGATAATTTAGGACAATATGATCTTAAAGGGATATACAGTACTTTGAATTATCTTTAAACTATGTATCACAGTATGAAATCATATCATAGATTAAAAAGTTGTGAGAAAAACAAAATTTAGATTATTTATAGGCCTGACGATTGCAGAAAATTTCTGACGCCAAAACTATCTCGAAGTGGGCTCTCAAACTAGGAGGACAGTTAAAAAACGTTATTTGGTGATCTAGCCTAATACGTACACCTATACATAGCGATATTTTTATAAATGAATGCCACTGAGACTGCTGAATGAATGCGCACAAAGTGGCTTGTGATGTGAGGCATATATACATATGTATGTATGTACATGTACATATGTATACATAGGTACCCAGTGGGAATTAGGAGCACGTAATAATACCTTATTAGCAACTTACTCTTCACCTGGCAGTCATTACCATTTCCCTGCCGAACGTCCCTTACTTTTACAAAGGCATGGCCGCCTTATGTAAGTAGGAATTTAGAATGTACATTTGGTATCAGACATACTTCTGAGCCGCTTTACAAAGTAAGTTACGTGTAATGCAGAGCAGTCGCTCGGAGTAGTTCGGTGCTTGGAAATAACTTCGGCTGCACGTTATTTTGCAACTGACAACGTAATGTATCGCCGGAGGTGTTCATTTTGTGCTTTACTAGTAGATTACGCTGGTCATGATGACAATTTTGGTACTAAAAACTGAAAGAAAACATGGCTTACCTCGTAAGGTGCTTACCTATTTTCCCAGTGGGTACTGCCAGACTCACAACGACAACGAAGCCATATGCGCATAGCAATTGGAAAATGTCCTGTGCATTGTCGGGACCATAAATCATTCTCGTTTAATTAAACTGAACTCTGTGTGACATCTTTGCAAAGTTGCTGACCTACAACACCCGAATGCCACCCGATTGCCACCCACCCTTCTTTCCTTCCCTCCCACTCAATCTTTCGTTCAGCGGCGCCTTTGTCGTCAGCCAGATATAGTCTACTTGTCTGGTTTCTCTCCTCCCTCGCTTCCGACTGACTCTTTTACTTACATACATACGTATGTACATTTGTTTGGTGACACTTTTGTAAAGTCATCGCATTACAATGATGGAATATATACATATGCATGTGTCATGCTACCAGACACGGGGGAGCATGCCACCGCCACCGCCACCGCCTCCGCTTCTGACACTAACGCCTGAAACTTGCCGAATTGTATTTGGTAAATGTTTCCTTTTCTTTGCAGCTTTCAATCGGTTTGCCTGCGTCTGTCCATTCGTCTCGTTGGCCAGACTGGCTGGCTATATGGGATATTCATGCATGTTACACTTGAAGCATGCATGTGTATGTGTAGGTGATTGCTTTCCTGTTTCACCTACACAGCTGCCGAGCTCAGTCCGTTATGTCAACTTCAATCCAATTAAATGCTGATTCCCAAA
This sequence comes from Rhagoletis pomonella, assembly GCF_013731165.1. Lineage (NCBI taxonomy): Eukaryota > Metazoa > Arthropoda > Insecta > Diptera > Tephritidae > Rhagoletis > Rhagoletis pomonella. The sequence continues at coordinate 15,711,198 of NW_023458562.1, forward strand.
TGACCTTCAATTCATTTAAAGTGTTGCACATTTAACGCTTGACTTGCTTCCTTAGTTGCCTCAACTATTCACGAATTGTCTTTTTCGCATTCTCTATCTTCGAATGTGTCTTCACCCCTCTTGCACTCTTTTTGCCTATCATTTTAATCGTTGCCCAACATTCTATTTGACTTTAAACTGTAAAATTTGACTTTTATTATAGCTTTTGGTTTGTAAAGCTCTTTACCTTTTCCAAATTGCTTTAGTTTTGATTATCTTTCAGTTTTAGACGTTTTTAATTTTCTACTATCACTGTTTCCTGGTTCTCATAGTCCAATGTATTGTTGTAAAAGTGTGTACATACATATTCCGTATGGGTCGTTAGAGTTGAACTCTGCTGCTTAGCCATTTTCGTATACTGAATGTAGGCTCAGAGTTTTTATTTTATTTTAAGGATTGAAAATGTAATAGAAAGTAAATTGTTTAGCTGCGTTAACTTTTTCGGAAATTTAACTTGATTTGCATACAGCCTACTTTTGGGAGGAGATTTTTCCAATGAAATAAAAATTAATTCTTTCTATGTCTGTATTTAGACCAGGGACCGAAAATAGCTGGTAAATATCAAGATTTTTATTTTTCCGATCATTGCAAAATCGATACTTTTTGCTTTTTACTTTTTCGACCAAGAATGGTTATAATCGATTATAATCGTTAAATTTGGATTTTAGATATTTGTTTAATTTGTGAATTTTATTTCTTTCGATAAAAAGTAATCGTCATTTTCGATCTTTGTAATGGAGATTGCGTTTTTAAAACCGTTTTAAATTTTTTAACGATGTAAAAGATTAAATAAAAAAAAATATAAAAAAAATTTAGCGAAAAAATAATAATACACAAATATTTGTTATTCTTGACCGAAAAAACTAAAACCAAAAGATAACGGTTAAATTTGATCGGAAAAATATGAATCCAATTTTGACGGTTATATTATGATTTTTATTATAAAGATCATAGTTCTTACGATCCGTGTTTAAAACTGAATACTTTTTGAAATTTTAAGAACGATAGGAGAGAAAATTAGTCCTAGTCGGGCTTGTTTTTAAACATAATTTTTCTATGAGTGTAGAAAGCATAAAGGTTATAAGGGAATTATATTAGTGAAAGAGATAATTCAAAAAGCATCTTCGATTTTTCGACATTTCGTTATTTTTTCTAGGTCACCAATTTATCATAAGTAGATAAAAGAGAAAATAAAATATTAAAACTCAAAAAATTATCGCAAATTTCTGATCTGCCTGTCACATAATATTTCTTGTAAATTTTTTCTTGGCAAAATGTAAGTCTAAATTTAAATTAAAATATTTTTGGGAGATTTATGCACCGATATTATATTTTAAATTAAAAGTTAAAACCCCCGACTTGCGGAGTATCAATAAAAAAAAACGCTAGTACGATTAAAAACTCTTAGATAGTATTAGATATACATGCATACACAGGTTAAAGTTGACTGACCTTGAAGTTCACCAACCAATCTATAAACGCTTATTATTTTAGGTCTTTCCGCAAAATAGATTTGTATTAAACTTTTCACACAATGAGATATAAGCGAACGAACGACGGTACTAAAATACATACATACATATGTATGCACGTATGTACATACATGATTATGTATATATGCGACAATTCTCGCACTTGGAACTTATGCTCTTCCAGGCATTTTTATTTCCAATCGCTTAGCACAAGAATTCTTTCTTTGCACTGCACTTTTAAATCATATTTCTTCATTTTCACATTTTCACTTTTACACTTTTATTGCACAAAACTTTTGGCAAAGCGTTACTAATTGCAAAAACTAATTAAATCACAATCAATTTATAATTAAATACCAAAAAACTTGACCGAACGCGCACCGACGCCCACAACAGTAATTTGACATGCCAGCAACCGATTTACAACTGAGCTGACGATGATAGACAAAGCAGCGCTGTTAGGGAGTATGAGACTGCGACGCAGCCACCCACATACCTGTAGGAGTGTGAATGTATGTTTGTGAGTGTCACTGAGAGGAGCATAGCAATTAGAAAAATGTCATGTATACCCAAAGCTGTAGCAGAATAATAAAAATAGAGCAACAATATATCATGCGAATAATTTTGAGGAAGGTATAATAAGGAGTTGAGAAGTATTGCAAGAGTGTGAGGAGACGTTACATCATTGAGCAAACAATACTCGGCGATTCCAGTACGAGACAATTCAGTATTAAATCGGAAGTGGTTGTGTTTAGTTTAAAATTATTGGTGGGTCGCGGTCGACCGGTGAATCTATTTGTGCGTAATAAGCAATGATTTGTGGCAAATTAATGCAAAATATTTGCAGTGTTGTGTTGATTTATAAATTGAAATGTGATAAAGGGAAATGTGAGGTTTAGCAATAATAAAAGGAAAATGTAAAAACTAAATAAGGTACCACATACAACTGGCTGCGAAAGTTAATTTTAAATTGGAGAAAAAGAATCTTCTTCTTGGTACGTATATCAGCAAAACAACGAATGACAAAAGCTTACTGCACACAAAGGTGGGTACATATTTTGTTTTTAATTTTTTTATTGTAGAATCCGTTGATTTCGTTCGCATTCAGGACTGAAAAGACTTTAAATAATGTCTTCAGATTTTGAAACCAAAAGAGCATATAAACACACATACACTTGTGGCTACGTAAACCTTATCACGACTTTTTTTAATTAGGGAAAATTATTTGCATTAATAAAAAAATTTAGAATATAGTTCACACTGTAAAAAATTATATACATAAATAAGAATTTCAAATTTGGTACAAAATTAGATATTAAAAAAAAGTTTAAGTATAGTTCACACCGTAACAAAAATTCATCCAATTTTCATCGAAATTTGAAAATTTTGAATCAACATTTTTAGGAAAATATGGGTTATGCAGTTTAAAAGCCCATTTAGGTTTAGTATAATAATGTGATATTTTCAAGTTGTCCGAAATTCTTGGTAATTTCAGGCACTTTTTTCGTGGTACGCATGCTTTTTATATTGGAAAAAATGCTCAAAATCGTATGGAAAGTAATTTCCAAAAATCAACCAGAATTTTGAGCTAATTAAAACTTAAACTTTATTGTGCCAAAATTAAAATGGACTATTAAACTGCAAATTTTGATTAAAAAGATTAATATTTATAAAAAATTAGATAAATTTTTGTTACGAAGTGAACTATATTTAATTTTGTTCGATCCCTGCTGAAGTCTAGAAAAAAGACCTCTGAGGAGGAGATGTGGTGATATCCGAAATAGTGCTATAACTTCTAGCGCTTAGACTTTGTTGCTTTTTCAATTTTTCCTAATAAACAATCGTGATACAAAGCTCAATAAAAATATTAAAAATAAAATGTTAACAAGCCACA
>NW_023458562.1:15714612-15717771 GCF_013731165.1 Rhagoletis pomonella
TCAATAAAAATATTAAAAATAAAATGTTAACAAGCCACAATAACATTTTCAAATACATAGTTTAGGAAGAGCCTGCCTGAAACTATACCAAAAAGCAAATAAGCAAATGGATGTATAGAATGGACAACAACAACCACGCTGTCGAGTTTAAATAGCGGCAAATCAGCTGCACTTGATAGTAGTTGGTTGAATAAGGAAAATGAATTAGCAACAAGAGTTTACGGGATGTACATAGCTCAGTGGTTAACGCTTCTGACTTTGAACATCGAATTCGCAGGTTCGATCCCTGCTGAAGTCTAGAAAAAAGAAGTGTGATGAGGAGATGTGGTGATGTCCGAAATAGTGCTATAACTTCTACCGCTTAGACTTTGTTGCTTTTTCAATTTTTCCTAATAAACAATCGTGGTACAAAGCTCAATAAAAATATTAAATATATTTAATTTTATTTTTTATTAATTTAAAATAATTCTACCTAATTTAAAAAAAGTCGTGGTATGGTAGAAATTTTTAAGAATATGTTATGAATTTTTCAAAATTTTGTAAATTTTGTTTATATACATACATAGTTTTTTTTTCAAGTCGTGGTAAGGTTTGCGTGGCCACGGGTGAACATAGCCTGGCTCGCATTTTCATTTTCGCGTTTTACAGTCTAAAAATTTTACCTTTTTAATTTCACCGTTACCACGGCAAACAATTTTTAAATATTTCGATTTACGTATTTAGGAGCACATTAAATCTAGAAGGGAAAATTCAATTTTAATAGTTAAATTATGATTTTTATACCCGAGCGCACTTGTGCACAAGGGTATTATAACTTTGTTCACATAACGGTTGTTTGTAACAGGCAAAACGAATCGAGATAGATATAGACAAATGTATACATAAATGATCAGGATGAAAAGAGAAATCGATTAAGCGGTGACTGTCTGTCCGTCCGTCCGTCCGTCCGTCTGTGCACACGATAACTCGAGTAAAAATTGAGATATCTTAACGAAACTTGGTATGTGCACTTCTTTCGGACGTAGGACGGACGGTATTGAAAATGGGCGAAATCGGACAATAACCACGCCTACCTCCCATATAACGGTAATTTTTAAAAATACGAAAACTGCGATATTTTAGTAACTACTGGCGATTATTCACTAAAAATTGATATTTGCAATAATTTTTAGACAAAAAATAAGAATATTATACATTTTTGGAATATGGGCGTAGCCACGCCCACTTATGGATACATGTACATATCTTGGTAACCGCTGCACCAATTTTTTCCAAACTTGGCACAGTTGTTAGCCTTGCTACAGCATACCAAATGGCCAAAAATTTTTAAAATCGAACAATAACCACGCCTACCTCCCATATAACGGTAATTTGGAGAAATACGAAATCTTCGATAAATCAATAAATATTAAAGATAATTTACTCAAAATTGATGCTTGCAACAATTCTTTACGAAGAAATACGTTTATGATAAAATTTTGGAAAATGGGCGTGGCACAGTCCACTTATGATCACATACATGTATCTCGGTAACCGTTCTACCAATTTGTACCAAACTCGGTATGGTTATTGTGCTTGCCACATAGAAGCAAAACCTTGAAAATTATTGGAATCAGATTCAAATTACGACCACTTTTCATATAACGGCAAATTTCAGAAATGCTCGAAACTTCAATATTTCGAAATTTAAGGACGCTATTTTACCCAAAATTGATACACACCGGCTTACCATGTAGTGGTAGCTTTCGCAAAGGTGAAAATCATATACTTAGTACCTGCGCCGGGTATTTAATGTTCGGCTCTGCCCGAACTTAGACTTTCTTACTTGTTATTATTAGGATCATAGCAGTTAAAGTCCGCGTTGAAGACTGAATATATTTGGAAATTTTAAGAACAAAAAGGGAAAAAACTAATTCCTAGCCGGGGTTATTTTTAGAACAAAATTTTTCTCTGAGTGTAGAATGCATAAAAGTTATAAGGAAATTATATTAGTGAAAGATATAATTCTAACGTATCATCGATTTTTCGACATTTCATTATTGTAGATCACCAATTTCTCATAAGTAAAATTGCCATTAAGAAAGAAAAAAAAGCAGAGAGTAAAAAATTATCACAAATTTCTGAACTGCCTGAAAATGTCACATAATTTTTTTCGGAAATTTTTTCTTGGCAAAATTAAAATCAGAAGTTCTGCATGTTTGTACCCACATTTACTATACGCCCACTACGACACCCAGATTTTGGGAGATTGGAAAATATATGCTCTACAAAATCGCCGATATTATATTTTAAATTAAAAATTAAAATCCACGACTTGCAGATTAACAATAAAAAAATAGTACGCATCTTGGAATTAGTTTTATTTTAGAAAATGCCATTAAAAATTCTTTTAAATAGTATTCGATATATATATCGTTGTTTAAAGTACAAAACCGCGTATCGTCTTTCTACAAAACCGCATAACTGACATTTTGGGTACTGTTTAGTAAGTGGCCCACCTATTTCGGGGTATTGCGTCCAAAGGGGTGACCCGATTCAAAAAAAAATTGCACACACTTGTAGCCAAGGGTCTACCCATTATTTTAACATCCACTATTGTAATTTTGGGTCACTAATTTATTTACAAATTGGGTTTGAAATATGCCCTTTTTTGTAACATTCGGAAACTAGCGTAAATTTATCACTCCTATTCTCCTTAAAGCAGCTACATCAGCAATATATTTTTATATTCTCCTTCACTTTGCACTTTACTCGATGAGCTATAACTTTCTTTATAACTTTAATATTAACCAATTAATCACAATTTATTAAATAAAAACACCTTCTAAATCATGCGTCTGACTTTTGTTGCATATGCAAATTAAATGGCGTAGTTCAGCTGTCAAACTCCAAAATATGCAAAAGAATGAGAGACAAAAGAAAATAGGATATAACCCTGTAAGCATTAAAAATATACAAAGGTGTTCTCTGTAAAAGGTATTCAGCTCCTTTTCTTCGCAAAACAGAAAGGAGAATTCTACTGCCTGAGGGCTATAATCCCTAAGTGCGGCCCAAGGCCGCCTACGTAGAAAGGTGTTCTCTGCAAAAGGTGTTCAGCCCCCCTTCTTTGGCAACACAGAAAGGAGAATTCTACTGCCTGAGGGTTATAATCCCTAAGTG
>NW_023458562.1:15717781-15721815 GCF_013731165.1 Rhagoletis pomonella
TGCCTGAGGGTTATAATCCCTAAGTGCGGCCGAAGGCCGCCTACGCACAAAGGTGTTCTCTGCGACAGGTGTTTAGCCCTCCTTTTTTCGCCTGATAACCACCTTGGGATAACTTCTTTTATTTAAAAACCCCACAGATTCTGTTAGTTGGGTTATATTCCACTTCAAACTGCTCAGTTTGCCTCGGAAAATGCCGTTTTTACCCCATTTTCAAACGGTTCCCTAGGGGGCTGTGGGAGGTTCCCAAAGGGAGGGTGGGACTTTTCGTAAAGTGGCGACTGGCCCCTTTCGAATGAGGGGGGTTTGGGGGCCACGCCCCCTCCCCCTCCGCCCCCACCCCAAAAACGATGGGCCAATAACTAAACATTTCCCTCTTAGTACGCGGTTTTGTACTATAAACAACGATATGTACATATGTACATACAGAGGTAACTCTGACTCACCTTGAAGTACACCAACCGCTCTATGTATGTTTATTATTTGAGTTCTCCTTTCCACAAACTAGATTTGTATTAAATTATTCACACAATCAGATATTAGCTAATGAACGATGGTACTAATATATGTACATACATATGTATGTATGTACATATGTACATATGCGACAAAGCCAAATTGAAATGGCATGCAACAACAAAAATTGCACGCACTTGGAGCTTATGCCCTTCCAGCCATTTTTATTTCCAATCGCTTAGCACAATTCTTTCTTTGCACTTCACGTTTAAAGCACATTCTGCATCCTCACACTTTCACTTTTATACTTTTATTGCACAGATCTATTGGCGAAACATTATTAATTTGCAAAAACTAAAGAAATCACAAACAATTTATAATTAAATATCAAAAAACTTGACCGAACGCGTACCGACGCCCACAACATAATTTGACACGACAGCAACCGATTTACAACTGAGCTGGCGATGAAAGACAAAGCAGCACCGTTGGGGAGTATGAGACTGCGACGCAGCCACACACGTACCTGAAGGAGTGTGAATGTACGTTTGTAAGTGTCACTGAGAGGAGCATAGCACTTAGACAAATGTCGAGCACGACTCAAAAATAATTTTAAAATAAACACAACCACTTCCGATTTAATACTGAATTGTCTCACACTGGAATCCCCGAGTATTGTTTGCTCAATGATGGAATGTCTCCTCACACCCTTGCAATACTTCTCAACTCCTTATTATACCTTCTTCAAAATTATTCGCATGATATTTTGTTGGTAAATTTTTATTTTTCAGCAGTTTTTTGTATACATAACATTTTTCTAATACCCTACAAGACAGCTGAGTATCATATGAGTGCTCATATAATCATTATCACTAATTACAAAAGCGCATTCGTTTTCGTTCAGACCATGGGAAAAAATTGAGTACTTTCCCCTCAATGTTGTCCTCAGAAAGTCCTCAGTACTAATAGTCAAACTACTCATGTATGCCATACTAAAAAAACAAAAAACTGTAAATGGGTTTGAATTTTTTGCCTAAGCGCTCAGCAGTGTCTTGTATGGGTATGCTCCTCTCAGTGACACTTGCAAACATACATTCACACTCCTACAGGTACGTGGGAGGCTGCGTCGCAGTCTCATACTCCCCAACAGCGCTGCTTTGTCTTCCATCGCCAGCTCAGTTGTAAATTGGTTGCTGTCGTGTCCAATTTCTGTTGTGGTCGTCGGTACGCGTTCGGTCAAGTTTTTTGATATTTAATTATAAATAGCTTGTGATTTAATTAGTTTTTGCAATTAGTAATGCTTTGCCAAAAGTTTTGTGCAATAAAAGTAAAAGTGTGAAAATGAAGAAATTTGATTTGAAAGTGCAGTGCAAAGAAAGAATTCTTGTGCTAAGCGTTTGGAAATAAAAATGGCTGGAAGAGCATAAGTTCCATGTGCGAGAATTGTCGCATATGTACATGTGCCTGTATGTACATATGAGCATATATGTGTATGTATGGCTTTTAGTAACATCGTTCGTTATATCCCATTGTGTGAAAAGTTGAATACAAATCTACTTTGCGGAAAGGAGAATTAAAACAATAAGCATTTATAGATTGGTTGGTGAACTTCAAGGGCAGTCAATTTTAACCTGTGTATGTATGTATGTCTAATACTATTTAAAAGTGTTATTAATGGCATTTGTTAAAAAAAAATAGTCTCAGGATGCGTACTAGCGCTTTTTTTTATTGAAACTCTGCAAGTCGAGGATTTTAGTTTTTAATTTAAAATATAATATCGGTCATAACGGGTGATTTTTTTGAGGTTAGGATTTTCATGCATTAGTATTTGACAGATCACGTGGGATTTCAGACATGGTGTCAAAGAGAAAGATGCTCAGTATGCTTTGACATTTCATCATAAATAGACTTACTAACGAGCAACGCTTGCAAATCATTGAATTTTATTACCTAGAAAAGTTGGCAGAAAATCCGCTTTTTTATCGACAAATTTTGTTCAGCGATGAGGCTCATTTCTGGTTGAATGGCTTCGTAAATAAGCAAAATTGCCGCATTTGGAGTGAAGAGCAACCAGAAGCCGTTCAAGAACTGCCCATGCATCCCGAAAAAATGCACTGTTTGGTGTGGTTTGTACGCTGGTGGAATCATTGGACCGTATTTTTTCAAAGATGCTGTTGGACGCAACGTTACGGTGAATGGCGATCGCTATCGTTCGATGCTAACAAACTTTTTGTTGCCAAAAAATGGAAGAACTGAACTTGGTTGACATGTGGTTTCAACAAGATGGCGCTACATGCCACACAGCTCGCGATTCTATGGCCATTTTGAGGGAAAACTTCGGAGAACAATTCATCTCAAGAAATGGACCGGTAAGTTGGCCACCAAGATCATGCGATTTGACGCCTTTAGACTATTTTTTGTGGGGCTACGTCAAGTCTAAAGTCTACAGAAATAAGCCAGCAACTATTCCAGCTTTGGAAGACAACATTTCCGAAGAAATTCGGGCTATTCCGGCCGAAATGCTCGAAAAAGTTGCCCAAAATTGGACTTTCCGAATGGACCACCTAAGACGCAGCCGCGGTCAACATTTAAATGAAATTATCTTCAAAAAGTAAATGTCATGGACCAATCTAACGTTTCAAATAAAGAACCGATGAGATTTTGCAAATTTTATGCGTTTTTTTTAAAAAAAAAGGTATCAAGCTCTTAAAAAATCACCCGTTACATACTTTTAATCTCCCAAAAATATAAATCTAGGTGTCGTAGTGAGCGTGTTGTAAATGTGGGTACAAACATTAACTTGGCTCTGGCTTCGATGACAGGCCTATGGTCGTTCAACATGAAAAATTTCTGATTTAAATTTTGCGAAGAAAAAATTTCTGAGAAGAATTATGTGACATATTCAGGCAGATCAGAAATTTGCGATCATTTTTGAGCTTTAATTTTTTATTAAATTTTTATCTACTTATGGTAAATTCGTGCCCTAGAAAAAATAACGAAATGCCGAAAAATCGAAGATTCTGTTAGAATTATCTCTATCACCAAAATAATTTCCTTATAATTTTTATGCATTCTACACAGCGAAAAATTATGTTTCAAAAACAAGGTCGACATGGAATAGCTTTTTCTCCTTTTGTTATTAAAATTTCAAAAAATAGTCAGTTTCAAACAAGGACCGTAACAGCTATGATCTTTACAATAAAAATCATAATGTAACCGTTAATATATTTTTCCGATTAAATTTAGGCGTTATTTTTAGATTTTAATTTTTTCGGTCAAGAATAACAAATACTTTTGGATTATTATTTTTCCGAATTTTTTTTTTGATTGTTATTTTTTCATTTAATTTTTTACATCATTAAAAAATGGAAAACGGTTATAAAAACGCAATCTCTATTATAAAGATCGAAAATTACGATTACTTTTTATCGAAAGAAATAAAAATCACAAAATACAAATTTCTAAATTCCAAATTTAACGATTATAATTATTCGTGGTCGAAAAAGTAAAAAGCAAAAAGTAAAGATTTTGCAAAGAACGAAAAAACAAAAATCTTGATATCTACCGGTCATTTCACCAAG
>NW_023458562.1:15721915-15722209 GCF_013731165.1 Rhagoletis pomonella
TGATAACAGAAAAGTTTCGAATAGCAATCGCTATCCAACTTTCGGCTGCGCTTTCTCTACCCCACCCACCGCACCGCACCGCACCGCTATGCTATTGCACTCCTGCCCACGTTATGGCGTCTCTTTGTACTTAATAATACTCGCACATTGTTGTTGCAGCAGTTATTGATGCCGACGATGATGTGGCAAAAGTTTTGTGGCAACTTTTCGAGGGCATAATTGATGAGTTCGCGCGTACGCGTTCGCTATGGAGCACACAAGTTTCATGAAGAGATAATTAAACATATATGTATG
>NW_023458562.1:15722219-15730337 GCF_013731165.1 Rhagoletis pomonella
CATACAAAATTTGAAACGAATCGGAGATATGGTATTATTTTTTTTACGAAATCCGTCCAACTTAAAAAAGAATGCTTCATGTAAGAGAATGGCCATATACATGGCGTACGAGTAACATTCTTTGCCGCTCATATTTCATCAAAAAAATTATGACGCATTTTCATTTGACCATTCACAACTTTTTATTTATCCATCGATTTTTTTCGATAGTAGCTTAGTTTTTTTGTAAAAGAGCAGGCTTTTATACAAATGAAAAAAATTACAAAACATTGTTATTTTTTCAAATTTTTTCCTTGTAAAAATTTGGTTTTTTCATAAAATCCTTGGTGAAATGACCGGTAGATATCAAGATTTTTGTTTTTTCGTTCTTTGCAAAATCTATACTTTTTGCTTTTTACTTTTTCGACCACGAATAATTATAATCGTTCAATTTGGAATTTAGAAATTTGTATTTTGTGATTTTTATTTCTTTCGATAAAAAGTAATCGTAATTTTCGATCTGTATAATAGAGATTGCGTTTTTATAACCGTTTTCAATTTTAATGATGTAAAAAAATAAATGAAAAAATAAAAATCAAAAAAAAAAATTTCGGAAAAATAATAATCCAAAAGTATTTGTTATTCTTGACCGAAAAAATTAAAATCCAAAAATAACGGCTAAATTTGATCGGAAAAATATTTTAACGGTTACATTATGATTTTTATTGTAAAGATCATAGCTGTTACGATCCTTGTTTGAAACTGACTATTTTTTTAAATTTTAAGAACAAAAGGAGAAAAAGCTATTCATTGTCGGCCTTGTTTTTGAAACATAATTTTTCGCTGTGTAGAATGCATAAAAATTATAAGGAAATTATTTTGGTGATAGAGATAATTCTAACAGAATCTTCGATTTTTCGGCATTTCGTTATTTTTTCTAGGGCACGAGTTTACCATAAGTAGATAAAAATTTAATAAAGAATTAAAGCTCAAAAATGATCGCAAATTTCTGATCTGCCTGAATATATCACATAATTCTTCTCGGAAATTTTTTCTTCGCAAAATTTAAATCAGAAATTCTTCATGTTGAACCACCATGGGCCAGTCATCGAAGCCAGAGCCAAGTTAATGTTTGTACCCACATTTACAACACGCTCACTACGACACCTAGATTTATATTTTTGGGAGATTAAAAATATGTATGACCGATATTATATTTTAAATTAAAAACTAAAATCCTCGACTTGCAGAGTTTCAATAAAAAAAGCGCTAGTACGCATCCTGAGACTATTTTTTTTTAACAAATGCCATTAATAACACTTTTAAATAGTATTAGACATACATACATACACAGGTTAAAATTGACTGACCTTGAAGTTCACCAACCAATCTATAAATGCTTATTGTTTAAATTCTCCTTTCAGCAAAGTAGATTTGTATTAAACTTTTCACACAATGAGATATAACGAACGATGTTACTAAAAGCCATACATACACATATATGCTCATATGTACATACAGGCACATGTACATATGCGACAATTCTCGCACTTGGAACTTATGCTCTTCCAGCCATTTTTATTTCCAAACGCTTAGCACAAGAATTCTTTCTTTGCACTGCACTTTCAAATCAAATTTCTTCATTTTCACACTGTTACTTTTATTGCACAAAACTTTTGGCAAAGCATTACTAATTGCAAAAACTAATTAAATCACAAGCAATTTATAATTAAATATCAAAAAACTTGACCGAACGCGTACCGACGCCCACAACAGTAATTTTACACGACAGCAACCAATTTACAACTGAGCTGGCGATGAAAGACAAAGCAGCGCTGTTGGGGAGTATGAGACTGCGACGCAGCCTCCCACGTACCTGTAGGAGTGTGAATGTATGTTTGCAAGTGTCACTGAGAGGAGCATACCCATACAAGACACTGCTGAGCGCTTAGGCAAAAAATTCAAACCCATTTACAGTTTTTTGTTTTTTTAGTATGGCATAAATGAGTAGTTTGACTATTAGTACTGAGGACTTTCTCAGGACAACATTGAGGGGAAAGTACTCAATTTTTTCCCATGGTCTGAACGAAAACGAATGCGCTTTTGTAATTAGTGATAATGATTATATGAGCACTCAATGATACTCAGCTGTCTTGTAGGGTATTAGAAAAATGTTATGTATACAAAAAACTGCTGAAAAATAAAAATTGAGCAACAAAATATCATGCGAATAATCAGTGTTGCCGTTTTAGCCCTTTGGTGGCTAAATTTGGCTACCAAATTCTTTTTTTGGCCACAAAAATTTGAAATTGCCCCTAGCCCTTTTTTTAGCCCTTTTCAAAATTTATTCATCATTGACATTCAAATTTTTTTTATGATTTTCATGAATTTAACTCTTCGCTCATAAAGCGAACGCCTTTCCTTTAAGGCAAGTAAACATATTTCTATGTATGTTCCTTACGTTTCTGGGCCGTTATCTTATCCGTTAACGTTTTAACTATACTTTAAAATAGGTAAGTTGGTGGCCCTTAATATGCTTTATGTGTTACACAAAAAGTTTTTTTGTTGAATAAAATGGTAATTCCTTTCAGAGTTCATTATTTTTCTATACCAGTAATTATAGAAAATGTTTGCGTGTATACTTACATATTTATACTAGCAGTACCCCGGTGTGCTTCTCTACACCAAATATTGAAAAACGAATGAAAAGTCCTGGAATTTTTCTATATGAAAATTTATCATTTGTTTTATTTCAAAATTGTTGATTCTTTATTTTAAATCTTAATCCAACAGATTTGGATATACAACATTTTTTGTTTTTCCATCTTGGGTATGAATAAATAAACAATTTGGAATGCCAACTCTTGAACAGGCCACGTATAGCTACCAATTCCAGTAATCTACCACAAATATTTCAAGAGATATACCAGATGAAAATGTTTGTTAGTATGGGTGGTGTCACGCCCCCTTTTCCGATTTCGGGGAAACTTAACACAAACCATCTGCATAATAGCCCGACTATGCCGTATAAATTTGGTTGAAATCTTGCACTTATTCTTTATATATAAGATGTGAGGTGCCACGCCCTCTTTTCCAATACTGCCCATTTTTATCCATGAGTATGGAATTATTTGTTATACCTCTATACCAACTTCCAGTACTCTACCACAAATATTTCAAGAGATATACAACAAAAAAATTTTAGTTAGTATGGAAGGTGCCACACCCCCTTTTACGAATTCGGGCAAACTTCACATAAACCATCTGCATGATAGCCTGAATATGCCGTATAAATTTGGTTGAATTCGGTGAAGCCGTTCTCAAGTTATAAGCTCACACCAAAAAACGTGTACTTATTTGTATACATAAGATACATACATATGCCACGCCCCTTTTCCAAATTTGGGAAAACTCCACATAAAATATCTGCATGATGGCCCGAATATGCCGCATAAATTTGGTTGAATTCGGTGAAGCCGTTTTTAAGTTATATTGTCACACCAAAAACGTTCACTTATTTTTATATTTTAGTTAGTATGGGTGGTGCCACGCCCCCTCTTCCGAATTCGGGAAAACTTCGCATAAACCATCTGCATGATAAATCGAATATGCCACATAAATTTGGTTGAATTCGGTGAAGCTGTTTTCAAGTTATGAGGTCACACCAAAAACGTGCACTTATTTTTATATATAAGATGTAGGTAAAAAAATTTAGCTACCATTTTTAGCCACAACGACGATTTTTAGCTCTTTTTTAGCCCGTTTTTAGCTGGAATTTAGCTACCACTAAAAATGTTTCGCGGCAACACTGCGAATAATTTTGAAGAAGGTATAATAAGGAGTTGAGAAGTATTGCAAGGGTGTGAGCATGATTCAATAATACAAGGTGCGATAAACTGACAGTTGTCTCTCTCGCACCGCTCCCTTAGCAGTGGCACCGTGTTGCTTCTTTGCAAATTTACATGGAAACAGTGTAGCTTTGATGTGAAATAAAAGTATAAGCTTTTGTGCAATATGTTTATTTGTGTATGCATATGAAGCATATTTAACTGATGAAAACCTAAGCATTGGATGTTTACATCAATCTCGTAGTAGTCTTATTTTAATTTGGGTCATTTTGCAGTTTTTATACGGCTAAATAGCATATAAATTACGTAATTCACGTATATATATCAATATTACGTTCAACATTTCGTTTAAAATGCCAGTTTTCCTGCAAATACATTAGAATTTACGAAAGGAATTTCACTACTAATTGCCTACTTTGCGTACTTTTCTACTACCATTTTCGAAACAAGGGATTGCATTCTTGCCCTTTCTCTGTCCTTCGTAAATGCAACCTTTTGTAAGGGAGTGTCAAACCGCAGCTGTCAATAATTATCTAACCTTGTATTATTGAATCATGGGGTGTGAGGAGACATTCCATCATTGAGCAAACAATACTCGGTGATTCCAGTGTGAAACAATTCAGTATTAAATCGGAAGTGGTTGTGTTTATTTTAAAATTATTTTTGAGTCGTACTCGACATTTGTCTAAGTGCTATGCTCCTCTCAGTGACACTTACAAACGTACATTCACACTCCTTCAGGTGCGTGTGTGGCTGCGTCGCAGTCTCATACTACCCAACGGCGCTGCTTTGTCTTTCATCGCCAGCTCAGTTGTAAATCGGTTGCTGTCGTGTCAAATTACGTTGTGGGCGTCGGTACGCGTTCGGTCAAGTTTTTTGATATTTAATTATAAATTGTTTGTGATTTCTTTAGTTTTTGCAAATTAGTAATGTTTCGCCAATAGATCAGTGCAATAAAAGTATAAAAGTGAAAGTGTGAGGATGCAGATTGTGCTTTAAACGTGAAGTGCAAAGAAAGAATTGTTGAGCTAAGCGTTTGCTAAGCGATTGGAAATAAAAATGGCTGGAAGGGCATAAGTTCCAAGTGCGTGCAATTTTTGTTGTTGCATGCCATTTCAATTTGGCTTTGTCGCATATGTACATATGTACATACATACATATGTATGTACATATATTAGTACCATCGTTCATTCGCTAATATCTGATTGTGTGAATAATTTAATACAAATCTAGTTGGTGGAAAGGAGAACTCAAATAATAAACATATATAGAGCGGTTGGTGTACTTCAAGGTGAGTCAACTTTTACCTGTGTATGTACATATGTACATATCGTCGATTATAGTACAAAACCGCGTACTAAGGTAATCCTTAACCGCGTATGTGAGGCCTAGTATATTTCAGGACGAATGGATAAGGATTGAGCCAAGACCTTGTGTGAGCAAATCCAATTTTTGGCAAAAAATGTCAGTTATGCGGTTTTGTAGAACGACGATACGCGGTTTTGTACTTTAAACGACGATATATATATCGATAGTATTCGAAAGAATACTATTTTTTATGGCATTTTCTAAAATAAAACTAATTCAAAGATGCGTACTATTTTTTTATTGTTAATCTGCAAGTCGGGGATTTTAATTTTTAATTTAAAATATAATATCGGCGATTTTGTAGAGCATATATTTTCCAATCTCCCAAAATCTAGGTGTCGTAGTGGGCGTATAGTAAATGTGGGTACAAACATGCAGAACTTCTGATTTTAATTTTGCCAAGAAAAATTAAGTAACATTTTCAGGCAGTTCAGAAATTTGTGATAATTTTTTACTCTCTGCTTTTTTTTCTTTCTTAATGGCAATTTTACTTATGAGAAATTGGTGATCTACAATAACGAAATGTCGAAAAATCGATGATACGTTAGAATTATCTCTTTCACTAATATAATTTCCTTATAACTTTTATGCATTCTACACTCAGAGAAAAATTTCGTTCTAAAAACAACCCCGACTAGGAATAATTTTTTTCTCTTTTTGTTCTTAAAATTTCCAAATATATTCAGTCTTCAACGCGGACTTTAACTGCTATGATCCTAATAATAAAAATCATAATTTAACTATTAAAATTGAATTTTCCCTTCTAGATTTAATGTGCTCCTAAATACTTAAATCGAAATATTTAAAAATATTTGCTGTGGTAACGGTGAAATTAAAAAGGTAAAATTTTTAGGCTGTAAAACGCAAAAATGAAAATGCGAGCCAGGCTATGTTCACCCGTGGCCACGCAAACCTTACCACGACTTGAAAAAAAACTATGTATGTATATAAACAAAATTTACAAAATTTTTAAAAATTCATAACATATTCTTAAAAATTTCTACCATACCACGACTTTTTTTAAATTAGGTAGAATTATTTTAAATTAATAAAAAATAAAATTAAATATATTTAATATTTTTATTGAGCTTTGTACCACGATTGTTTATTAGGAAAAATTGAAATTGAAGATTAATATTTATAAAAAATTTGATTAATTTTTGTTACGGTGTGAACTATATTTAATTTTGTCAATGTTATTGTGGCTTGTTAACATTTTATTTTTAATATTTTTATTGAGCTTTGTACCACGATTGTTTATTAGGAAAAATTGAAAAAGCAACAAAGTCTAAGCGCTCAAAGTCAGAAGCGTTATATAGCTCAGTGGTTAACGCTTCTGACTTTGAACATCGAATTAGCAGGTTCGATCCCTGCTGAAGTCTAGAAAAAAGAAGTCTGATGAGGAGATGTGGTGATCTCCGAAATAGTGCTATAACTTCTACCGCATAGACTTTGTTGCTTTTTCAATTTTTCCTAATAAACAATCGTGGTACAAAGCTCAATAAAAATATTAAAAATAAAATGTTAACAAGCCACAATAACATTGACAAAATTAAATATAGTTCACACCGTAACAGAAATTAATCAAATTTTTTATAAATATTAATCTTTTTAATCAAAATTTGCTGTTTAATAGTCCATTTAATTTTGGCACAATAAAGTTTAAGTTTTAATTAGCTCAAAATTATGGTCGATTTTTGGCATTTACTTTCCATACGATTTTGAGCATTTTTTCCAATATAAAAAGCATGCGTTCCACGAAAAAAAGTGCCTGAAATTACCAAGAATTTCGGACAACTTCAAAATATCACATTATTATATTAAACTTAAATGGGCTTTTAAACTGCATAACCCATATTTTCCTAAAAATGTTGATTCAAAATTTTCAAATTTCGATGAAAATTGGATGAATTTTTGTTACGGTGTGAACTATACTAAACTTTTTTTTTAATATCTAATTTTGTACCAAATTTGAAAGTCTTATTTATGTATATAACTTTTTACAGTGTGAACTATATTCTAAATTTTTTTATTAATGCAAATAATTTTCCCTAATTAAAAAAAAGTCGTGATAAGGTTTACGTAGCCACAAGTGTATGTGTGTATATATGCTCTTTTGGTTTCAAAATCTGAAGATATTATTTAAAGTGTTTTCAGTCCTGAATGCGAACGAAATCAACGGATTCTACATTAAAAAAATTAAAAACAAAATATGTACCCACCTTTGTGTGCAGTAAGTTTTTGCCATTCGTTGTTTTGCTGATATACGTACCAAGAAGAAGAGATTCTTTTTCTCCGATTTAAAATTAACTTTCGCAGCCAGTTGTATGGTAAGGTACCAATTTAGTTTTTACATTTTCCTTTTATTATTGCTAAACCTCACATTTCCCTTTATCACTGTTCAATTTATAAATCAACACAACACTGCAAATATTTTGCATTAATTTGCCACAAATCATTGCTTATTACGCACAAATAGATTCACCGGTCGACCGCGACCCACCAATAATTTTAAACTAAACACAACCACTTCCGATTTAATACTGAATTGTCTCGTACTGGAATCGCCGAGTATTGTTTGCTCAATGATGGAACGTCTCCTCACACTCTTGCAATACTTCTCAACTCCTTATTATACCTTCCTCAAAATTATTCGCATGATATCAAGGCGAATTTATATAAGGTGGTGTTACTAGCTCAGCTGATTTTGTGTATGTGTTTCGCCGCACGGCTTCTGATATCAAATTGAAAAATTTTGTTTGAATTTCTACACACACTCTTACAGATTTTGACAGTTTATGCCGCCAAAGCAAAAACAAAATACATGTAAATTTTTGTTTTTGTACTCCTGCTATCACCTTATATTAATTCGCCTTGCATGATATATTGTTGCTCTATTTTTATTATTCTGCTACAGCTTTGG
>NW_023458562.1:15730437-15779674 GCF_013731165.1 Rhagoletis pomonella
ATAAGAAGTGTTGTTATTACCTATACATATTAATTGTTTTGGCGTATTGAGAACACGAAAGGATGGAAGCGGGAAATGTAATAAATTTTGTTTTCATTGATACTTCATTTTTGGAACTTTCGATGCAGCTCAGCTAATCCATTATTTTTCGTATTCAGAGTGGAAATGGGCTAAGGCGTTAGACTGTAGGCTTTAAGAAAAATATTAAAGATTTTTTCGATTATACATGTACAAGTAGTATTTGCAAGAATTCATATATTTCAAGCGTTTTTAATTATCTCGCATTCCAACTTTGTTCTTCAAGTAAGTCAAACATTCACTCAGATATTGAAAAAAAAAATATTTTTAATAAACATTTTTTTAATACAAAAGGGACATTTCCCCAATTCATTTGCCGCCTTTCTGAAATAAAAAAAATATATTCCCAAATGAACCATTACTGTGCGTATTTATTGACCCGTTTGTTTATCTGTTTATTTAACAGTACTGGTATAAAAATACTACCACAACCAAGGAAAAATTATTGAAAATACTATAAAACAATAGCATAACTTTTGTATGCATACGAGCATATTTATGTACATTACGGTGCCTCACCAAAAAAAAATAACAAGTTGTGGGTTTTCCACCAAGTTTCGAGAAAATATGAAGATTTACGTGAGCTAGACCGATTTAAAAATTCCTCCAAAAATGTCATTATTTTGATTCCGTCAATCAAATGCTTAAGAATTTTGTTATCACCTGAGGTGATTTAAAAAAAAAATCTTTTTTTAAACTAATTTTATTTATTTAAACAAAAATTTAAGGTATTTTAAAATCGGTCCAGCTCACATAAATCTTAATATTTTTTCGAAGTATTTTACACGAATCTTAAAATATGATAAATTATATAATTTGCATTTTTTTTGTGTGGAGAGTGATACACCCTAACGTGCATTCATATTTTTTCGTTAACAGATAAATAAATAAACTATATGCCAAAAGTGACTAAAATAATAAATACATGGTGAATAAATAAATAGATATCAATGAATGACTACTGTAAATAGAAAAATTCACGCATTAAAGGCACACACACTGAATATACACATTGGTATGTACATATGTAAATGTAAGTATATAATAAATAATGTTAGTATGTAGATGTTGGAAAAAATACAAATTACGAAGTTTTTAGCTGAAAGAATATCCTGCTGGATTTTCCCCCTTACGGTATTTTCCAAACTGTAGATTTACAAAAACTATAAGGTTCCTTTCCGATTTTTCTCAGAATTAATTTTCACCCCGGGATGTACACAAGAATCTTTTGGAAATATAAACAAATCTTTAGTAAGTCGTTTGGCCTTTCGTCTAATAGCCCATTTTCACCGCACGCGCAACTGCAGACAACGCATCCATGCAAGAAGTCACAATCCCACCACAAGCGATAAATCAGCAAAATGCAGAGCATGCAGCATTTGCAAGATAGTTTGTGGCTGTAGACTAAGTCTCCAGAGTGCAAAAGAGCAGAATAGAGAAGGAGATTTTGAGCAAATTGAGTAAATTTTTATTTTTTTTTTGTATAATATGTATTTATTTATTGAATCTTTCTTTCGAAACTAACAATAAGTTTTCAAATCTTACAAATTACTGTTAAATTTAAAATTTCTGCGGTAATGCTTAGAAACTTTTTATTTTTTCATACATATATATTTATGACAGTCGTTGCTGCTGTCGGAATGGACAAGATTCCGAGCAGCAGGATCGCTGGATATCGTGCTGGGCAGACGGTCTGAAAGGACGAGTTCCAGAGCCGCACTGCCTGGGCGGGTGGAAAGGACTAGTTTCCACGCCGCGCCTTCGCTTCTTTATATTAAAGTACACTGGTGTTGGGTAGTCGGTCTGTAAGGACGAGTTCCAGAGCCGAAATTGATATATAGCGGATATCCAAATTTATTATATTGCGCATCATTTGATAATATCGGAGAAATCCTTTTTTTTTAGTCTTCTTGCATATCTCGGGCTAGGAAGATCTCTCGCTAGTCGATTTGGATGGTTCATTAACCGTTCTGAGTAACTGGTACTTAGCCCTCTTATGTCCTCATGCACCGTATTTACATTAAGATCTTGCTGGATATTCGTATTTTTTATGTACCACGGTGCTCCGCATATGACGCGTAAAATTTTTGACTGCAGTCTTTTAAGTCTGTTCAAAATGCAATTGCACGCTGTGCCCCAAAGCCCGATTCCATATGCCCAACATGGTTTAATCATCATATTAAAAAGCAACATCTTGTTATCTAGGCTTAATTTAGATTTGTGTCCTATAACCCATTGAAGGCTTGCTTGTTTTAGTATCGCTTGACAAAATTTGTTTTCTATATGCTTTTTCCAGGTAAGTCTTCTATGTAGTGTCATCCCAAGGTATTTGACACTATCTTTTTGTGGTATAGCCTTGCTGTTTATTTTTAGTGGTGGGCAAGTTCTTTCTTCAAAGTAAATGTTGTCTGAACACATTTGCTTTCGTTAACCTTTATTCTCCAAGAACCTAGCCATAGCTCTAACTTTTTCGAATATTCTTGAAGCTTGTAAGAAGCCTCTTTTGGGTCTGAACTATTGCTTAGGATAGCTGTGTCATCAGCAAATATTGAAATGGTTAAACTATCATCAATTGGCAAATCACGAGTGTATATTACGTACAATATGGGTCCTAGAACACTGCCTTGAGGGACACCTGCATATATTGGGTGCCTTTCCGTTCTAAATAAATTCTGCCTGATTCTGAAGTTTCTCCCCAGTAGAAAGCTTTCCAGAATTGCATGCGTATTTGCAGGGAGTCCTTTTGCATAAGTCCTTTTTCTTCTTGATTGGCTCTAGAACCGTTCGTCGATTTGGGGCGAAACCAAAAATGTTTGCCAATTGCCTCTCTCCATTTCGAGGTTGCGCCAGTTGTACATCCCGAGGGCGGACAGGTCACGTGGTCCGACTATTGTGTTCGTGGTCACCCCCTTTTCGTTGTCCACCCATGGGTGCCGATTGATTTGAATCTCGATGTTTCAATATGTGTCTGCTGTGTCAGGCTACATAATTGAAGAAGTCTATTAAGAAACGCTGAATTTCAGGGCACACAGAAGTAATAAGAAAATGTATGTATATCAGACCATTTTCGTCAAATAAGTATAACACATAATTTCTTTGGCCGCAGCGGCCTATGATAGCACTTTCTGCCACGAAGATCGACTGAGAGGGTCCGTGTAGGCTAAGCTGGGTTTGCATTCAAACTCTAGAGGTCTAGGTACATATCTATGTTCACTGAGTAAAGCAAACTGCATATGTCTCATAGGACTGTTGATCTGTCAAAAGCTAAAGGGACTGCCACCCTCTTTTCTGGAGAAACCAGCTCAAAAGTACCCTTACTAAGCAGTTCGTCGGTCTACCTATCTACTTATGTATGTCTTATGTATATGCAACCCCAGTTTCAGATACTAGTAATTATTAGTTAAAAATTATCCAGCTGAAAAAAGTCGGGCACTTCCAGATCAATATCAAACGCACTATCAAAAATTTTAAATCCAAGGGCAAACCTTTCACATTTAAGTTTGATAAAAAATATTCAAAAGTGGTATAGGACAACCAGCTCATCCTTGTGACTACTTTTTAACAAATTCTCCTAATTTCCTATTGATGTTATCTCTTTGAAGAAATTTAACACCAAAATTCATAAAAAATAGAGAAGACTTTAAGGCCATACGTTTCTCTACAGTAGCAGCGCTGCAGTAGATTAACGTGATAAATAATAAAAAGACTATTTGCCAAACCCAAAACGTACATTAGAGCGCACAATGAATTTAAATGGACGTGCGAAAAATTTTATCTCGCAGCACACATCTGCGCTCAAATTGAGCTCATTTACTCGCTAATGCCCGCAGTGTAGAATAATTTTTCTCAAGCTACAAAAAAAAACTCACACACAGAAGTGCAAACTTTTGGACCAAACAAGAAGAATGGGTTGAAACAATGCGCTTAATTCAAATTTCCAACTCTAACCTCAAAAAAAGTGCTAAAATTTTGCGTTTTTGTTTTTTTTTTTTTGTTGGCTCATTTAGGAAAAAGAAGAAGGATTGCATTATTCAGTGGTGCTCAGTTGCCATGGCAATGCACTCCCGCGTGAAACACATACACATACAAATACATATATTGTATGTATAATTGTGCATAGAAATTCACACATCCACGTGAAAGGCCGCACATGTAAAGTTTCAGCGAACACACCACCCAACCTACTATGCATATGGATGAGTTTTTACGAGTGTATTTGTTGCCATATCAACTGGTCGGTGTTGTTTGCTGTCAGTGTTATCATATGCACCGCAGAGATTTTCCCAGAATTATTCGTGTGTTTTTTTTTTTTTTTTTTCTTTTGACGCTGATATCAAACCTATGCTGGCGAATACTTTTAGTTAGTCTATAACTCTAGTTTAGAGTGAATAGTTGCTAAATACGGTTTTTCCAAATTTCACAGGGGAGCATAAAACCCGTTCGAAGTCATTTTCACCCAGTACTGGCTTTTCAAATATTTTAATACCAGTTTGCGCGTACTTCCAAGCTAAGTGCAAGCGAACTAAATTCCATACAAAACGATGCAATTTTTAATTGTACTTGCTTCGTGCATCAAAATTAAAAGAGGACTTAGCAACTTTTCACTCCAAGCTAGCGATAAGTGTTAGTGGTCGCTCACACACGCCCACATACAAACAGGTATTGTCTACGTATGTATGTAGGATGCGGGTACCAACTGTTGCCCGTTGGTGTTGCGAGACCACGTTCAGTTTTTTTCACTACACCTTTGCAGCGTTCTTTTTTCTTACACTCTCTCCCACCCACCCACACACACAAACACAACATACACAGCCAAACGCGCATACTTTGTTGTTTGCTAATTCCGTTTTTCATTTTGTTGCGGCTCAAAGTTGCAATCCACTTTTTCACCATGACGCTCTAATGCGCGACGAACACTTTTTATTTTATTTACTGCTAAACCACATATGAGTTTGTGTGAAAAAATTGGTTTCTGAAAAAACTATTTTCTGTACTTGCACAAACAAAAAAAAAGAACCATACACGCACACACACAAACAATCACGAACTTTGAATAGGTGGCAAGCCTCTTATTTCCGTGTCTGTGCGGTGCAGAGCAAGGGCATCGCGCGAAATTATCTCTGTCGCAGATTAAGTGGCGCTGCATACCAATTCGCTTTGTGGTTGAGGTTCGACGTAAAAAAAAAGTTTAAGCGCGCTGTTGCTCTGCGCAAATTTCCTGTAAACTTTTAATTAGTTTGTAAATGGATGAAAATTGAAAACGATTATCATTGGCTGTGGCAATCTTTCAACAAACCGGGCGCGGAATTCATAAATAAACAGCAAACACATAAACAAATCGGTTGAATATTATAAAGAGGAACCAAGGAGACGTTCGAGTAAAATAATGCCGCATTTCGGTAATCCCAAAGATTTCTGAGTTTCTAGAATACTGAAGTAGTTTATTTGCACAGAGTAGGCAACTGAGAAGTAAAGTCCACTCTCGAAAAACGAACGAGTATCATACGAACGTATGCAAACCGACACCTTCTTATTATTTGGCACTACCACCGTTTGTAGATTTAGGCCGAGACCAAAAAAAGTTCGCCAACTGACTCTATCCTTTGCGATTTTGCGCCAGTTGTTCATCCCGAGTGCAGAGAGGTCCTTCTGCTCTCGATCCTTCGATTGTGTTCGTTGTTGTTGATGCTTTTGTAGAGCCCACTCAACCCTGCTTAGATCGGCTAGACCTGCTGTAGGAGCCAGAACGAAGTTGGACTATTATGGTTCGAGTCTCCCGAGGCAGATGAAGCTCTGTCTCGTCCATATTCCCAAAACGGCATTCACAGGTCGACAATAAGTGTAGGTCACTACTGACACCCTGTGAATGCCAGAAGTTGCTCTATGAACCTCTGGACTACGTCCATCAGCTCGGCCTTGGCGAGGGCTCCGCCGCAAGGAGTTGTTTGTTCGGGTGCCCACGTCGGTCACACCCTACAAGGAGGAGTATTGTGCTCTGAGGATTTGAACCTCGTCATGTAGATGGTGTTGCGGCGACATTATAAGACAACCGGTCGCTGTCCGGAGTTCCGTGTTTCGCCATATCTGTAGCTTCGTCCTACTAGTCCCCGGCGCCCACACTGCTAGCAACATTTCAATGTCTTTGCCCCAGATGCTGCCGTTTAGCGACTTGAGGACCTTGTTGCGGCTCTGTACTTTATTGACAATTGCGATTGTGTGCGCCGAGAAGAAAAGAAGGCTATCAAAAGAAACTCCCAGATTTTTCGAGTTATTCACCGTCGGAATTTGTACGCCATCGACGTGAATTCACAGTTGTAGTCTAACCTCCTTCATCCGGGTAGTAAGAATGGTCGCCGAGGACTTTGTACGGAAGAGGTTTAGGTTCATTTCAGTGGAGAAGCGAGAAAGTTCGGAGAGGTAGTCGTTTACTTCCCAGCATAAGCCATCAATTCCATTCTCGGACGCTATTATCAAGCAGTCATCAGCATAAGAGACAATCGAGACTCCCTCTGGTGTTTGAAGGAAGCGGGGAGACCGCCTGTTTAATTTTTCTTGGCTAGCTAGTTTTGTCACTAAAAATTACTGACGAATTTCGACCACTCAGATAATTCGCTCACCACCGTTTCAGCCCCTGCGGGAGAGAGGAAGCCTCAATGTCATCAAGTAGCGTGGAGTGGTTGTCGGTATCAAACGCCTTTGACAGATCCAACGCTACTAGGACTGTTCTCTCAGAGGGACGGTTTCGGTTCAGGCCACGAGATATCTGGGTGCTGGGGTGTTAAGTGCTGTTGTTGTGCTGTGCACTTTACGGAACCCATGCTGGGTTATCGGACAATAACACTTTCCTTTATTGGCGTTTTCCCCGGTTTAAGCAGTGGGACCACCTTCCAAATTTTCCAGAAGCCCGATAGTATGTGGGTGTGGGCCCCCATTTTTTCAGCACCAGCATGCATATTCCGTCCGGTCCGATGGCTTTGGAGGCTTTCGCCCTCCCGATGGCTACCTGAACCTCACGGCGGGTGAAAACAAGAGGCGCACTACGTGTTGGCAGTTTGTGCAGTCTTCTGGTCACTCGACGTTTGGCCTTGGAAAGCGCACCTAATTTTAGTTCGCCGAGAGAGAGCCCTGCCTTCCAATTGCCTGCCAAGCCCAAAGAAGCACCTGTTGATAATAAGTATTCATCGCTTGATCTCCAAGCTGACGTTCTTGGTGGTATCTATGCAGGATTCTAGATAGAGAAAGTCCACCCATACGGTTGACGGAAGGTACTTTGCCTTGCGCCCGTTCACCGCTGACGTCCCTGCAAAACGCTCTAACACAGGAAGTATGCGATGCGATATCCGCTGGTAGTGGTATGAGAAGAGGAAGTCTTTCCTTCCGTTGGAAAGACCAGGTGGAGAGAGATTTAGCTTCACTTGCTAGTTCCAATTCACAACAGTTAATAAGAAGACAGAAGACGAAATGGCTAGCGTGCTATTTTGAACTCAACCAAAATCGATTTGGTGGTTAAGTAGCCAATCAAGAAGAGGGAGGGAGACACAGTTCTATTAAAGAAATTTTCAGCAAGCAGTGCAGGGCTTTCTTTGAAATGATTACGAAAATGGCGTGTAGCAAATCGCAATGGGATTTCTATGATTCGCAACGAAAGCTTTATGAGCCATTGTGGCGTCAACTTTGGACTTTTCTTGTCTCAGACACGAGCTGGTATAGACGATGGCAGTAGAAAAAAGACAAATATGCCTCCGAAAAAAGCAAGGAATGCATGCGGAAATGTGCTTATCATACGTACAAATGTCTGTTTGACTTTAGTTAAATATATTCCAATTTCTTGTGTGTATTTGTTTGTGTACGATTTTATGTGCAATAGAAAAAAGTTTGCTTCATATTTCGCATTCTCACTTTGACTGCGACTGAGGGGAGCCACAAAGCTGTAAGTCGAGGCCAAGTAAGCGTATCAAAGCGCTTGAAGTCAATGACTGCCAAATTTTGTAAAAAGGGTGAACTTTAAGCGGGATATTAACGCACACACATAAAGTTAGAGACAAAGATAATATGTATGTATGTACATACAACCAATCAAAACCGCATAAAATAGTCCCTTTGCACTCATTCAAATGTTGTGATTTTTTTCGCATACATTTTTCAGCAATTTTTACGCACTATTTTTTTTGCGATTTTTTCATTTGACTTCTGCATGAGAAAACTTTGAAATTATGCAATTCACATTTCGCATTCGTAAAATTTTTTTATTACTTCCACTTCCATATAGTTGTCGGGTTTTGGCATTTGCCTTTAGCGGCTGCAATTTTTATGAGCAGCCAAAAAAGGAAGTGTGCTCATGGTATAAATTTACACGCCATAGATTTTTATGAATGCACTCAAAATGTCGGAGTTATGACGCCATTTTACGGCCGGTCATTCACATCACAAAGCGAGAGCGAATATAAAACGCAAACGCAAAAGGGGAAGGACTTGCGTGCACAATGAAGAAATAAAGCACAAATTCATTCTAACATATCACTACTCATTTACAAACTTCCTCGCGGTCACTAACTTTTTGATCCGTTTCTCATTTCCTTTCACAGAATGATTTGGTTCGCCTTTATCTGCGTCGCTCTTTTCGCTATCATTTCGCTGAGTAAACGCACTTGGGTACGTTTTCAAACCTCACCTATGGTCATATCGATGGATCGCAACAAGTTAGTGTGGAATACGAGCTTTCCTTCGCTCACCGTATGTCCTCACAAGCGCATCGATGAGCTGAAAGTCGAGGAGTATATGGAGTAAGTGTAATCTCAGTTGAACCTGAACCTTTGGTTCAGATGTTTTAATTTTATTTTATATATTTTCATATTAAGCACTCACCCAGAAACTTTCGAATCGGTTCAGGATCGGGAGGATTTTCGCATATTCATCGATAAATTGGCACGTCTTACTTATGAGAACATCGAAACATTGCCGCGTAATAAATCTTTTGGCATACCGAGCAACAAGTATCTGGATTTGTTGTACGAACTCAAGTGGAACTTTGAGCCGGAAATGAGTAGTGGCGCCGCCGTACAAATGTTTATCTATGAAACACTCACTGAGTTTGGCATTTGTCATTCAGTTAACTCGCTGGTGGCGCGCTACAATTCTTATGAGTAGGTTTAATGAGATTATTGTAAGGATTTCGACAGTGGAAGAACTAAAGTATTGAAACCCTAGACTGGCTAATGCCGGACAATAACACATAAGTGCTCCCTCTCTTCAAGACAATGGCGACAATCCGTCTCAGGCGATATGTCAATTTGATGTATTCAAAAGATTTACATCCTTCCCTTGCAAAAGGATATCCAATAAGAGTAGCCTGACTAAGGGCCCTTACCTGTCCACAGTACTCACTACATGCTGAGTTTACCCACTCTTTGCTTATTAGTCTCGAGGTATACCAAACGATTTCGCAAAACGATTTCGGTCTCACATGGACAGGCCATGAGCCTTCACTAGTCAGTTCGTCGGCGACCTCGTTACCTTCAATCCCGTTGTTTCGTGGTAACCAGCATAGTGTTACCGCGTTCGTTGCTGGCGAGAGACTGTCAAATCACTACTTGACGAGCCGAGCGGTAATGTTGTTATTTTATCGGATCCTGAAGGACGAGTCGAGGCAGAGCTGCACTCATAGCTGGTGATATAGTACAGCAGAATTTTCCTGTGACTATAATTACCAGGTTTTCCGCGGACCCAACAGCATCCAGTAGTTTGTTTAAGAAGTCACTAGAGTCCAAATAGAGGAGAAGGAACATCGTAATGTTGTCACGGAACTCTTGCCAAAGGACGATGTTATATCACGTACACGAAGCGTGGTGTCGAGCCACCCGGCAGTAGAGAAATATATTCTTCTCATTTTCGTTGTTGGTGTTTCCGATAGGGTACGAGTGTGATGTCATCTGGAACGATTTTCCATCATCGCTTGTCAAATTTGGTTTGGAGTCATTTGGTGTCATTTTTCGTTCTCGAACACTGAAGATGGCACAACGCCGTAACCGGTTTGTCTCCAAACCAAATTTGACAAGGGATGACGGAAAATCGCCACTTCACATCACAATATAAATATTCTTCTTTGTACCAAAGTTCTTGATATAGATGCATAGGCGGAATGTATTACCACAAGCCCATTCGTTGGCCGAGAAGGCACATAGAGAAACCTCGCCCCCAACGTGGAGAGTATAGCCGCACTACCGACGGAAACCAACCGAAGGAGGAGTTGATATCGTCCATAGACATATCGGCTAATGGCCTGTCATACCTCTAGCTGACAAAGATCTCTTTTGGCTGACGAAGTGACAATTTTCGTATCTGCAGGGTAACTTACAAGGTTTTAGTAAATAAAGGGAACTGTTTCAATGGGATTTGAGCTCATGAGCACGCCGCTAACAAATGAAATATGCTTTGAAAAAACCGGAATTGAATTGAAATAATAAAGGTATAATTTCTTGAAGGTACAGTATTTACCAAAAGCTATGTTACTGGCGAAAGAGCATAATACATAACACTTTTCCCCTGTTTTGACGGGTTTTCCTGCGATAGCGGTACACCTTTGTATCTGATTTATCGCTAGCCATATTTCTCGGGTTGCTGACCTAAAGGGTTAGAAGTTAAAGGAGTAAATTTATATCTCTTTTTGACCTTAAGTACATACAATCTGCAAGTTATGTGTCAGTTACCTCGAAATTAGCCTTGTTATTCCATTCAAATACACATGTATGTAGATTGGTAAATTGTGCGATTTTTCTGCTTTCCATATCCTTTAGAACCCAAAATCCAACTTCTTTCTCTCTTTGAATAGATATTGGAAAGGCAACGATTGGAACTTCTTAGAGCATGGCGATCGCGTCACCGTTCATCCGCTCGATGGTGAAATTTATGCGCAAATTATAAATCTCTCCACTGCATATGATGTCTACTTCCACGGCGCAGGCGATATACCGAACATTTCCAAACAGCGCTATACATTTCCGGAAAGTGATTACACAACAGTGGAGCTAATAGCGCTGGAGATCTATACAGCAGAGGAGGCGCGAGCGTGAGTATTAAAGCGGAGTGAAATTAACTTCAAGACGACCTAAAGTTGGCTTAAGCTTATTTATGTGTAAAGCTGCGCTAACAAGTAACATTCTTCTTTAATCCAAATTTTTACGGTGCCCATTTTAGGCTGGTCATTTTTTTTTAATTTCTTAGATATCTGCTAATAACTTCTATCATCGCAGCTTCACCACCACCCAACGCAAATGTCGCTACCAATACGAGGCTGAGGAAATGCAAACGGCGCCCATCTACAGTTTTGGTCTCTGCCTGGCTGAGTGCCGCATGTTTTTCGCGCTAAAAGTTTGTGGCTGCGTGCCACATTTCTATCGTAATAATTGTAAGTGTTTAATATTCAAAAGCTTAACCACACTCGTAACCCAATTCTGACCCAATTACACTTAATGAGCGCTAAAAACATTATATTAATTAGGAAAGTACAGAAAAAATAAACGAAATACAACACTACAAATAGTTACCGTTACAATTAGACAGCGTTATGCAATGCTGCATTCAAATAGCAACACTTCACTTTAGAATTTGTATAATGAAAATATCAGTTTCATTTGTGTTTGTGCTCATTTTTTGTGTCGTCTATGTTTTTAATGTCAATATTTACATTAGACCTTACCACCTTACAAGAAAACAAAAAAAAAAATTTTGACGGACACCACTGAGTATATTTGCAAGAAAATTTCGAAGAAAATAAGAATTTTACATTTTTCGGTGACATCTACTTTCAGCAATAAATTTTTTTAATAGTTGTACTGGAATAATCAAAATACTTCCTTAGCAAAAGTTTTACGATTTTTCGCGAGCTTTAATTTACATGCGTTAGGGTAATACCTTAGGGTGGTAGGAACTGAGATCTGGTGGGTAAGTACTATAACGGGGTATTTGAATGCTATGAACTTTGAAACAAAAAAAATGTGTTCCTCGAGACAAGAAAATCGATATATCATGCTTTAAGATCCGACTATAAATTCTGTAAATATCTTGAAAAATTTAAAAAGTAGAACCGAAATACTTTTCTAGCAAAAGTTTGATGATTTTTTTTTTCGACCTTTAATTTACTGACATTAGTACTGTACCTTAGGACAGTAGAAACAGAGATCTGGTTAGAAGTTCTTATTTAGAACGGGTACTTGAATTCAATGAACTTTGAAAACAAATGTCCTCGAGACAAGAACATATCATACATATATATCATACTTTAAGCTCCGACTTTACTTTCTATATATGACGAAAGATGTAATAAGGCGACCCCTACGTTCGGCCTAACACAAAAGAAAATACAAATTGCCTTCCAAAAATACTCTGGACTCAGAGGTGTACGGCGCACTTTTTTTCTGGTACGGTCTAATGTACATACACGTAGTTTGTAGTTGAAAATGACAGGGCGCATTTATTTGCTAAAAGCCAGTCATTGACGCCATTTTGAATATTATGCAAATGTTGGTTTATATTTACTTTTCTGCTTTTTTCGCTTTTGATATTTATTTTATCGTACATAGTTGTTATGTTTATATTTTTGTTAAAAAAAAAAATTACAAAAAATTTGTTTTGCAATTTCACCAATTTCACAGTTATCTGCATTGCGTTGTACAACGAGAATTTCCCGCAAAAACCTGTGAATATAGCCAATTATTTCGCCATTGCAACGATTTGGCGCCAACACTGTGGCGTCATTCTCTAGCAGCGTCATTTTGTTGATACGAAAAAAAAAAATAGCCATATCGGCGTATTCGGTCAGCTATGCGCGAAAAACAAGTTGCTTTTTGCCAAATTTTAACCAGAAAATTAAAGCTTTTTTAATTGGTATTTTTCACACATACTCACACACAAACGTGCACACATTCGGTGCACCGTTAAAATTCATTTTCTATATGTATGCTGAGTGCTAAAGCTACAGATAGTTTGGATTATAAATCGGATTGTCACAATTAACGCTTTCGCCACTGCTTTCTCGTTTTAATTTGATGGATGCTTATGATATGCGAAAAACTACTCGAAAAAAAATGTTAATAAAAACCGGCCGTTATATTGGATAATCAAAGTGAAAAATGGACGAATTTTGCAAATTTGTGATTTCGATGGATTGGCTTGTTTGGTGGATATAAAAAGTGAGTAATAATTAACTTTGCATAACATGATAGAGAACGCTAGAAAGAATTTAGTAGGTCAAAAAAAAGCTTTAAAAATTAGATAACTTAATTAATTTTGTGAAATATATTGTATTTCATAGAAATTTTCACACAAAAACTAAATTCAAGCATTTCCATGATATTATTTAATACATTAGCAATATTTTCAATATTTGCGAAACTAAATTGGTTGGTGGTTTAATTTTTTTCTTTTCTTTAACGTAATTCAGAATTAATTGAGTTTTAAGCAAATTCAGAGAACGAAAGTAATCTGGCAGAGAACTTCTCATCGACGTCGCTCCGATTTTCGCTGCTTTTCTCAGAGTAGACAGTTCTAGATTCAGGACTATGTAAAACAATAACTATACCAGTCGCAGTATAGACAGGCAAACAACCTACACTAATTTTCGCCCCGTGAATACCGTCATCAGAGTACAGTCATCACTGATTTAAGAGCAAGAGCTTCAACTGCCTCGGGAGACCCGCGTTTCCCTAGCACAATTACAGTCTGGTTACTGTGACGGTCTAAACTCCAGCAAGAGTCGAGCCTATTGTATCCAGAGTATGTCACGCATTTTAGGACCATTTTCTGCCAGTTTTTGCGGGAAACCCCAAAGAACAAGAATATGATTAACACTTTGTGTAATGAGCTTCGGCTGCCCGTTGACCCAAACATTATTAGTGTTGTGTTTTTCATTAGAAGGAGAAGGTTGGATGGTTTAATCCCAATTACACTTAAAGGAGTGGCAATTCAGATCTCATCCGAAATTAAGTATCTAGTAGTATTTAATTCTGGACGCCTAAGACTGAGCATAAGACCTGCAAAACACTTTTTCAATATTAACAGGTCTTTGGGAAAAATTTGGGATCCATTACCAAAAGGTATTCTCTGAATCTACACCTCAATGGTCAAATCCATTATCAGTTATGCTTGGCGATGCAGACTCTAAATCTATAGCTTGGGAAATCTGCTTGCCAAATTTCAAAGGACAGTCACCGCGTCCTGTACAACACCTGGCGCTGCGCTTGATGCTCTGCTACACTTACCATAACTTTGCACTTTTGTGGGGAGGCATTAAAGAATAGATGTTGGTATAATACTGAGTGGGGCGTGATGGAAATTTCTGGTGGCGGAGATCTAAACACAAGTGATATTCCAAAAGATTTGGTTCCCTGAAGCTGAATTTTGGCCTAATTTCAATACTGAGCCCAGGCTCACACACTGTCGAATATTCACTGATGCCTGCAAAACTTTAACTGGGTTAGGATCGTGGATAATAGAGATGAGCTGCACTTTTCTCTTGACAAATATGCCTCGATATTCCAAGCCGAGGTATTTGCATTCATCAAGGCATTGGAATACGTGGTGGAAAAAAGGTGGATATGCAGGATTTTATATGTCTGTAGTGACAGCCAAGCTGCACTCAAGCCGCACTCAAGCCATTGGCCAGCTCTCTAACTACTTCCAGATTGGTTTGGCAGTGAAAGTGTCGACTAAATTAAGTGTTATGGAAAACATAACGAGCTTGTCTTACTTTGAGTGCCAGGTCCCTCGCAAATACCTGGTAATGAGGGATGTGACCATTTGGCCACCAAGGGCTCAGACCAGGCCTTCATGGACCAGCAACCAGTTATAACGTTCCCATTTTCGGCTATCGAAGCCACAGGCAGAAATTGCACGAATATTTTGCACAGTTTTAGGGGTTGAAGGTGGTCAAAGTTCATGTTGCTCTCAATCTCAGAGGCTCATACTAGATATTTGGACTGCAGACAACTTATCAGACTTTTTACTGGGCACTTTACGTGACCCAAACATCTGACTGTGATCGGCATATATGAGAACCCATTTGCCCTTCCGACCTTAAAGGGATAACGCGGCGAAGCCCTTTTTGAGACATTTAGCCGCGATGTGTTGGACGACGAACAACTGAGCTCTTTGACACCCAACAATCTCTGCTGCAATTGATTCCTAAATCAAAAACGCTTTAAAACATAAGGGTTTTCCGCATGGCATTAACAACTCTCAGAGCCCACTCAACTAATACCGCTTTCGCTTTGGTCCCACCTCATCAAAATCATTGGTTGAGCTTGACGACAGCGATTGAAATACTAGCCGATCTACGCAGGTCTAAATGGCCGCTCCAACAACAGAAACATAAGGTATCTTTCCAAAACTTCTACTTAAATAAGTCTAAATAATAAACTTACTTAGGAAGAATTTGTGCTTTCAGAAAGATTCGGGGGCTAGAATAAACAGGCAAGGCATTAGTTAGTCAGTTAGTTAGTTCTTGGGTGTAACAGAACAACCTGAACCGACCTGAAAGATCTTTTGTATCTCTTAAGAAGAGAATCACTAACCCAGTGTGGTCCACATACCTTCGGCTTCCCTAATGATTCCTAAAAGGGCTTGGTAGGCGAATTCTTCGTAAGAAAGGATTCGACTATTGAAAATTGATCAATCTTTGTCTGGCTTAAGCCGAAAAGTAGTATATTGTGAAGTTTCATCATCTTCAAGGCAGGGCGGGCATTCCGACTCTGTGATCACACCTATTATGTGCAAGTAGAATCGCAATCTGTTGTGACCAGCTAGGAACTCAAAAATTTGCCCGATGTAATTTCAATTTTCTAAAATAATATCTTTTCTCCTTACCCCTCCCCAGGACCAACTGAGACCACAGAATGGTTCAGCTCCCGAAAAGGAAGTTGGCGATCCTTCTCGTGCCAACTCGTGGAAATGCAAGTGTGCTGGAAGGTCCAAAAATACCTGCACCGGCTCTGTCCTCCATCCTTGAACCGTCTGTGTACCAGTTTACTTATCTGGGATCAAGTGCAGGGAGCCCATTTGTCCAATCTTCGCGATCGGGGATTATCACTTGGAACTTTCTGCCAAATCAGATCTCTTTATTCATGGAACCCGAGATTCCGCATATTTCAAACCCTGCTATCTTACCAAGAATACCTGCATAAAGCTTATGTGTGAAGAAGTCGCCGTTATATAGTCGAAGTTGCTGCTCCCTCGTGGCTGCTGTTTCGTGGATAAAATTATGGAGAGGAGTCCATCCTAGAAACGACTTTAGCGCGCAATTGAGCACGTTCTTATTGAACCAGTGACGGATAGAATTTTTTACTCATTCGGAAGAATTTTCGACCTTAAAGTATGGAAAGTTTTCTTTGATCCATAGATGGATTTTTAGTTCAGTGTAGGTTCCCATTTTTTAATTTTAACTCAGCTAGCAGGAATCATATACATTAGACTGCATCACTCCCCATACGAAGAAAAATCGGTACTATTTTTCCATTGGAATTATAAAATCTACTATATTTTAAGACGTCCACCAAAATATTTCGGAAAAATATTAAGACTTAAGTGAGCTGGACCGATTTGAAAATACCTCCAAAAATGGTTTTTTTTTATGAATAAAAATAGTTTCTTTAAGATTTCTTTTGAAAAAATCCCCTCAAATGACAAAACGGCTTAAGCTTAAAATATTTGCATTAAAATATTTTTAAAAAAAATTTTAACGGAATCGTAATGATGATGCTGTTTTTAGCATTTTTCAAAGATTGGTATAAGAAAAACTTGTATAACTGAACCTAAACTCTTCCGATTTAGACTTAAGAGGTGTCATTGGAAAGGTATTTTCTCACCCTTTTCATTTATTTGCTAATAAACTTATTCAAAGGATGGAAGAGAAAGGTAGGAGAAACGAACCTCATTCAAAGTTGAATTAAGATCTTTGGTATTCGAAAAAAAAAGATGGGACACGAATGACGCTTTTTTTGGCCAGAAATAAAAACGGTGTGAAAATACCTTTCTACTGAGATACCATAAGTCTAAATCAGAACATTTTTGGTCCAGTTATTCAAGTTTTTCGTAAATCAATCTTTGAAAAAAGTAAAAAAAACAGCATCAAAAATCTCATTCTTACGATTCCATTGAAAAGATTTTTAAATATTTTTATGCAGATTTTTTAAGCTTATTCCAATTTGTCTTCTGAGGGGACTTTTCAAAAAATGTTCTTTAAGAAACTATTTTTATTCATAAAAAACTTCATTTTTGGATGTATTTTCAAATCGGTCCAGTTCACTTAGATCTTAGTATTTTTACGAAATATTTTGGTGGACGTCTTAAAATATAATAAATTTAGTAATCCCGGCGGAAAAACCGCAACTTTTTTTGGTGATGCAGTCTAATATACATATGTATATTTTTTTTAATCGGGAGAAACGGTCTTAATATTTGGTAATAAGAATTTGATAGCCATTATGTGAGACGATGTCTTGGCTGTTATCTAATAAATTCCTACCAACAAAAATAAGGGAGTGATTTTAAAAAAGAGCAATCAAGACAGCTTTGGTCACATACAACAAATCCTTTTTCAAATATCTGGTAGCACTCCCATTTAAAAATAGTCTAAACATTAGCTGCACCAACAGCATACACTGAGAAAGGAGTTTAGTTACGTCAACTAAATATATTTTCCTCAACACATGATTTGGTTATAGTTACATTATTTGATTTTAGTTACCAAATCATGTGTTGAGACAAACATATTTTGCTACTTTTTTCTCAGTGTAATCATAAATATGAAGTCCACTCCACATTTTCGAAATGTATACCGAAGTGTTAAAGGAAATTAAAATTCATGTTCAAATTATGCAATTTACTAAATTTGTCAGAAATGCTCAAGCTTGCATGAGTACTTATTATTCACAACGAGCATACACATTTCACTAACCCGATTCCACAATTTTGCAGCTAAGTCCACCACTTCCCTCCTTCCACTTTTTGCTCTTCATTCGCTCCAAAACACAAAAGTATACATCATTTGATTTGCTACACAAACCTGAAATAAACGCCATGGAACACATATCTACCATATGAAACGCGTTTAGAGGGGCGAGGGCATCAACCGGAGACAGGAAAACAGGAAAACACACTCCAGCACCTCGACTACTCGACAAAACAGAGCAACAAAAACTTTGCAACCAAAACAAAGAAACACTAGCAAGCCGTACAGAGCCGTGAAAGTGTCAAGGGAGGGGACAACCGAGCAGTAGTTGGAGAAATGGACAAATACGAGTATGGCACACACTGGTGAAAGAAATGAAATAATTCGCAAAGCAAAGCAAAACAACAAAAATTGAGATATAAAAAAAATGAATAAAAACCGTAAACGAAATTATTACACTTGCAGCAGCAAGAATGGGTGTGTCCAGACAGACAGACCAACCAACCAACCAACATGCATATACAGTTTTTTGTATGGCAGCTATGAAACAAGCGTCTAGCATTATGACTGAACTGAAAATGATATTTTTGTTATGAACACCTGCTGCACCGACACGTGACCTCCGTGTACCTCACTTTCCTCTCAAAAAAAACTAACGAGAAATATCTAGTACTATTTGCTCACACGCAAGAGACGTGGCTAAATTTTGGCATTCATTGCTGCATTTCAGAGTAGATACATATATGTATATATGTGCATTTGTATACCCACTGGTCGGACACATGGCAAGGTAATATGACACATCGACTGCATTCCCGCACGGCAAAGTGGAAAGTATATACTGATAAAACCATAAACGAAATTTTAGCAAAGACTAAAAACTAAAATAGTTTTAGTTTCACTTTCACCAGTTGGAGCACTGCCACTAATCTACATTCCTAGCAGTGTAGAATAGTTGTGTGGCAGTTTTTGTATGTATGTATGTATTACTTGGTACTTGGACGAGAGTGCTTCGACTTTGCAAATTATGCACAAAGATTAGTAAATTTGCTACTGCCGTCGGTTGTCGGTCAACAAAAATAAAAAGCGTAAATTGTTTGTCTCTTCGGTTGACTTGGATTAGGAAATTTTTAATGGAATTTTTAAATTTCTGGGCGGCAAATATTTAATCTTAGTTTAGCGCTTTTTTGATTTTCAGTTAGAAGATTAAAGAGTTTTACGTAACTATTGGATGGAGTAAAAAGACGCTGTGTATGTACTGGGGTCATTCACACATATGTTCGTCATATATCATTAAAGAGCTGTGTAAGCTTAGGTTAGGTCAAATTAAGTTAGTTGTCTCAAGCAAAGGCACACTTGGACCACCGTTATCCGTGCTTTCTGATACATACCACTACGAACATTAACTGCATAGCCAAAGCGAAAAACGCTGTGATATTTAGTCGCGCCG
This sequence comes from Rhagoletis pomonella, assembly GCF_013731165.1. NCBI lineage: Eukaryota > Metazoa > Arthropoda > Insecta > Diptera > Tephritidae > Rhagoletis > Rhagoletis pomonella. The sequence continues at coordinate 15,749,907 of NW_023458562.1, forward strand.
CATCGGACGGTATGCCGTCAATTTATCCAAGAAATGGGAGTTAAGGCATTGTAAGCACTAGGTGATCGCTAGACCGACTGCTATTCACATTCGGTCAGAAAAACTGCGCAGTTGGATATGTCATTGTTTTTGCTGGCAAGCACCCATCTGTCCCAGAGCAGTCTGCAATTAGCCAAAGTTACCGCCACTCTCGCTTTAATGGGTGAGATCGACTGACTCGAGTTTGCTTTTCCTGGCCAACTCGTTAGGTACAAACCCAGCGCTGACTTGGAAATCATCACGTGCAGCCGAAGTATAGGTCAGACATTCTTCTACCAGCTTAGAGACCCCTGTGATCGCGCTCAAAGCGCTGATTTCCGATGTTTAACTCCATTTCCGATGTCCTGCAATTGAGATCCTGGAAAACACTACATTGATCTATAAGCCTTAACTTTAAATATTTTAGAGAGCTATTTCCAGATCCCTCCTTTAACCCCTCTGTCAGGCTTACAATGTTTCTCCGAACGCCTTTCTCGCTCCATCCCTAGTATTCAGTTTCCACGACAGCTTACCAACTACAGTCAAGCGCAAATAAGAATGCTTCCCGTCGAGGCCAGAGTACTTGCTGGTGAACAGTACTAGCTACAGCTACCAACCTTGCATAAACTGACAACCGAAACTCAGGGGGCTTTTAAATGTGGAGAAACAGTGCTCTTAGCTATCCTTGATATCGAAGGTGCGCAGAGCACTAGAGAAGAGAACCGTGCACCAGTGATCTGTAACTGGGTGGATACGCTATTGCGTACTAGAATTGCTGAAACCGAGGTAGGATACAGCATAGTACAACTACTAACAACAAAGAGCTGCCCTGAAGGAGCAGTTTTATCCCCTCTTCTGTGGAGCTGGGTAGTGGATGAACTCCTTCAGCTTCTCTTCAACAATGGCATCCGCTGCCAAGGCTATGCGGACGACATAGTGATCATTGCCAGGGGAAAGTTTGAGAGCATCCTCTGCTACATTATTCAAAGAGGTCTTAGATCGAGGTGTTATATTAACAAAAGTATGGTGTGCCAAGGTAGGCCTTAGTAATAATCTACCCAAAACCGCCATCATTCCATTTACTAGGAAAAGAGCCCTGCCGGGCATGAGGGACATAACCCTGGAGGGGTTCGTAGTCAACGTAGCCAGCGAAGTGAAGTATCTGATATTAATTCTAGACACCAAACTTCTATGGAAGAAACATGTGAACGCAATAACCTCCAAATCCACGAAAGCTTTCGTGCTATGCAAGCGTCTGGCAGGAAAATTCTGGGAATGTAGCACCCAAGGTCCTAAGATGGCTTTTAATCATGACTACCTAATGGGGTGGTGGCTTGGGTTTCTCTGGTCGCGCTGAGATAAATATAAGGTCATATCCTCTAGGAATATAGAGAAGCTATGGTCCTCACTCCCGCTAGCTCCATTTCCTAGAGATGACATAGGCAAAACCATGGTAGTTGAGAAGAGATTTAAAATAGAGCTATGCAGCAAAGCAACCTGGAGTGTCCCCGCCTTCGAGGAATTACTTTAGGGTTGCACACTGCACTGGTCCACATATGGGTCGAAAACCCCAGAAGGAGGAGGAGCTGGAGTGCTCGGGCACCGAACCATACTCTCTGTTCCTATGGTAAAACACCCGAGCATCTTCCAAGCGGAAGTCTATGCAATCTATCTATTTGCGGGGATAATCATGAGTAGCGGGTACAGAAATGAGAGAATCATAATGCTAAACGACAGTCAGGCGGCACTCAGGGCTCTTCTGTCCAATGAAGTCAAATTAACGTTAGTATTTAAGTGCATTGAGAAACTACTCCCTTGGCAGACACAATAACATGAAGTTAGCGTGTACTAGACCATATAGGAATAGGGGCTCAATGTGGCCACAACTTAAGCAAATCTGGGCTTAGTAGAAGTGTTGTGAAAAGAAGGGGCACAATAGATCGCCAGGTCGCAGTGCACACCTCAGTTTATTATCTATCTATCAAAGTAACCTTGGACCGAGTCCCAAAGGGTATCCCGAAAACTTGCACCTACCTAAAAGATCAACGTCATCATCAATCACCTGCTCCTCAGGCAGGTTGTTTATGGCCACAATCGAAAAAAATTTACACCTTCAGCAAGCGACAATTTTCTTCAGAACTTTCGCAGTAAATGTTGCTCTTGACACTACTTAAAAAGAATAAAAATAAATTTTATTACTTTATCATGTTATATTTCTTTATCTTTAATTTTTTTTTATTAAAATATTACATTTTATCTACCTAATACTGAGCAGATTTTATTTAGCAATCACACCATTCTCCTTGCCTTTCAGGAGAACTCATCTCGCTCAAGTCCAGCCGGTATAAAATCGATTGCCATTGCCTGTCAAATTGCGATGACTCCAATTTCTTTGTGCAATCCTATGTAAGTGGCGTAAAAATGAATTCACAAATGTGTCTTTTTTTTGTGTTAGATGCAGACGAAATTGTAATTTACCACTCATACAAACATACACTTACATGCTCATGTGCAACATTTAGGTAAGTATCAACTACATTTGGATAAACGGCAGCTTGTCACGGCATCATATCCTGCTGCAGGCATAGCGTAGCAGCACAAAAGTTGCACTATCCTACTATCAGTGCGCAATGTATCATTTTTCAGCACAGCAACAATTGCTTATAAAGCGATTCATAAAACTGCCAATATGTAGATACATACGTAGCTGTGCTACATGCAACACACGCTTATGTACATATTGTTAGTTGCAAGTACCGTTAAACTACAATCGTAATGCCAAAAATCAATGCGCGCGCTGCCTTGCAACTGACTGAGACTTCTGTTGCCATCGCCAGTGCTGACTTCCGCAAAAGCATATCCGTCGCCCTCGCGAGAGCGCAGCGGTGTCGTGCCACAGATTTCCCAGTGTTGTTGGTCTCGTATGGCATAGTAGTTCTGCTACGAGCATATCCTGCTGTTACTGCCACAATTTGTATGCCGAATTATTGGCGATAAAAATATTTTTGCTTTTATATGGGTTTTTGCTGAATTTTCGTCACTTGTTGTTGGAGATTTTTTTTTTTGCATATTCTTGTACAAAGTGACAATGTGTTGTAACGGATTCTTGCTAGTAATGCTCTGCGTATTTTCAATGCGACAATATTGAAAATTTTGTCAGTATTATTGTTAAGTGATTTCGTTGTTTTTTTTCGGCAGGGAACATGAGGTGCCATGTGCTCAAAGAGGAGTGAAATGAGCTTATAAAGCGCAATAAAAGGAAAATATTTTTCTTCCAAACTGATAGTCGTAGTCGAAGATATGTAATTTTTGATTGCACTACAATACATTTTTGTTGAATATTTTTATGTGCAATTGGCAGGAAGCTGAATTACTACCAACCACAAATATTTGCAAGCAATTCAATTTTTAAGTTAAAGTCGTTTAAGTTTTCATAAAACTAGCTTAGCATTTCATGGTTTCTTTAGTTTACTGCCGACGTTCCTTATAAATCAGATCTGTCTGACTTAATAAATGCGAGTTAATTAACCCACTGTCCGAAGTTTATGAAAATGGATTATTAGCGTAAAATTATTTATTAATTGATACTTGATACTCTTTTAATTTTCTTACTTAGCACAAGCATGCACTTCTCAAATGGTGTAAGAAACAATTCAACGACATCAGATATTTCTACCAGAGCATGGAGCTTGACCTTCTATCACTTTGGCTAAGCAATCTGCTTATTCCATGCCTCATTGGAAGCTGTGCTTAGCAAAGGAGCCAGCTTTTCTACGCACTCCAAGACTAGAGAGGATTTAACCTCGAATTGTTGTATAGCATTGCTTCCTTAGTTCTATGCAGTTTTCGGTGTATGAAGGTAGGACACCAACCCGAACTTGCTTGATAATTAGGGCTCTCATAATTTTGGCTATTATACAAAGCGTTCCGAAATATTTAGTGGGGATTTGTCACCTATTTCCCTTCGTAAACAACACACCTCATGCCACAATTGAATATATTTGAAGCTATAAAATGCGGAATTTACTATAATTGGAAAATGTCACTCAAAACAAGACCTTGGATGTTGTAAATTTTGACCATGATTTTTGTTTAAAATCTCACAAATGAAAAACTTTGCATGAATTTCTTCACTTTTTCAGCGCTCGAGACTTTGGTTTTTAGGAGCAAATCTTCAGTGGGGCATAATAGACTATCCCAAAATGCAGTTGAGACGCGATGTGCTCTTTTCATTTGCTGATGTTTTGGGTAAGTAGAAATTAATTACTTTGGTATCTAACAAATATAGCAAACCTGAATGAATGAAGACTTCCACACTAGCACAGACAAAAGCAACAAAGAGTAGCAAACTTCCTAAAAAAAAGCGCTAACTGCTAGTATCATCTATACAATATCCATTAAACTACATGTAATATGGTTTAGTATATGCTCTCCACTCGCACCTAAAGTTCGAGGAACATGTGTATGGTGGCTGATAGTCAACAGTGTCTTGCAGGCGCGGGTTTCATCTAAAATAGAACGGACTAGTATTCAGGAGGCAGGCTATCCCTTTCTATACTAAAGCTTCCAGCATGAATTGCGATCTTACCATAAATGTCTACTACGAGGGAATTGGTATTATTACATCCTTACGTGTGGAAGATGTTACAAGCCTGTTCCAAGCGAAAGTTCTTTTTATCTGAAGGCCTTTAACCAAAAAAACTCTGCAGCGGTGGCAAAAAATGTCCTTTTAAATTTATCCAAAGGGACTTTGAATATCAGCCAAAATAATTAGCCGCAGTTTTACCTAAAACCAACACGCTGGTCAATCACATAGTTCCACGGCCACCAGATCTATCGAAAGGCACATTAGGCGGCGTGGCACAGTGGTTCAAAACTGGCGTTTACTGTTCATAATTCACTGGAGCCTTCATTTATCACTCAATTAGATTATTGTTTTTTTTTATCAAATCTTATGAAACTTGCAATTGGTGAGTTGAGCCCGATTTTTTAATTTTTATTTGATTATTCATATTAAATATTTTTAGAGCAAAGTACAGAAAAAGTAAAAATTTTGAAGAAAGTCGATTCTCCTGTTCCAGTTAATAAATGTTGCATAATAAAAATTAGTTGAAAAGAATTGTAGGGCTTTCCAAATTAAAAAAAAAAAAAAAAAAAATAAAATAATAAAAATTAAGTTAAAAAAAATTCACCAAAATTCAAATTTTTTTAGTTTATAGATTATTGAATTTTAGTATAATATGGTGCAAGTTCCAAGTAGCTAAGAATTTGCTTTAATCAAATTGGTTGAAAAGTGAAGGCTGAAACGATGTTCACATGAGGCGATTTTCCGGGCAATTTTAGCGGCGAATAGTAGAATAACAAGTAATTATTAAACAAAAAACAAAAGGGACAACTTTAATTCTCATATAAAAATTTACGATTAACGTTAATCTTTTCATGTTCCAATGATCGTATTTAAACCAAATTAGAATGGGACCACCTGCGAGGTAACACATTTCCTTTCAAAAAAGAATTATAGAAATCGGTTAACGTGTTCCACAGTTATGCGGTAACATACATAAAAAATAAAATAAAATATTCCGACAAATTGATAACCTTGCTCCATTTTGTGAAGTCGGTTAAAAAGTTGGATGCATTCCAATTTCATTGCAAGCGATTAGTTGAAAGGTCGTTCACTCCAGGCCATTGTTGCTTTCAACTAAAAGTTGCCTGTAAAATCGCTTCATGTAAATACCGTATAAAGTAAATTATGAACAGTAAATTTCAGTTTTGAACCACTGTGCATGCGAGTTCTTTGTCAGTTTATTTTAAATAGTTTTTAACATCGACATAATTTTCATCTCTTTGCAGTTTATATTGGCGGACTCATTGGCTTCTTCCTGGGCTGCAGCGCATTGAGCTTCACAGAGGTCATTTATTATTTCACCGCACGTCTGGTTAAGAGAATGTTATGGAATTAAAGAAGAAAAAAACCACACAAACACTGCTGACAAAAATTGATTAAAGGAAATGCATACACATACATATTTATAAACAATAATACACAACAACACAAACGCTTGGCGCCCTCATGGCTGACCGCAGAACAATTCAGAGTAATTGTTTATGCACAATACAAATATATGTACATACATACGCACGAGTTGTTTTAAAATCACAATGAATAAATATCAGAAAAATCCTATGCACACAAAAATGCATACATACATATATGTACATGAGTAAATAAATATCTATCTTTCAAATGAACCATTTTATGTTGTTTTCCTTCAGCTAATAGCCACCATAGCTGACGTATATATAAAAATTAACGAACCACTTCCTCAAACGCTACACCCATTCGCTTTGTATTCGCTTGCTCAGGGGTACGAGTATGGTTAATGTTGGTTATTTATGCCACAAACGTCGCCAACATGTTTGGCTTAATCGTACAACAACTACAATAACATATTAAAGACACATGTATGTATATATATGCAATAGGCGAATAAAGCTCAAATCTAGAAAATTTTTGAGCAAACAAACAAATCAACATTCGGCAGAATTTGTGGCACCAACATCAACTTTCATATCAGCGCTTTTATTGATACTAAATTGGCTGAGGTTATGGGGTTGCCTCCATTCATTTCGCCCCAATCCAACAAAGGAATAGAAAAAAATAGATAGAGGAAACACAAATGACCGCGCGTGGCATTTTGTGGCATCGCAAAAAATCAAATATTTTCTGCCGTTAAAGGGGGAGAGAGTATAAATGCCTTTGGTATTGCTTATTGGAAACAAATTTCAGAGTAGTAACACGGCATAAATGATAAAGGGTAAAATTCAGCAAAGGTTTCATGAATTGGATTTTTCCGTTTTTTCCATTCGGTATTTTTCATAACGCCAAGTCAGTGAGGCAGGTGTTCAATTTGTTGGTGGTGAAAGTGGCAGTGTTACTACTCCCAATAACTTTTGTTACCGCATTCGCTCATGTTGCAATATTAAAACTACCCCGCAGCAATTCTGACTAGTTAGTTCAGAAGTAGTACATTTAGAGATGTTTATAGAACGGCAACGATTTTACTGCAGCTGTTCGAAAAATACTAAATTATTGCAATACTTAAAATGACGATATCGAATAACGAATTAACTACTTAGTTATGTTAATCGTATGTGGAGCTCTTGGCTAGCGGAAAAGAAGACTTGTTTAACCGACCGCAAATTGTCAAGCAGTGATGACTAAAGTGCGCACATTGTGGAATTTTGCCTCCGTGCTTTCACGCAAACGCTAACGACGTGGAACTCGATGTTATGCTTTCACTTATCGCACACTTGGAACACACAGTTATGCAGTTATTAATGTGGCTGCCACTGGTACAAAGTGTAGTCCTCAGTTTTATCAGTGGGTTAACCGGGCGCACAGTATGGAAAATTAACTTTTTCGTGACTAAATCGAATATATCGATAACGAAAAAAGCTAGCAGCCTGCAGAGTTCAGGAAAAAATAGTCTTGACCTTAAAAATAATTAAAAAAAAAAAGAGTTTTAAGTTTTTTTCCTTGATTTGACCTGAAAAGAGTATGCAATGAAATTTTTAAAAAGTTGTAAAAATACATTTTTCTCTTCTTGCGTCAAGGAATCGATTTCCTTGTTCGGAAGAACCGAAACCACATTTGAATTTTCTTTTACAAAGTTCAGTAAAGCATGAAAGAAAAACTTTCAATTTTTTCAATCTCAAAAGCTTTGCAATACTATTTCACTAGCTGTTCTCGTCCGCGAGATATATCGCGACAAAAAAGGGTTTCTTTTCCACAATATGCGGCGTGGTACCCGTTGAAAGTTGCGGTTATTCGCGCGGTGATCAAGTTACGTTACGGTCTTTGGCTTTGACTACGAGCCGCGAATGACCAGCGTACACGTTCTCTGCATCTCATATGCCGTCAGCGGAGGACTAGCTTGGTGTAGCTTGTGGAACCAGAGCAGAAATTCCCTCTAGCGAGGTCGTAAATTAATCTTATCAGCAGTGTTGCCAGAACTTTTTGGACGAACCGGCTAAATTGGCAAATAAATCCGGCTAAAAACGGCTAAAATGTTTCAACTAAATTTCACATGTTTTATTTAAATAAATCTCGAGTAAAAACACTATTTCTTGGAGAGAAGTTACAAATTCGAGCCGGAAAAAATTTTGCCAGCAAGAATTTGCAATTAGGAAAAACATATGATTGTGGCACATGGTTGGATTTTTTGTCGACGATAATTTGAATAAACAAGTTCGTTAAATTTAAAAATTTACAAACTGGAGCGATTTTAAAATGAAAAATGTAAGTTAATACTTGTTTACTTAATTAATTTAGTGATGATTTAAAAGATATTCGGCAAAAAAAAAAACTGTGTAGTAAACCCGACAAAGAAATTGAAACGTATGTTGAAGAAAGTCGGACTGACAAGATATACACGTAGATCCTGTTTTTGGCCCCTCTGGCAGAAAAACTTGCAAATTTGCGTTCGTACAGAAAATTGCAAGTTTCTCTACATGAAAGAGAATTTGGGAGCATTTTTTCTTACTATCTGATATTTTGAGTGATAATTCTCGCTGGATTTTCGACGAACAAACATATTGTCTTCCCTACAAGGCCTTCTCAGACTGACCGATTCTCAATTCACTCAAATAGAAACCAATACACATAAAAAACGCTGTAAAAATTTCCCTTCAATTTTAAGGCAGTAAAACAACGACCTTAAGTTAACATCAACCGAGGCCATATGTTGACAAGGGATGCAAAATCACAGTTACACAAAAGAACTGGTCAGATTTTTCAGAAATCCCTTCAATTCTGATGTAAAATATGATGCCTAAAGACTGCAGATCTCCAATTTAGATGACCGGTCATATGACCGGCAGATGTCTCGTAGGCTTCCCAGAGAGTTTTGCTTTACATAGAAATTTGTGCTCTTTTATTTTAATTTTGACTCACTTCAGTGTTGGTTCCTTTAATTCATGTTGGCATTCGGTTTTTGGAATTTAAATAAGTTCTCAGCAAAAAGGTTTGTTTAAAAAAATACATATGTGTACATAGTGCCTGAAAATATCAATTTTTCCCTTACCTTAAACTTTTGGGATTGGGCAAAAATGATGTTTTGTAATTTAGGCAAAATTGAATATGCGTTATCTGGGAAGACAATATCTACATGTAATATTTATTCTGTTTGTTGGCACTATATCCAAACACAAATGCATCTTAAGTGTCTTAACTGTGAAACAATTTCTTATTTTCTAAGTTTGCGAATAAAATATCACACTTAAAATTAAGACATTTATAGCAAACATTTTATGAAGAAAATCCCTTCTTCGTTTAAAATAAAAATAAGCGAAATCGGCTTAATTTCATTCAACCCTACCTGAAATGAAAATTTTCTCCACGATAAGGCTAGTAGACATTTCTAACCGATTTTGGGTCGCTTAGTCAAAATGGAAACATATATACATATTTGAAATTTAAGAAAACAAGGCAAATAGCAAAATCGGCTAAAAATGGCTAATTTTTTTCTGCAAAACGGCTAACAAATCGGCTGCCGGCTAAATCGAATTTTCTGCGGCTGTTTGCTATCGCAACCGGCTAAATCTAGCCGGAAAACGGCTAAAATGGCAACACTGCTTATCAGTGACCTACCCATCAGTCCATTAATTATTTTGGCTTTGGCATATTTGTAGTTTGAAATTATAGACATCGTTAAAACAAAATCTTATAAAAATGCTTGGCTAAATATTTTTATATAACACCTCGAACAGATCTAAAAATATCCTCAAATTTTCAAGGCGTTTTTTAGAAAGGATTTAAAAAAAATACAAACTCGAAAACAAATTATGTTAAACAATTTGAATTTAATTTAAAATTACTTTTAATTTAATTTTTACAAAAAAATGAAAAACTCACTAAAATTCATTTAAGTGTTTGCTTTTAGGATATTTTAATTTTATTATTATTTATTATTTTTTTAGCCTTTCGATTTTTTATATAGCCCTAAATATAATAGTTGTTGAAATATTCAAAAAATAAACTTCCAAAATCCGGGAAATTTGAATTTAAATACCAAAGAAGTCGACGGAAAGTTCCAAGTTTCTACTTCGCGAAGATTGAATAATTTAAGCATCTTCTACTCAGCTTTTCCTGAGTGCTTAGAATGTCTAAAGACCGCGAAATAGTAACTGGGTATCAAGACGATAACAGCTCTCCGTGAGGTACGGAGTTACTAATATTTCCCGCCGATCTCGAGAAGCCTACCAAGAAACCAAATAGCAAAATTTCATTTAGTAACTTTAACAAATTTAAACTAAATAAATAAAAATAAAAATACTCGTAGAACATTTTTGCAACCCACCCCAGCACGCTTACCCATCCATAAAACAATAGTCCCCGTTCGCTTTCGTAATTTCTGCGTTGTCATCAATTATTGCCGTATCGGATTGCGCGATTACGATTGCCCCGGACCGACGAAACGGCACAAATACAACAATAAACAAAGCAAAGCAAAACAACGGAGAAGGCAATAACTATGTACAAACAATAGCATAAATAAATAAAAAAATATTAATGGAGCATAAGCGTGTCAGTGAGCCACGCTCACACCACAACCCAGCCACCCAACATTTGACCAACATAAATTCCGTTTTTCACCCAGCCACTTCAACTCATCCGCAGCCAAGAACATTTACTTATGAATGTACATAGCTTGTTTGCCACACTCCTCCTCGATAGCGCTAGGTTAGCGGGATAATCGATACACATATATAGTATGTATGTAAGCATTTTATTTAATATTTATGATTGAATGAAATGACAACATCAGCACTTGTCATTTTGTTGCAATATCGACCGGATTAGTGGGAGCCGAATGGATGGTGCTTAGTCATGTCGAAATGGAAGGACTATCAATGGTTGTTGTTGTGTGGCCGCCCTGTGATAGCCGCTTAACAGTTATCGAGGCATCAATGTCCTAAATTATTCATAACATGGCTACTTACATCGATAATAGTTGACCGATTGACGGTTATCTGATGGCATCGAGTGGCCATGTGGCTGTTTGTTTGCAATAATTCTTAGAATTTTGTTTTGTGTTTATTACGTTTACTTTTATTTTTGTTGGTCGTCTAACTGCTGTTTCCTTATAATTTCTATGGGTGCAATGTGCGATAAGTGGTAAGTAAATGCAGGTAGTATTGGCTATTAAATGGAACTAAAATTTGTTTGTAAGTTTAAACTTGAATTTTGTCATTTTTTGGAAGATGATAAAGATTTTAGTTGGTTGAACTATAAAAACGTATTTATCAGTGAAAGCATGTTAAAGCATAAAGAAGAGGGTCGATGTATAAAAGCCGGCTGGGAAGACAAATGGTAGTTCTCGCCCCCAGTATTCGAGCACTGCCCGTCCAAGGTTTGGTTTATGACGTATTGTAAACGGTACAAGCACAGCGTTCCGAGGATGTATGCTGAGGTCCTCATTGGTACACCAGTTTGACACCACGCAAAGAGCTGAATTTGTAACGTCCGATACCGTACTGCCGAATTTTCCCGTAACTATAATTGCTTGGTCATCTGCGTACCCCACAATACCGTAACCACACTCATGTAGCCTGATTTTGAGGTCCTTCACCACAAGTGACCAAAGCGACGGAGAAGAAGGACGATGTAATTGTACGCTCATAAAGCACGATCCAACCAGCAGTAGGTCTAAGCCTCTGTGGGCCAATGCCCTTGAGATAGATCCATAGACAGTATTGTTGAAAGCCCCCTCGATATCCAAGAAGGTACGCATAGCGATCTCCTTGACCTCAAAGGCACTTTCGATCCTACTAACCATACACTGTAAAGGATTTAAGGGAGTGAAAGTGTTTTGAGAGTGAAGGATGTTAGGCCTGGGACCGAACATGCAGTTATTGATGAAAACTGTCATTGAAAAATTCACTACGAAGGAAACGTTCTACATATCAGTAAATTTCTTTTTTCACCGAGAATCAAATTTGAAAATAAATTTTTATGCAAAATTAAAAAAAGTAGGTAACTATTATTTTTGATTTTTATTTTATGAATTACAAATAACAATTATTTTTAATTTTTATCTGAATAGTATGTGAATAACAGTTATTTGTGATTTGTATAGTATATGTCTTAGATAACAGTTATTGAAGATTTTTATTTATAAAAGTCATTAATAAAAATCACTCACCGACTTTTATTTTTTAAGTCATACGTATAAAGGACATTATAATTTTTCGCAGTTAAGAAGGTGTTGGAGAACCAAAGTTTACTAATGACTTTTATAAGTATGATTTTAAAAATAAAAGCCAGTGACTGATTTATATTGATGGCTTTTATAAATAAAAGTCTTCAATAACTATTATCTAAGATATATAATTTAAAAATAAATAAATAAAATAATTGTTATTTGCAGATTATTTAGATAAAAAATAAAAATAATTGTTATTTTGGATTTATAAAATAAAAATCAGGAAAAAATTGTTATTTAAGGAGTAATTAAATAAAAGTCAAAAAATAATTGTTAAAAAGCGAGTTAGAAGTTTGTATAATTTAGTTAAGTCAAGGGGTCCTCTTGACCGCTTTAGCAATAAATAACACGTATACCTTCCTCCAAGCATACGATTGATATGTATTCCCAGCAATGACTAGCCCTAAATGTAACGATCAGGGAGATCAATGATGTTCACGATGCTTCTTTGTAGTAGTGCTGGGAAGATCCCAACACCACCCGCAGTGGGTGGAAGAGAAAAACTATTTGTCATATGCTCTGTAGCTGCCACCTACGTGCATAAATATTGTATGTATGTCCTAAATTTAGTTTGTAAATAAGCAATTTAAAAATGTTAAAGGCAAATAAACAGGAAAGCGAATTTAGAATTACAACTCTCTATATATTAATGTTCTATAGCCATAAGTATGTATTTAAATAAATATGTACTACATATAGTATACATGTACATATATGTATACATATGTGTGTATGTATGTCATATCCTCGCAATTATAGCAATGCCGTCAACTTTAATTTGCACCATAGTAGCATGCAAGCGAAATATAATCCTAAAACAGTAAATGCGAATGTCCAGCAGAAAAACTTTCAAAACTGTCGAAAAAGTTTATCGTCTCCCGACTCCCCACGCCCCACTTTTTGCCAAAAACTAACAAAAAATAATGTGACAAACCGCACGCCTATGTACGTCAGCTCCCATTCCAGCGTACAGCAAAGCTCCCAAGCAGCCATTTATTCTTTTTCATTTTCAGCTTCCACACACACACGCCATTGCGATTCTGAAGCATTTCATTTTCATTTTGTTGCATGCTTAGTGGGGCACATGCATGTATGTATGTATGTTTTTGTGTGACTGTGTGTGTATGCGTTTGCTTGCCTACTTTTGGGTAAGTTTTGAAACAATTAAAACAATCCTTTTGCTGTGCTGTGCTGCATTCCGCACGAATGGGTCACTTGGCAAATATTTATGATATGCTCACCACCAACAAAACACGTCCTCCTCCTCCTCCTCCTCCTGCTTCAATCAGTCGGTGGTGCTGTTGGCTGCAACCACTTTTCGTATTTCTGCCAGCTTTGGTCATATTCGTGTACGGAAAATCGGGTTATAGGTTCAAACACAATGTGTCACCGAATGTCAGAAGGTCGGTTGTATCACTTAATTTTGGCTCTGGAATTTTTGTTGCTTTTTTGGGTTAGAGGGCATTTGAAGAAGTTGGTATGAAGTTGAGAAGACTATATGTACATATGTAAGATTGTACAAATTTTGTATCAGAGGTCCTTTCAAAACTATGCGTATATGTCCATCCATTAGTTGGTGTGATAAATGTACGAATGCTTTAATTGCAAGTGTAAATACCTCACGTAACTCGTATGAATGTATGTTAGTGTGACAAGAAGTTAATATTGTGTTAATAGTGTAGACAGCTATAAATTAACAATCACTTTTAGGCTTCTACAAGCTGACATTTGGAACGAGCAAACAATTCTTAACTTTGTCTTGGAAATTCTTAGTCAAAAGAAATTCAATTTATCAGGCTTGAATAGCTGAATTGTCTGTTGTGTTGGCGCAGGGTTTAATAATTCACAAATAAAAAGTTTTGGGTTAGATTGAAAATATAGAAATATTTTAAAAGATTTTTCAACTAAATAGCAAAAAAGGCGTAATCTCTTCAGGAAATGCGGCCTATCTGGGTTCTAGTATTAAAATCTGTTCATGGTGTCGGTAATTCCATATACAGTGTGTCTAAGACCACCCATTCATCCCTTCTAAAATGGAGCAAAATGTTATTTTATTGGAAAATGCAAAAATATGAACTATCAGGTCGGAGATGCTCTATCTTTTGGTCATATTACCGAGTTTCGGTTTTGACCGGAATGGGTTAAACTGACCCGAAATGAATTTTTTTACCAAAATCCGAGTCTGTCGTAAAACACAGTTTAACCCTCTTCCGTTTGAAATCGGATGTCGGAAATACGACCAAAAAATAAATCATCCACTTTCTGGTGGTTCGTATTTTTTACGTTTTCCGAAGAGAAACATATTCGTCAATTTTAGCAGTCCAGGAAATCTTAAACTTCGAAGATAATATAGAAGTTAAAAAAGGCACTTCCGCGAAAAAAATTCAAACAAACTTTACGCATTTTTATGCACAGTGTACAGGTGGTTTAGGAACCCTGTGTATACAAAAAAAACGTCGAAAAGCAGCAGTTTACTTCACCCCCATAGAAAATTTTTCGTCTTCGGGGATTCGTGCTGAGGTTAACCCATTTTCAAATTACGTCTTCTTCTTTATCTGTCGTGCTTCCCAACTATTCAACCAGCATAAAAAAGCAGACCCAAATCTCCAAAAGCTGTGCATTAAAAATATTTTTGTTCAAAAATTTCAACTCCATTGGGAATACAATCAGTAGCGAACGAGGGTTGATTATGTGATCAAAAAGGCAAAACTGCCACCAAAGTTTATGAAGCACATAACAAAAATTATACGGAAGCTTTGTGTTAAAAAAGGCCATACAAGTTATTCATCATTTGGTGAATACATTTCAAAATTTATATTATACATACATATGTACATTTGCATTTGCAACCTTAACTTAAGCGAATGGCATTAGTTTTGTCGAACAATTGCATTCAATCACAGGTGTTGGGGGGTCAAACTTGATCAAACGAAGAGATTAAATAATTTTGAATACTTTTGAAGCACTTTTAAGGGTTGTGGGCGGGTAAGCATAAACACAAAAAGATACTTTATTCATATACATATGTATGTACAATGTACGTTGTGTGTACAAGCATAACACAATTTCGAATAAAAACGACTTGCGTTGAGCCTGATGATGACGTAAAGAAAATTACTTCAAAGCACAGCTTATGGCACCCAAAAATCCCCAAAGACCACTCTAATACAGTGAGAGGTTTTGTAATGGTATTAAAAAGGTTTTCTCTAAATATGCCTGAAGCCTTTCAATAAGAGTATGTAAAAAGAAATTTTATAGTTTTTACGGTACTGCCAAATAATAAGAAATAAAGCGTCACCCTACAAAGTTCACAGCTGTATGGTTTTTGTCTTTACAAAAAGGAAACGCATGCACAAGGTTGCAAACTCACAGGGTGCACTTGATGATTAATTTATTTTTTGTCATTCCGTTATTCGAAAAAAAAATTTTGGTGATGCATTTCCGAACGTTCTTTTTTGCAGTACGCAAACATTTTTATGATGCATTTCCGAACGTTTCTGATTCTTTTAATCAAATCAGATTAATTCATTAATTAGATTTTAATCAAATTTTTAAAGAAATCAGTGTATAGAATTAACAATAACAATCTCGCCGTCAAGTTTAAATAGCGGCAAATCAGCTGCACTTGATAGTAGTAGATTGAATAAGGAAATGAATTATATAATGCCAGTTTTACACTAGCGTATTTTTGAGTTATAGCATTAAGGTTCTGGGTATGTTCGTGAACGATTTTTCTGCGCTAGTGGCGCTTAATTAATAACTTCCAAAGTAATTAGATATCTTGAATCGGTTTTTTTACAACCCAGAAAAATCAAAGAATCAAAAAAAAAAATTATAAAAATAAAAATATTTAAAATTTTACATTAATTTATTTCAATTAATTTTTTTTTTCAAACAACAGAGTGTATTAGTTTAAAATTTCTTTAAAAAAAATTACAACAAATACATATTTACAAAAGAAAAAATAATAATCTGACAACTCAGTTTCCAGATTCTTCAAAACATCCTCGTTGTTACCTTTTGCAGAGGCAATCGCAGTATTTTTGCAGCCCTCATTGTCATATTCCATATGGCTTAGTATGACCTACATATATAAACAGCGCCAGCGGTTTCTCAACCGAATATTTGGACGGAAGGTGTAGAAGTATTTCATAGATTTCATAATTTTCCCGCAAAACTCCTCGGAGGCATTCAGCATGGATACAACTTTCCAAGAACTGCGCTTTCCAGCTTTGTTCTACCTGGTGCTTACAATTAGCAACAATGTATCAAATGATACTTCCTGTACTAGGCCTGACACTTGATCATCTTGGAATTTGCAGGTATTTTTTTTTTTCAATCAATTGAAGTGGCATATCCAACCAGTTCTGGTTATGTTTTCCTTAATACACCCTATTTTTATCATAAGTCCTCAATACTTCGCAGTTTCGCAATGTTATTTAAAACTGTGACAAAATCATAGTTTTCAATGGCGAGGCGCTTCACTATTGATATTGTGCCTAAAAAGAATAATAATATAGGGGGTAGTTTACAGCAGTTGCTGGACATTTTGGACGTACAACAACACAGAGTTCAGAAAAAGTTACACGAAAGACAGATATACGATAACAAGGGCATGCTTTTAATACGATTGACTTTGACTACGTTTTTTAAGTAGCACATATCGTACGTTTAATAATATAGAGATGTAACTCAAAATTTACGTTTTTGGAGATTTCATTACGCAATTAATAAGCTTGATAGGTAGAATATGTTAAGTCTAACAGATAACCAAACTTCCTAAAAATATGCCTTGCTCGAAACCGTTCGCTTTTGACAAAGAACGCGTAATAATTTCCGTTATATGCCTTTGACTAAAGAGCCAAGTACACCACACAATAGGTTTGTCAAAAAGGGCGAAATTTCTCTTAAGTTGAAATCCTATGTATGGTGTATGGTTTGAAGGCTTGAAATGCTGCTTGAAAGATGTTTATGGAAAAATCTAGATTTTTCGATTAAGTGAAGCGTTGCTTACTTTTAATTGATAATTGAAAACAAATCGGCAAAACCTAAATACATCGTGCGATATCGCTTATAGGGAATTTACATGAGGCGGTTGAAATCAATAATCGCCTGGTGTAAACGGCCATTCAACTAATCGGTTTCAATGAAGTTAGTCGGCTGTCTACTTTCGTTCAACTTTTTATTCATTTAATCGCTACTTTGTGGCCGATTTTGACAATTCTGGTCAACAAGTAAACGACGCCTCAGAAACTTTAAATGCAATGAAATTCACTAATATTTGCACAAAAATACCACTTTTTTACATTTTCCTTATTAATTCTTATCGTAAATTATATATTTTTACAATATAGCACAATTAAAACACGTTTACTTACGAAAAATTTAATATTAAGAAAATTGGCTATTCTGACATATTCTTTCAACATTCAGTTCGGCTTTGTATATTTGTGTTTTCTGTCATTCCTGTTGACATAGTAAAACTTTTGCGGAGAACAGTCTTCAGAAACGAAATTTAGTATTCGGGTACCTACAGCATGTATATACGTGCATTGGAAGGTTGACCGATGATGCTAGTTAAAGGTATAAGAGCTCTGCCGTTTGTGGGAACAAAAAAAAAGCAACAACACCAAAACATAATTTTCAAATTCACGTCTTTAAACCCTGCCATGTGTAAACGGGGTTCTAGGCAACTTATTCACAAGAATCTGGCAAGTTTGGTCGTTTGACAGCACTGACTTTTTGCAGGCTGTTTTATTTTCATTTCGCGTGTGTGTGCACTGGTGTATTTTTGTTAAATTTTAGCAGTAGACTTGGAAACTAGTATTTTGCGCTGTACAAAATGTGAAAATCGCCAAAATGGTATTGCAAAACTAACTAAGAACCTCTTAATAAATGTGGATACGTATTATAAAACTTGTATAAGCAAAAAACTGCATTGCGATACTCCGCCCAATTGCAACAGCACTTCGTATAGATGAATGTTTTTAGCTGAAAATTGAAAAAAAATAAACAACACATAAACGCACAATAAACGCAACGCCAACACAGCATAAATCGAATTGTAAAAGTCGGAAAATAAAACATTGCTCTTGCATTATGAAGCGGCAGCGGCCGCCCTCATTGCCGCGACTGCTGCTCAACGCACTCAGCTGGTTGTATGCCTTTCAAGCGCTTTGGCAGTATAGTAGCGCTATACATTTAACAGGGACTTTCCATACTGGTGAGTTTTTCAAAGTTATAACCAAATTTGGTTTCCAAAAGGCCGAAGCACCTACTCCACACGGCGGCTCCTACGGCTACATATACGGCAACATCACAGCAACCGACACATTTGCGCATCCCATCTCATTAGTGGTGCTGGACAAGGCAGCCTTTGTGGATTTCTATAGCAATCGCATATTTGATGATCGTGAAAAGGCCTGTCGACACATGTTTGAACATTTGAAAGGTCTGATATATGACGGCGTATGCAACAAGCAAGGTAAACGCGATTATGTGCGACGTGTACCATGTAATAGAGGCGAGCTGTGTGCAGACGAGGATACGCCCAGCAATGTGATAGCAGAAAAACAGTTCACCTACACCATTAGCGAAGTGACGGAGCCAAGGTAAGTGAGTTGGCGGAGAGGAATATGAGTTGATAGGGAAAATGTGTACGGAGTCAAAAAGGAAAGCATAAAGAAATTATCTGAGGAACAAGTGTTTTAAAGAATAGAAAAGTGCACAAAGCCAAACGTAAATAATGGAAGCACTTAAATGTAATATTTCGCAGAATTTTAATTAAATTTGCTTACATTGCCAGTGTCGTTTTTTTCGCAATGCTGTAGTGAAGCGTTAAGCAATTCTGTGGAAGCTTTCGAACTTGCTTTTTGCTTATTGCATTGCACATATCATAAATACCTGCCAAGCAACTTTTGTTTCTACAGAGGTGGACTAGTCCTAACACGTGTACCGGCCACGCTACGACATAATTTTATAATTTAAATCAAAGCCATTTGTGATATCTTTGCACACTCCCTGTCTTAGCGCGTAGATTAGAGATTCGATAGGAGCGTAGACGTAAAATCTTTTGCCCAAAATAATATACATATGTATGTGTGTACATACATATGTAATCCATAGCTGGTTTTTGATCACGCAACTGATCACTAATGATGGACTGCTCTATTATTTGAATGTTTAAAATTTGCGTTCCTTTCACCTTTTAAAGACAATTACGTATAAGCTAGTTTAACTCAACTTGCAATAAGAAAGTAAAAGTGAGAGAAGACATAAGAAAAGTAAGGCAAAATAGAGTGTAAGCGTTAAGTGAACTCCAGCTGGAGTTCAGCAGACAACAGGGTAAATAAGTTCGTCTGGAGGCTAGTGAATCAATTAGATGAGTGCAAAAGCCTGTATGGCAGTTTATGGTGTGAATTTTCGTTGCTTTATCTGCACATCTCTTTGTGTTTATTTAGATTGCCTCCGCTTGTGAGTATTTGCGTATGTGCACACTATTTTGTTATCAATTCCTTGAAAGTTAAAATGCTTGTAGCTATCATATTCGTAAAAATGTACTATTTTGAAGAAGGTTCACAATACTTTCAAAAGAGACTATCTTATCTAGCGATACGTACTTATACACACTAAACTTTTTATCATATTATTTCTGTTGATTCTTTACTTTCTGAAGAACTTAATTATCTCTCGGCAGATCTTTGTAGTTCATTTGCTATTAGTTTCGTAGTATTTAATGTCTATATTTTACCAAATATTTAAAGTTAATTTTACAAAATATTCAATAAATCTCACTTCTCCACCTTTTGCAGATTCTGGTATGTTGCGCTCACTGCCTGCTATCGCAATAGCACTAACTGCGAATGGCATGCCTATGATCATCCCAAAAGTGAGAGTGCGGCAGCCAAAGTGGTTAACGAATTCCTTGCATCACACAACGACATGCTCCCACCTCATCCCTCGCCCGCTCTGACCTACGATATATACGTTGTCAATGGACATCCTAACAATTCTGCTGCGCATCCACTTTCTTTCCAATTCTCATTCGATCAGCAAAATTTGCTGGAAATGTATATGATTTTCTTACTAGTCTATCTGGTGCTGCTACCGATGCAAATATATGCGGTGCGTTTGCAAAAACATCCAGTTACACGTCTCTTCACGCTTAGCCTGGCGAGCGAGTTTGTCAGTTTGGTTTTCATTACAGCGCATTTGATAAAGTTCGCCATGAACGGCGTAGGGATGCCAAACATGCAGACCGCAGGCGATATTTTGGATATATTTAGTAGAGTACGTTATATAATTGCGGTTTTGTATTTCCGATAAATTAAGTTTTTTGTTGACTATTTGTTATTTTTATAGACCACTTTCATGTTAATCCTACTGTTGCTGGCTAAAGGCTGGGCCGTTACACGTCAGCAAATTAATCGCACTGGTTGGATAATCTTGATGAGTATTTGGGTTCCCTATTGTGCGTTTCAAATGTTCCTCTATGTTTGGGATAAGGTAAGTTTATCAGTAATATTATTTGTTTAAAAATATTATACTCAAATGTTATCTTGCAGACGGAGGTGGATATTATATCAGACATTGATGAGTACCAAACCTGGCCAGGTTGGATTGTATTAATACTACGGTAGGTCAGAGTTTATAAAGTATATACTACCAATTATGAATCCAACGCAAGGGTCTGAATCAGACTTGGTTCCATAAAACACACTTCATGACTGGAATAATCAATCTCCTGAGGCAGGAATGAAAACATTCTCTGACTGAAGGGCGACTTGTAAGTAGACTGACTGCCCTCTTGTGTCGTTGACACTAAATTTGATTACTCATTAAGTACTCTTTACAATGGTATTACGATCTCTGTATAAAAATCTTTTATTGTAAAGCTATCGAAGACGCGAAAACATTAGGACAGGGCTTGGATTAATGTAAAGGGTGTCCGGTGGCAGAATTGGGTTTTAGATTTACAGTTTCTCCCTAACCGCTGAGCGTATCGGCGGCGTGGGGACAGCGTCAGCTTCGTCATTCATGCTGGTTATTTAATAACGATGTCTCAGTGGACGGGTAAACAACATGCGTTCGCAATCGAAGCGTATTTCAAGGTCAATGATTAGTGTGCAACTGCTCGTCGTAGATTTTGTCCACGTTACAGCGAGTGGCTCGGAGGCCAGATTTGAAGAGTGTGTCCGACGTAACGGTCAACATTTTTAGAGGAATAATTTTTAAAAAACAAAATCCGCACTTATCTTCTTTGTAATAGTTATTGAAATAAACTTTTACCATTAGTAATTCTTTTTTAATTTAGCTTTTAATTCCTAATTCTGCCACCGGACACCCTGTATATAGTGGGGGTCTGCAGTACAGACGTTCTGCAACCTGATCACACTTTAAAATCCGAAATTGTATTCAGAATACATATAACCTTCCTTTTTCTGCTACTTAGAATAGATTGAAGAGAAGTAAAAGTGATTCTGAAACTAGTTTGTCCAGTTGTATAGGTTAAAGCAATAATTTTGGTATTGTTTTAATTTAATGCATATTTTTAACGATTACTAAGCGTTTCCCCTATCCTTTAGCACATCATTTATGACTTGGTTCCTCTACGAACTACGCAACACCATGAAATATGAGCATTCCACCAAAAAGCTCGATTTCCTATTGCACCTAGGCGCCTCTAGTTTAGTGTGGTTCATCTACTTGCCCATTGTGGCCATTGTGGCTCTTCAAGTGAGTCCCATGTGGCGCTACAAGCTACTGCTAGGCATCACCAATTCAGCTGACTGCCTGGCATATTGTGTAATGACTGGCCTGTTGTGGCCAAACCGTGCGGGACAGTATTTGCTGCTAGCCGGCAATAAGTATACAGGTAAGTGATGCATACACTTGAAATGTAGGTATTCTTCTTAAAGATCGCTTTTTAAGGCATGGACGAGTTGGATGAATTTAACGAAGCGCCTCATATTGTGCGCGAACGCGAACGTCGTCGAAATTCTCCTGATGGCTTGGTCATTGTCAATGGCGATTTAGCTGCGCATGTGAATACAAATGGCGGTAGTGGCGTTGTAACAGCAGCGGGAGGTGCTAACAATTTGATGCTAACTTCAAATGTTGTCAACGGTGACGCATGCGCCGAACTGCTAGACGCAGAAGATCTTGATGCGGTACTATTAACCGATTTGAATAAGAATAGTCATGTTGTGGCATAAGTGTAGAGTATAGCAAACCGTTGTATGTGTAGTATTCCGATAAAGAATGAAACCACTTTACTGGAAAACGCTTAAATGTAGTTTTGCTGCATTTGATTTTATGAGTGCAACATATTTTTAAGCGCTGACTGTAGTAAACAATGGCACATCGATACGTATAAGAGGAATGCAGTAATGAGAGGAGAGAAGAAAAAGTAAGTGAAATTTGCGAGCTTGTCTGACAAAAGAATGATAATGAAATTAGTTGTGCATCGTATGTGATGATTTTATGATTTTATACATGTAAACACTATTTTCTTGTAATACTAAAATGTGTTTAGTTTTAGCTTTAGTTTTGTATGATACTTTATCTTGATTATGCAATACATTTACATTACACTAGTTTATACTTTAGTTGTATAGTATTTAGATAACTATATAATCAACATATTACGATTGTTTGAGGTAGTCAAGTACATTTATATGTACAAATATGTTTAAAGACTAAAGAGGAGACGTTTTATAAATTTAAAAATACTGTCATTAATGGTTAAAAGATAAAACCAATAGCTATAAGGTACACATTTCATATTGTATGCGATTATAATATAATTATAATACTTTACATTACCTACTTAGCATGTTAAGCACTGTTTGAATGGGTAATATACCAACATACATACACAATTGGGTATTTATGCCGTAGTGGTCATCCAGGAAAAGTAAATATTCACAAAAAATCACGCTGCAAATACACAACGATGTTTGCAGCCTTGTGCTAAATAGACTTTGTAAAATGAACTTATGATTATTACTGAAACAAATTAAATTTGCAAATAACGAAGTAACGAAAATTAATTAAACCAACAAAGTGATAATCGCATATACCTTAAGAAGTGTCAAATTATATTTGTAAATTGCACAATTTTTTGCATATGTATTGTACATTTAGTGCGTGAAGCAAATCCAACCCGCCCCCTCATCTTCGGAGAGCAAACGAAAAAGAAGGAAAGCAAATATAAGTTGTTAGGGAAATAGAGGGTCTGAAGAAATATTCGCTAAAACTAGGAATGATAGTAGAGAGTTCAGTAATGCATAAGAAACCTATGAATAAAACGAGATTGAAGCAAAAACCAGAAACTATTGGAAATTTTAAGTATCAATAAAGCTACAATAAAGTTGAAAAAATTAAAAACAAAAACTTGAAATTAAAAAGAGACCCGAAAAATGAAAACGCTTAAAGTAATTAATGCATAAAAATATATTTAATGTTTAGTAGACGACATACATACATTTTTCTGAGAAGCCACTTGTTTACTTCGGGTCTGTTTTTAGCATCAATGCTAATTTTTAGCAAACTTTTTTCGAAAACCAAGTACTGTTTCTAAAACACATGGTACTCAAATTAAAAGTGCAGAGTATGAAAACATTTTACATAAAT
The DNA here is from genome assembly GCF_013731165.1 of Rhagoletis pomonella. Taxonomy (NCBI): domain Eukaryota; kingdom Metazoa; phylum Arthropoda; class Insecta; order Diptera; family Tephritidae; genus Rhagoletis; species Rhagoletis pomonella. Next base: position 15,773,825 of record NW_023458562.1, read on the forward strand.
ACATATGTATGCATGTAGCAATTATGTAGTTACTTCTGAGCAATGATATATGGAAAAGTGTTGTGAAATATGGCAAATCCAAATAAAAACCCTAGCCCTAACCCAAACCGATTTATGTAAGCATATTTGTAATGACGTTTTAAAAATGTTTTTAGTGCAGATGAAAAACAAGAGTTTTAAGATGTATGGAGATGACAAAAAAAAATAAAAAATATTTAAAAAAAAGCTGAACTATTAAGAAAAACTAACTATCATGAAAAAGCAGACAAAACAAGGAAGAAAAAAATATTAAACAAAATATTAGCCACTAAGACGAGATGCAACAGTTCACAAACGAAATTTTGAAATGTTATCAGTTTTTATTGCTTGCAGCATTGCAAAAAAAAAATTGCAGTTGAAACAAAAATTTGCAATTAATTTTTGAGCTTAATTAGAAGCTATGTTAAACATAAATACATACATATTGTAATTAAGATTTTCATTTAGACTTATATTCACATTTTTTAAAGCATTCTGAAGTCACAAAATTTTAGTTATAATATTATTTTCTTGCTTTAGTTGGCCGTTGCATACGTGTGCATGCGAGAGAAAAAATAAATAAAAAGTAAAATTATTTGAAACAAAATACTTATACCACGATTTTTTTTTTACAAATTTCAAGTTATACATAAATGCGATTTTCTTAAAATCAAAAAAATATATATATAAATTAAGGTAACTCGACTTTTTAGCTAATGTCTACAATCAACTCAACATAATCTCAATGCATTTTTACAAGAAAAGTAATTTGAAGAACCCATATTTACTGAGCCACCCCCTTTAATGTCCAGCTTTAATATCCGCAGCTCGATATTTTCATTAATAGAGCCTCAGTCGACACTTGCGAGTCTAGTGAGTCAATATTATTAGGCTAGAAATTTTGATAATGGTTTATATGAATTCATTCGAATCGTTCTTAAGGTAATGTATAACTATGGGCCACAAGAAAATTCCGTGCTTTTGTCTTGGCCATATATATCGTAAGCACCTCTCTCTTCTTCGTGAAACGACCCCGCACTTCAGGTGCAATGGTGTCTCTTTGGCGGAGTCGCGAAATCGACATATGTAAGTCGCTTGACCAGACCATTATACAAGTGGCCTCTAAGCCTGCAATGATCCCACAAAATACCTGTAATAATTCTTAGACTCTCCTTATGGAGGTTTGTAAGTAGCCTGTATCTCTTTAGATTGTACCTCCTAATACGCTCTTGGCTTGACAAAGTCCCGTGATGCTTCGCCAATGCAGTGCTCTCAGTTTACCGTTTTCCTTTCTAGGCGCCTTTATCGTACTGGGACTAACCGGTTCTATCGGGGTCGAGGCAGCAGCCAGTCTAGCTAGTTGATCAGCTTCTTTATTTCCTTCGACTCCCATGTGCCCTGTTACACATATTACTTGGATAGTATTGTGCTCATCAAGGGCATTAAGCTTCTCGATGTACTCCAGGACCAAAGAGTATTTGCCCTCGAAGGATGAGAGAGCCATAAGTGCCGCCTGACTAGCACTTACTATAAATGTCCCTTCTATATTTCCTGCGCATAGACTGATGGAATAAACGTCCGCTTGGAAGACGCTTGGGAAGGTTCCCAAGTGCTCTGCCAGTTTCAGTGTAGGGCTATATACGCCTGCTCCAATACCCTCAGGGGTTTTAGAGTCGTCTGTGTACCACTTTAGAAATACTCCAGGTCGCCTTTGCTGTATATATCGACTTTGAAGCTACTTTCGAAGACCACTACTACACTGTGACTCCAAAACGGCTGATCCCTTAACTCTACCAAAATCAAAAATTCGAAACAGACGATCGCCAAGAAAAAGAAAGTTCATCAGAACTCGCAGCAGTCTTTCCAACTGGCCCAAAAATTTATTCGAGAGACTATACCTGCATTTACTACCTAGCTGGGATTATTACGCTCTTCGAGGCCACTGGATTTCGCTAAAGGCTAGGCGACACGTTAAATCTCTAAAATTACTTTACCTTGTAATCATTACTAAATTATAAGTCTTTACTTTATTATTCGTTTATGATGTTCTTTATTTAAATTATGTATGTTTTTCCCGCCCTCAATTTATTTTGCATATCGAATTGAACAAGTACCGTTACTTTTACCAATACCATTAAAAAGAACTGCAACGATGCTTCTCTGTTAAATTCGAAGAGTCCACAAACCATGTAACGAAGTTTATGGGCGCGCAAATGTGCTGAAAATGTGTCCAGCTGGAAAATAGAAACGTAGAATATTAATTTGGGAAACTGTACTTATAAGAAGCAGTCCGGCGATTAAAAAAAGGTTAGGCAGATTTCAAAAATGGAAAAGGTCCTTAAATAAACAAATTTTCGATGACAAACATTAGCCAGATAAAAGCCACTTTACTCTGGTAGAATCCCTACGTCAAAGGGGCTATCACGGAATCCATCGTAAGCAGTCCGCTCTTTCGTAAAATCTACGAAAATGCGATCACTGAATCCGAATTTCTACGAACGTGTGTTTTTAATGTAAACGCTACACGACGTCGAGTCGCATCGAAAACTACAAGACATTGCCTACAATTTCGACTCGACTAGTATATTAAAACCGAAAAATTTAGCAGCACTGAATAGTTTTAGATGATTTTGATCGTCTACTTATTTTAGCACGACTGTAGGCAATGCCAATGTTGTCGAGTAGTGCAATTTAGTCTTGCGACTTACTGACAATGAGGCCAATGTACTTGCCTGGGATCGGTAAGCGGATATATTACCCTACGAATGAGATAGCGGTACCATCCATTCCCTATATAAAGTCATATTTGACGTCCTATCTAATCAGAAAACTTTCAACTCGCCTACACGGTTAAAGTAGAGACTACTGTAGATTTTACAAGGTAAAATATAAATTAGCTTAATCTAGTTTAACATTGACCTTCTCATCAGAAATGTGGAGAGTAAATTAAGCAAAACTACTTACCGCTCTTCTCACGCAGTCGATTTCGTGTATCTCCACTAGTTCAGAAAATTCTTTCAACACCTGCCCCGTATCGTTGCATTCCCTAAGCGCTGCATCTAGCACGAACATCATCATTCCCGTATCACAGAAGAACACTATAGTGAAAAGCAGCTCTTTGGTTAGGGACCACAAGTTCTGCGTCATATTTTGGTTGACAAAGAGGCAAACATTATAAACCGTTCGCATATTCGCCGCAAATAGGCGTAACAACAAGGCAGTCAAAATCTGTTCGGCAATTGTGAAAATACGCTGCGCCAAACGGTAGCCATCGACGTGCAGCGAGGTCAATGAATTAATGCGACAGGCGATCATTTCCGCGTTATCTTCAATCCGCATTTTATGCAGGTATAGTTGCTCGTTTAATATCTGTAGCTGTTGGTTTATTTCAGAAAATTGTCGATATAGCTGGCAGAGCACATAAAAGAAATGACCTAAGGCAGATAGCATAAAAATATTCATCGCTACTGCAATAAATGTGATCGTGAGATAAACCGAATCGCTGCTTGATTGCCGGTGGACGAAATTATATGCATTCATAACGACAATGCCGTAGCCCAGAAGGTATTTGCAAATGATGAGATCGGCAATACGGCATTCTAGGGACGTCTTGCGTGTTTCACTTTTCTTCGCAGCTTCACAATCTCTGATGATGCTTTGTATTTTCCCGTGCTCGCTTACTGCGCCATTCCTTGTAGGATTTCCGTCAGGCATCACGTACTGATTTTTCTTTAATAAGGCTTTGTGTCGCGCTTCCAGCAAACAATAATCCGTGTATGCTTTCATAACACAACGTCGTTTGCACCAAATCTCTTTGACCAGTACTATAATGAAGAGAATTTTCGCCAAATATGTTAAACCATAGGTCCACTGCAATACCAAATGCGTAGTCATAAAACCAAGATTGAAGAAGTAAACGCAACCGACTGTGGTGGCGATTACACTAAAGAGATGTACAAAGGCACTATATGTCAGGTAAATGCGCGTAGAACGGAATTCTTGTTGTCGGCGGTCCAGCGGCGCTGGCAGCAGGCCAACCAGAAGTGAGTTGTAATAAGAAATGGTCCCTACGATGCGTAGTAAACGTTCGCGAAGCATTTTGTCTTTTCTACTGAGGTTTCCTATAGATACTACGAGTGTATTTTATAACAGTAAGCCTTTTGAGCTCGCAATGCTGCACTTCCGGATAATTGAATTGCTAATGATATCTACATATGGGGCGTAGCTAAATGAGAGTAGTAATGGGGTTTGCCTTCCGTGAATGAATTAATAGTTGAACATATGAGTCGCATGTTGAATTTACTCAGACACCTGAGTCAAGGTTTCTAGAAGTGACTCCAAAAACAAGCTAAGTTACACCCTGGTTTATTGAGGAGTTGAGAAATAAAAGGGATAGTTTTGCCGTCTCTAAAAAATGCTTTGGTAGAGGAAAAGAAAGACAAACCATCAAAAATTCATCAAAGCATCACAGGACTCGGCCATGATCATATATGCGGTTATAGCGCCAAACCAGAAGAAGAAGACCCTCAGAGACGAGAGAGATTGCTACAGGCACGACAAAGGGGATAGCAGCCAGCCCCACAGACGTAACACCTTTTTCCCTACCGGTTCGGCAAAATACTTGACTAGGTGTACCTCTTTTCAAAGCACTCCCACTTAACCTTTCAAACTTTCTTTGCCATACAATCAGGTAAAAAGGACACTGGCGATAATATGCTACTATGTAATTTGTTTCGTTGCGAGTTAACAATTTTCATCGCCGCCCATGGCTTGCCTAAGCATTCAAGTAGAGATATGCAATAAATTTATTGACACAACACTTGCGATAGATGAATAATTTATGTAGTGTAAGCGCGACACATGTACTTGTCGAGTTATATGATAATCTTTATGGTAGGTGGGCACCACACTGTTAAGGACATTCTATTTCAGCGGCTAAAGCTCGCGCAATATTAATTTCAAACAAAATTTAATAAGAACAACTGTTGCATGCTAAAAGATTATTATATCTATGTACTTGTAAGTGCATGCATATGAAACTCGATACGCTGGAAAAGATAATCTGTGCTCGAATCGTCACAGACGATATCGAACTACTCGTCACGTAAAAACACATTTTGCGGATTAAGACCCACGTGAACCCATGTTACTATTCGAGCCCTGGGTTAACTGTCCATAGATTTCAAGTTGATTTCTTGTGCCGAAGTATCAGTAAAGCAGCGTTTGCATTGTTCAATTTTTCGGCCTTTCAACAAATCGCTTTCAATGAAGTCAACTTTCGTTCAACTTTTGATTCAAATAATCGCCTGGGAAAGTTGAACAATGCAAACACTGCTTAAACCAAAACTAACAAAAAAGTTGCTTCTAAAGCGTTTAAAAGGGTTTTTACGTATGTACGTACATATCCTAAAACATATCCTGGGAAATTGTTCATTACATACGACGATAAGAATAGGTTAATTACCAAAGGGAAAAAGTTAGCATTTTTTCGATATAGTAAATTCGATGCAGTTCAACAGAGCTCCTTTAAACGAACCTTAGTGCATCAAAATTGTCATATTGAAAAAATGGTGACTTATTCCCTTTGGTAATTAACCGATTCATATGAAAGCACGTGAAAATCGCCGCTGTGTGGCGTTTGACGAGAAAGTTTTTTGTATAAAAAAAATAATGTCCTTGTTTTTTGTTTATACTTATGAAAAGTCCTGCTTAATCTAAAAGCTCTATTATAGCAATATATTCTGATTGAACATTGCCCATTGAAGGAACTTTATAATGATTTAAGCAGAGAATGTTTATAAATGAGAAGGCGCATTTCCAATGTGAGCTTTT
>NW_023458562.1:15779774-15781214 GCF_013731165.1 Rhagoletis pomonella
GCCGCCGGTGAGCGTTTTGTGAAAAATTTTTAATTTCGTTTTAAAGTACGTAACAAATGCGGTTTTTAATTTATCATTCTTAAGCAATAAGGGGTTCTTTATGAAAATGCTCATATATTGAAATTCTATCACTGGCCCGGGTTTTTTACCTGTGTATGCGACATTTAAATGAAATTTGTATGTGAATAATTTTAATAAAAAATTAACGTGAAGTGGAATGTTATGAGTGCGTGAAGAAAATCGTTTTCAGCAAAATTATGCAAAAAATTAAGTTATGAAGCTTATTTAGCTCTATGATCAAGTTAAATGTGAGGCCGCTGGTGAGTGGTTTATATTATTAAAATTTAAGAAGTGCAAATTAAAATTATTAATTACAACTACACCAACCAGAAGCAATCAATTGTTGTTGTTAGCGTATTTACTCGTGCTTTAGAGACATAAATTAGAGAGATTATCGCTAGCTAAGTGTTTTTTAAGAGAGGCCAATTTTTCATGTAAGAAGGTAAGGAAAACTAAAAATGCCTTCCTACCGAAAATATCGAACTACCTGTTTTATTTTTATCCGTTTCTGTTCTGGGAAATATCAGCCCAAAAGAAGTGCCTATTCAATAATTCCGAAAGGATACGAAAACTGTTTATTGCTTTAGTATGTATTTTATTGCTTTACTATTAGTTTAGTTTCATTTTACTTTGAAGCCGCTATATTCTATACCTATTTAAGGTTTTGCAAAATACCCGCAGAAAACATTTTTCGAAGCTTTTCCCCTTTCATGTAGAATTTTGAAAAACTGGGCTTAGCAACTTTTCATTCTAAAGGGCTGTCTGAAGCACTCAAATTCATATAAAATGGCGCACAAAAAATGGAAAAGGAATTTTCTTCAATCAATTTTTTTTTCAAATCAGACAGCCTTTAAGCTAACCAACACTTTTTTCAAAACTACGTTTTTGACAGATTTCGGAAGGATGTATTAAAATACACCTTCAATAAGAAGTGCAAAGTGTTAGTACAAAAAAAAACGGAGGTAATACATGCCACTTTTTTATATAATTTTTATGTTTTTGCTTCTCCTGTAAAATAAAAAATTTGTTGGTTAGGGCCTTTGTGAATTAAAGTAACGATACGTACATGTGTATGTACATATGTATGTATGTTAAAAAGTAAGCAGGATATTCGTGAATATTTGAAACGCAGTTTTGATTTCACTGAAGCAATACGTTTCGCTATAAGCGCTTGAATGCCCATTTCCGTTTTAGGTAATTATAGGACACTTTTTCTCTCCTCTCTGTATTCCTATATCCTCTTAGGTAATTATAGGAACATTTTTCTCTCTTCTTCCTAGATGCTTGTACCCAATTTTTATAGGACACCTTTCTCCCAAATTTCACATTATGGATACAATAGGACATTTCTTATTATGGTTAAAATCTCAAAGAGAACTT
>NW_023458562.1:15781314-15784059 GCF_013731165.1 Rhagoletis pomonella
AAAAGCGTTGTATATTAAAAAGTTTTTTTTATATTATTTATTTTCTATATAATCTCTCTCTACTTCAATGCACTTCTTACATTTATCAAGGCTTTTAATCCAGTGAAAAAATATTCGCCGCATTTGTATTTGAAATGCTCGCCGCCTTGATTTCTTCCTATCTCGAAAATCTTCGCCCTCGGAGATTCTTCTTCACATTGGAGAACAGGAAATATTCGCAGATTGGCCGGTCTGGACTGAATAGTGGGTGGTTGATTTCTTCAAATCCAGTCAGACGCCTTGCAACTTTCGCAGTGTGCACGGGTGCATTGTCTCGCAAAGCCAGGAATCCTTTGGCCGCACTTTTGCCAACAATATGGCATAATAGTCTCCGTGAATTGTAGAATACTTTCACAATCCCAAAAAATGGTGGCCATGAGCTTGGATATTTATCTATCCACTTTGAATGTACGTGGTGGCTTTTCTTCCTTTTCTATCCACTGCATAGACTCCTGTTTTGGCTCTGGATTATCATGCATAAACGGGCCGTTTCGCTCTTTTTGACTAAAATAGTTGAGGTCTGGCAAGAAAGTCCAATCACTGGCTAGAAGTTAATGTAGACAAATAACTGTCTGGTTCTTCGTTTTTACTCGTTATAGAATTTGCCTTATGCCTATAGTTTGGCTAGAATTTTCAAGATATGTCTCTTTACAGAAAAATAAAGCCCAATTGAATTTTATGTGAATTAGACCTCGAGAGCCAAACTGAGCGTTAGGTTTGGAAACTGCTCTTAAGGTGAGCAGGGATTCGAAATTTGTTTTAAAGCCTCATCGAATATATTTTACAAAGAATTTCCGGCATCCGTTGTCAAAATCGGGTTGGAAACTAACCCGTTTGGCCGTTGTGTCTTGTTTAATGCAATTTTTCGATTTGAAAGTATGAAGAACAAAATGACACCGAACTTGGAACAACCCCGAAACTAATTCGACTTCAAACACAATTAGCTATAAGTTGACGGAAATGTGTTGTAAAGCACCGAATCTTGCCAACCTGTTGTAGGAATTAACCATAAGCAATAAATTGTAGCATCTACTAACCAAGTTCAATGGTGTCGTACTATCGCATTCTAATTGCAGCGTAAATTAGATTAGACTGTCGCTCATTATTGCAATTTTCATATCAAATGTCCAAAACCGTAAAAAGAAATGACTTTTCAATTCTTTTTGGCCTAGAGGCCAATAAATAATCAATGAAATAAACCATAACAAAAATATTGGAGTTGTTTATAGAATGGCTTGGATATGTCTTAAATTACTTATGCGTACTTTTTTTTTTCGACATTCGTTCCTAAGCTTTGGGTAGTTGATGGTTTTGGTAATATTTAAAACGAAGTGTGCCTGAACTTTTCGTAGATTGCTATCTAAATGTGATTAGTGTGTAATTTATGTATTACAACCTGCTTTTAGCGCATTAAATATTGTCTATAGATACAGTGTGACTTAAATAATTTAGTTGAAAGTTAAATTAAGTAGGCGGCAGGGTTCGTAAGTAGTTAATAAAGCATAAATCTGTTCCAAACTTACGATTTAATGCAATTCTAGGTTTTTATTTGCTAAATGATCTCCTCAAAGAGCATGAACTCTTTTCTGAGATTGCTGTAGGAGAAGCTCTTAAGTTCAGCGATAAATGTGCCAGTACCTGTGATTTAAAAAATGATTAATATTAATAACTCTTCAACTAGAGATAAGCAGTCTCAATGATGAGATAAGAGTATTGATAACAAAATCGATAAAAATATCGATAAAAATATCGGTAACAAAATCGATTATTATATCGATAAGTGCTGAAAATATCGATAGCAAAATCGATAACAAATTCGATAAAAATATGGATAACAAAACCGATAAAAATTATGATTATTATATGGATAAGTCCCGAGAGTCCCAAAAATCTCTAATATCCCGAAATAGTTCCTTTTCTTTATAATTACCACAATTTTTCCTCTATCTTCATCTTTACTTTTATCGATATCATCATCTTAATCTTTTTCTTTATACTTATATTTGTTTTTACTTTTATGTTTATAATTTTCTTCATCTACACATTCCCTTCACCTTTTCCCTTATATAAGTAAAGTGTTTAAATTTACCCTAATCTTCGTTTTTGCCTTTATATTTACGCTTTGTTTTTGTTTTTATTTTTACCTTTGCCTTTATCCCTTTCTTTATCTATGTACGTGCTCACCTTTACTTTCATTCTTGTATTGATCTTTTTATAAGCAAGTTTTTGTTAAATTAATACCATATGCATACACACAAGAAGCACTTGTTTCAGCCCCAACCATTTCCGTGTGCAATTTCCGTTGAATTTGCCTATTTACTTCCAATCAACCAACCGCCGCTAAAGAAGTTTCATTTCAATAATAAGAAGTGATGGTTCTGATAGTTCAGGCCTCTTAAAAGCCTGGGCCCGGGGGAATTCACCCCTACCGCCTCTTCCACCCTTCTCCTGGGCCTGGCCCTGTACATACATATGTGTGGATTTACAGGTACATGCGCTCAAAAATTTTGTTCATAGTTTAAAATAATCCATCAGTTGAAGAATCAAAAAAGAATAACTTCTGCTTGTCCAAATACATAATTTAATATAAAACCACGTGGGAGCCGTTCGTGTTAGAATTCAAAGTTCATGACAGTTACCAAGCGTTTGGTGCCCTCTAACAGTAAACGAGAAACTTTTACAACAAACTGACAGTTCACCAAAAAT
>NW_023458562.1:15784159-15788693 GCF_013731165.1 Rhagoletis pomonella
ATTTTTGGTGAACTGTCAGTTTGTTGTAAAAGTTTCTCGTTTACTGTCAGAGGGCACCAAACGCTTGGTAACTGTCATGAACTTTGAATTCTAACACGAACGGCTCCCACGTGGTTTTATATTAAATTATGTATTTGGACAAGCAGAAGTTATTCTTTTTTGATTCTTCAGCTGATGGATTATTTTAAACTATGAACAAAATTTTTGAGCGCATGTACCAGTAAATCCACACATATGTATGTACAGGCCCATCAGGAGAAGGGTGGAAGTGGCGGTAGGGGTGAATTCCCCCGGGCCCATGCTTTTAAGAGGCCTGAAGTATCAGAACCATCACTTCTTATTATTGAAGTGAAACTTCTTTAGCGGCGGTTGGTTGATTGGAAGTAAATAGGCAAATTCAACGGAAATTGCACACGGAAATGGTTGGGGCTGAAACAAGTGCTTCTTGTGTGTATGCATATGGTATTAATTTAACAAAAACTTGCTTATAAAAAGATCAATACAAGAATGAAAGTAACGTACATAGATAAAGAAAGGGATAAAGGCAAAGGTAAAAATAAAAACAAAAACAAAGCGTAAATATAAAGGCAAAAACGAAGATTAGGGTAAATTTAAACACTTTACTTATATAATGGAAAAGGTGAAGGGAATGTGTAGATGAAGAAAATTATAAACATAAAAGTAAAAACAAATATAAGTATAAAGAAAAAGATTAAGAGGAGGATACGATAAAAGTAAAGATGAAGATAGAGGAAAAATTGTGGTAATTATAAAGAAAAGGAACTATTTCGGGATACTAGAGATTTTCGGAACTCTCGGGACTTATCCATATAATAATCGTAATTTTTATCGGTTTTGTTATCGATTTTGCTATCGATATTTTCGGCACTTATTGATATAATAATCGATTTTGTTACCGATATTTGTATCGATTTTGTTATCGATATTTTTATCGATTTTGTTATCGATATTTTTATCGATTTTGTTATCGATATTTTTATCGATTTTGTTATCGATACTCTTATCTCATCTTCATTCAGACTGCTTATCTCTAGTTGAAGGGTTATTAATATTAATTATTTTTTAAATCACAGGTACTGGCACATTTATCGCTGAACTTAAGAGCTTCTCCTACAGCAATCTCAGAAGAGTTCATGCTCTTTGAGTAGATCATTTATTAAATAAGAGCCTCGAATTGCATTAAATCGTAAGTTTGGAACAGATTTATGCTTTATTAACTACTTACGAACCCTGGCGCCTACTTAATTTAACTTTCAACTAAATTATTTAAGTCACACTGTATCTATAGACAATATTTAATGCGCTAAAAGCAGGTTGTAATACATAAATTACACACTAATCACATTTAGATAGCAATCTACGAAAAGTTCAGGCACACTTCGTTTTAAATATTATCAAGACCATCAACTACCCAAAGCTTAGGAACGAATGTCGAAAAAAAAAAGTACGCATAAGAAATTTAAGACATATGCAAGCCATTCTATAAACAACTCCAATATTTTTGTTATGGTTTATTTCATTGATTATTTATTGGCCTCTAGGCTAAAAAGAATTGAAAAGTCATTTCTTTTTACGGTTTTGGACATTTGATATGAAAATTGCAATAATGAGCGACAGTCTAATCTAATTTACGCTGCAATTAGAATGCGATAGTACGACACCATTGAACTTGGTTAGTAGATGCTACAATTTATTGCTTATGGTTAATTCCTACAACAGGTTGGCAAGATTCGGTGCTTTACAACACATTTCCGTCAACTTATAGCTAATTATGTTTGAAGTCGAATTAGTTTCGGGGTTGTTCCATGTTCGGTGTCATTTTGTTCTTCATACTTTCAAATCGAAAAATTGCATTAAACAAGACACAACGGCCAAACGGGTTAGTTTCCAACCCGATTTTGACAACGGATGCCGGAAATTCTTTGTAAAATATATTCGATGAGGCTTTAAAACAAATTTCGAATCCCTGCTCACCTTAAGAGCAGTTTCCAAACCTAACGCTCAGTTTGGCTCTCGAGGTCTAATTCACATAAAATCAATTGGGCTTTATTTTTCTGTAAAGAGACATATCTTGAAAATTCTAGCCAAACTATAGGCATAAGGCAAATTCTATAACGAGTAGAAACGAAGAACCAGACAGTTATTTGTCTACATTAACTTCTAGCCAGTGATTGGACTTTCTTGCCAGACCTCAACTATTTTAGTCAAAAAGAGCGAAACGGCCCGTTTATGCATGATAATCCAGAGTCAAAACAGGAGTCTATGCAGTGGATAGAAAAGGAAGAAAAGCCACCACGTACATTCAAAGTGGATAGATAAATATCCAAGCTCATGGCCACCATTTTTTGGGATTGTGAAAGTATTCTACAATTCACGGAGACTATTATGCCATATTGTTGGCAAAAGTGCGACCAAAGGATTCCTGGCTTTGCGAGACAATGCACCCGTGCACACTGCGAAAGTTGCAAGGCGTCTGACTGGATTTGAAGAAACCAACCACCCACTATTCAGTCCAGACCGGCCAATCTGCGAATATTTCCTGTTCTCCAATGTGAAGAAGAATCTCCGAGGGCGAAGATTTTCGAGATAGGAAGAAATCAAGGCGGCGAGCATTTCAAATACAAAAGCGGCGAATATTTTTTCACTGGATTAAAAGCCTTGATAAATGTAAGAAGTGCATTGAAGTAGAGAGAGATTATATAGAAAAATAAAATTGTTTATTCATTTTCGCAATTTCATAGGCGATTAGTTTAATCAGAAGTGGGTTGGCCCCCGCCGTTCACACCACGCGATTACTGCTTTTAACTAAAAGTTGCCTGTAAAATCGGCTCATGTCAACACCGCATTAAGCTCAAAACATTTCAGCTTTCCTCGAACAAGTTGATCGCGCGAACGGGCACACTCAAGTCAAGTTACAAAGTATTATCTTGCGACAACTGAATCAATTGTTAAAGGTAACAAATTGGTACAGATGCCAATAAAAATAGTATTGAACAAAAAAACAGAGCTCTCTGAAAATTTTCAGTTCAGAACTTCTCGATCAGCCATAAGTAGCATACCATTATTGGTCCTCTTCAGAAGAAAACATTCATTGCCAAACCATTTTCCTGCAGGGACATGACAATGCAACTGCTACTGCAGTATTAAAATTTTTTGCTAACCCCAAGATATCAGCAATTTATTTGCAGGCATTTTTACTGATATAAATATTCTGTTCAATAAATTGTCTACTGGCTGTCCGAAAAAAAAATTATCAATAAGATATACAATGCACTGCCGCAGTTGAGTCCATTGCCCATTGCACCAAAGTAGGTGTATAAAAACACCCACCGTCCTCTGCAGCAAATCACTAACTCAACAGTATACTTTCTGCAATCACATGGCTTACAAGACTCTCTTTCCACTCTGTGTTGTGCTTTGTTGTCTCAACGCGGCCTTCGGTGTCAATATTATCTCCAAATCACAATGGGGCGGCCGTACTGCTACTAGCAAAACCAACTTGGCCAATAGCTTAGCCTACACCGTCATACATCACACTGCTGGTAACTATTGTTCCACTCAAAGTGCGTGCTTTAAAGAATTGCGCAGCATGCAAAACTATCACATGGACACCTTGGACTGGGCTGATATTGGTTATAATTTTCTGATCGGCGGCGATGGTCAAGTGTATGAGGGTCGTGGCTGGAATACGGTGGGTGCACATGCCACCAACTGGAACTCAAAGTCTATTGGCATCTCATTCATGGGCAACTACAACAGTAAGTATAGTGATTCCTGCTAATGAGTAACTAAAAGTGCACGATTTTTTCTTCACTTTGCAGACGTTCAACCCACTGCTGCTCAGATCTCTGCCGCCAAGAATTTGCTTGCTGATGCTGTATCACGTGGACAGCTGAAAGCTGGTTATATTCTATATGGGCATCGCCAAGTTGGCACCACAGAGTGTCCTGGCACTAACTTGTATGCTCAAATTAAAACTTGGTCCAATTGGCGCGCTTAGGATGGGACTCGCTCGTTAAGGGGGGCATTTTTTATATCGAAAAAGTGTATTAAAAGTGTATGCGTGACATAAATCTATAGCCTATTTGGTATAAGAGTCAGTCATACTGTTTGCATTTATTGTATCCCATGGCTTAGAGTAGTAAAATACAGGAACGTCATTCTTTGGGTAATGACTTTCTACTCCGCCTAAAAAGTGTTTTCGGTGATTCTCTTTTATCGGAAAGGTGGCACCGAAGGGGTGGTACCGTACTAATTTGGTTTAATTCCGATCATTAGATCATGAATAAAGTAACGGCAGAGAATGTTTATAAATGTTTATAAACATTCTCTGGTGTAACACCTCTGAGTGTGGTTATTCTGATTTAACTTTTATTTAAGTGCAGAGCATAGGTCACTTAAATCAAAATTAAAATTGATTGGTGAAACCGAAAATTCGAAAATTAAAGTTAATTTCCACTTAAATAGTTTGGTGAAACTGGCTGTAAGTTTATGAAAATGCATTGATGGGTGG
>NW_023458562.1:15788793-15851470 GCF_013731165.1 Rhagoletis pomonella
ACAGTAAACGAGAAACTTTTACAACAAACTGACAGTTCACCAAAAATTCAGTTCAACAGCTCGCATAGCGTATTCGACGCATATATCGACAGAGGTGCGCACAGGCAGCAAGCCATTTTAAAACAAACTTCCGACGCGTGATTTGGACAGTGGTGGAAAAGGAGGAGGAAGTACGTGCGTAGTAGATAGAGTATGAGGAAAAAGAGGAAATGCGAGTAGTTGCAAAGCACGCCTACTTTAAACATACATAGCTACCACGCCTCACGCCTCACGCCACACACAACGCACGCCCAACAAGTTGGAAATTAGCTATTTTATGTTTCGGAACATGAAACGTCAATGATGTTACATTAACGTCATTTCCATTACAAACAAAGGACGTATCTAACTGTTTGGCAGTATTTATATGTAGCACTAAATGCGAGCGAATGTGCACAAATACAGTTAAACACTTGCAATGGTTCACCGAAAGTGCAGGAACGGTAAGTCAGAGGTTAAGGGTCAGAGGTTGCGCGCGAGGGGCCGCGATTGCTGCAGCACCGACTGGCAGACTGGCAGACTGACAGTTGATTACGTGATGGGAAATTTAATATTTTCTTAACGCACATACATACATATGTATAGAACCACTACCATGAAGACTTGCATACATATTGAATGAGTATTTGTCTGCTGTATTTGCAACTAAAATGAAATGAAATAAAATCACAAAAGTACAGCGCAAAGCACCAAAATAAACGGCCTGACGAACAGACAGATACACAGATGTATGTAATAAAGACCGACAAACAGGAAGGAGTAGCGGAGGGGCAAAGAAGGTGGGTGCTTCGCGGCCAAGGGAAGCGAGCCGAGTAAACAAATCGCGCACAAAGAGAAGTAATAACAGCAATGCTGGGATGTAAAATGGAGGATAAAGCGAAACATTGGAGCGGTAAGTAAGCAACAGCAGCAGCAGCAGCAGCAGCATTCGGAAACCTCTTATTTGCTCTGTTGAAGGATGTTCGGTCCAAAGAAATGCTTGTAAACAAGAAATGAAAATAAATTCAAACAAATGAAAGAAAAATAGACGTGAGTGCGTGACTGAGATGCGTAAGCGCGTGTGCGAAAACACACCAGCACCAATTCACATGCAACCATGGTGCGAGATCAGAGGGCAGTTTGTAAAAACAAGCAACAACAATTATGTGCCTTCGAAAAAAGCGAAAACAAATGCTATGCTAATTTAAAATTTATAAGAGAAACAAAATCGCTACTAAAAAGTAATGAAACAAAAATGGGGAAAAGTATTGCACGCGCGCAGAGTCATTGAAAAATTTTCCGCAGAGAAGAAGGTTAATTTTTCATACTGAAAAGAAAAAAAGCGAGACTTTAGAAACTTATATTGAATTGTGCCAATTAATACCAGTGAAATTTACGATTTCGTTATCAATGAACTAGTTTCGCACTCACCCGCTTCGTTGAGTGTATGCAATTTCTTCGTTTTATGTTTGTTGTACTTTACTTCAGTAAAACTCAACATATTTCAACTCAGCCAAAATCAAAGAAGATTTTCACATTTTTCTTTTTTCTTCAAAATATTTTAAGTAAAAACTTTTTAAACCTCTTTCGTCCGACACCCATATTTCAATATTTATTTCAATCACCTGAACAGGTGGAAACACTTCTACAAGTAGTTTAGAAATAAAACATTTTTTTAAATCATTGCGAATTGAAATCCATATTGCAATAATTCACTTAAATTATTTAATAATTTCAATGTAGTTAAATTTTTAAACTGTTGCCAACCCTCTTCTAATATATACCCCGAAAATATTCAAAATGATCAAATTAAAGATTTCTTACCATTATTTCGTTTAACACCCAGATTTTAATATTTCATATACATAACTTGCGCATAAGTTGATTAATGCGACTTTTCAAAAAGGTGGCAACCCTTTAAAAATATTTTCCAACAACAACCTTCTTAAGTGCCTTTCTTCTGACACTCATCTTCTGATAAGTAATTTAATTAAATAATTCCCTTAATTCAAATTAAATTTGATTTTTTAAGCAGGTGGCAACCCTTCTACTTCTTCTTATTTGGAACTACAACCATTTGTCGGTTTGGCCCGGGATCAAAAAGCTTCGCCAGTTTGCCTCTCCTTTGCGGATTTGTGCCAGTTTTCATCCCACGTGCGGACAGGTCCTTCTGCACTGGGTCCTTCCATTGTGTCCGTGGGGGCCCTTGCGTTCGTTGTCCACCCATTGGTGCGGAGTCGAAAAATTTATTAACCGGAGCGTCGTCATCCATGCGCTTAACTACATACAGTCCATATCGTTCAAAAGTTCGTACAGTGCGTCATTCCATCTCCTTCGGTACTCGTCGCCCACGTCTCGAAAGTCCCCAAAACCTTCTCATCTTTGTTACACATCGTCCATGTTTCTGCCCCAAATAAAAGGAAGGGCATGATGAGGGATTTCTGGAGCGTGATTTTTGTTCGTCGAGAGAGGGATCTGCTTTCCAATTGCCTACCAAGCTTAAAGTAGCACCAGTTAGCAAGAGTAATTCTTCATCCTAGTGCTGTTTATGCAAAGTCCTTCACTACTACAAAGTTAAGACCGTCAATAGTCAATTGAATCCAAATACGCGAAGACTTTTTATGTGTGGCCAGGAGGTACTTTGTCTTGTCCTCATTCCCCGCTGAACCAACCGCATGACATTCCTGGGTGGCAGGCCAACGACGTCAATGTCATCTGCATCAGCATCATGCTTTTGCTGTATAAGGTGATGTGAAATTTAGACAAAGCAGCTTTGAAATCGACAAAAAGATGGTGTGTGTCGATTTGCATATCGAGTGTCTTTTCCAGAATTTAACGCGTTGTGAAAATCTGATCAATGGTGGACTTACCAGGTCTGCTTAATAACTGGTACATGCGCCCAACCACTTCGTCTTGCGTCAACGTAAGCTTCGTCCCTAAACATTGGTTCGGGTTTTTCTTCTTCAAACGCGCCACCTGTGTCGCCATTCAGAAACGCTGAGATCTTATCCCCACTTCTCAAGTGTACTTTGGACATCTGTTATCAGATTTCCATCTTCATCTCTACAGCAACCAGCCCCAGTCTTAAAACCATTTGATTGCTGCCTTATTTTCTGCTAGAATTTTCGAGCCTCCTTCCTGTCTGCTAGCATCTTAAGCTCTTCGCATTCATGTCTTTTCTCATTTATTTCTTTTGCATAGACGTCCCTCCCCGCTCCTCATCTCCTGGTATCTCTTCGTGCCGCTACGAAAGAGGTGGGAATGATTAAATTATTTACATACGTATTTAAAACGGCTTCCACCCATTTTGCGACATAAAAATGTATAAAATTTGCAGTTTTAGTCAAGAGTCAAAAGTTTACCACTAGCAAAAGCCATGTATTTCCTCCTTTTCTTCATAATTGCCTTTTATAAAGCAAAGAAAGGCGAGAGTGTTCAGCGCAGCTAAACAATCAAAAAAGTACCTGTCGAAGAAATGGGTGCGCGTCCTGGCCAGGGTGGGACAGTAGCAGAGATAGTGTTCGATGCTCTCCTACTTCTTCCTCGTCTTTGCAGCTGAGGTTGGATATCCCCACCTCTTAGCATGCGTGGCTATAAGGCAGTGTCAGGTTATATATTTAAAAGTTTAGTAATTTGAGATAAAAGGGGTGAAGTCGAGTGAGTGTCTTAGATTGCTTTACATCAGCTTTTGGACAAATTTGTCTGGTAATCTGATAAAAGGCTTCCATAGCCCATTTGACATTTCTTTACCCTCTCGATGAGTTTAGCTTTAAACAGTGTTTGCAGGAGGTTAAAGGTATGCCCACGCCTGCAGTAGATTTACCACAAATATGTATTTCCGTCCCTTTCCTTGCTAACTCGGCGGACATGCAGTCAAGGAGCATAAGACGCCAGTAGTTTGAGAATTCATTTGCATTTTATGGCAACTTGGATCCTTTTTCCGTCAGACTTTAGATATTTAATAGTACTTGTACTAGCTTCAGAATACTATAAGTTAGCACAAACTAGTAGCAACAAGCCGTTGAACCAGCATTTGCTGGAGAACATCGGACTGCAGTCATTCCCACACCTAAACGGAACTCGTAGACTGACTCCTTCAAATTACGGCAGACGCTGGCTGTGTAAGCTAATACCACCATCTAATGCCAGACGTCAATTTAGCACTCGCGATTACGCGGCTGTCTACATGCAACAACTGCAAGTCAGAAGCTAGATATTCCGGTGCAGTCACCGCCTTGTTCATATAAGAAGTTCAGCTGTTAAATATAATACATCCGATTTAACCGGCTGCTCTTACGGAAGCCGGAAGAAATAAAGAATTATGAAGAATCGCCCGAGTGTTTCCAAAAGTAGTGATATGCCGTTCTAGAGGGGTGGAAACTATGAGCCACCGAGCGGCCCCAATTATGGTGCTTAGCTCTACCTGAAAAAATGCTGCAGTTCTACGGTAAGCGAAAACTGAGGCATAGTGCGACTAGCATTCGTCCGATATCGCTATGTACTCGATGCCCTGGACTCATTAAAAGTTTCGAAGAAAATATTTGATGCTACTTATTGTTGTGAAGGACCTGACTACATTATCTTTTTCATAAATAATATTTAGAGGCACTCGAATATATATTTTAAAGTACTGGTTTCGGAACATCACTAAGTGCGAGTGAATCCACTGTTCACTCTTTCGTTTAGCTTGGAACCAACTGCATAGATAGCTTCTGACCCTGAGTTTAGGCCTGTTGCACAATTTTTTTCAACAATGAAATCAAATACATAAACCACACATAAAAAATCGTATCTCCGAGAAAAGCTTTGAGAGTTAATTTAGAGTTGTATCAGTAAAAGAAATCCTCACAAATATAGATTTACTTGTAGAAAATAGTAAATTTTTTCTCAAATATTTATTAACACTGAACTTTTTTCTGATTTTTGCATTTCTCGTATGCGCGCCTTTGCATATGCAACGCCTTCGTTACCCATTAACTTTTGCACTTGCTTATGGAGTTCTGCCCCCGCTGGGCATGTCTGCTTTCACGTATTGAACTATAATTAAATCGATAATTTTTAAATTGTGAATAAAATGAGAAAGAGCAAACGTTGCTTGCACATCCGAAATTGCATACTTTTAGGAATGCTCTTAGCTAATTTAGTAACTAGACGTTTAAGCATTTTGTAATGGGTTCATTTCTTATCAGCCTTTGTTACGAACTTCAAACATAACTTCAACATATATGTTTACACAAAGAAATACATACATATATCATATTTACTGCTTCCTCAATAAATTTTTGTTAAACAAAGATTGAAATATTTATATATTTAACACTCACCAATGCACATACATATATCATCAGTATATCCGTTCTTTGCTCAATGCGCAATAACAAGAGCTCAATCTGAAAAACAAACAAAAAAAAAGAAAGAAAAAATATAACGATAAAACAAAAGCAATCCTTTTTCTCATACATACTCTCCACCCATGTCCCGTCCAGGCTACATTGCAAAAAGCAATTCATAAAAAACTCACAAAAAAAGTTAAATCAATAAATAAATCGAAAAAGGAGTATACCCGGAAGAGAATCAAGAATATTTCCTTGAAATAAAAACAGATTTTTATGCATAAATAACGTATGACACGCACGCAAAGATGATAAAAAAATAACTGCAACTACAAAAACAACCCCAACACTAGCAACAGCATACAAACAGGCCAAGTAAACGTAACTCGGTATTTTTATGAGCAGAACAGCTTTTTTATGCTTCCTTATTCACTTGCACAGTCAACTGCACTGCATTCATCTGGTTGCTGCACGGGTTTTTTCACGCAAAGATTACACTTGAGATGCCGCCTGATACTTATAAATATACTGCCTGCTTTCTTTCGAGCTCCCAAAAGTCCTTTCGCTCACTCGCAACGTACTTACTACGTATTCCACTGAGCCATTCAACTTATCCACTTGTGCTTGTGCGGGCTCTTGCTGCTTGTTTGCTTTTCATACATTTTATGAGTGTGTGGAAGTGAATGAAAAAGGGTTTGGCGTTACCCATGGCGGACAGTGCGTATACGCAATGTGTGCCGAGTGTATGCGAGTGTGCTGCTGTCCGGCTCAAGTGTGATCCTTGAAAAGGATTGCTGGCATTGGCCGAGAGTAGCTAACGATATGCTGTAAAGTGTGTTTGTTATGCGCATTTTCTTGAGCCTTTTTTTTTGGTGTCTTTTTGTAGCAGACTATTTCGTGATATTTGTGGGATTTCACATGCCTTGGCCGGATGGCTTTGGTTCCTATTTCGCAGCGATTGAAAATGAATTTTTATGCTTATTTTAAATGCTGTCAAGGCACTCGCTCCCTTCAGAGTATTGGCTGCTTAAGTTAATAAAAAAATAATAAAATTTAGTAGTAGCACATCAAAAGTGGCAGATAACCGCAAAAGAAAAAAGGAAAGGAGGGCGTGGAAATAATAAATAAAGGAACAGTTTTTGCCTTGGTTTTGGGTAGATTTAAATTTGTCGGCAAGCGGAATTTTTTTGTACAGATTTTTTTTTTCTAAAAGTGCAAGGATTATATTAATGCATTTTACCAAGATATTGACTTCTCTTGCTGTTTTTTATTGCCCTTTTAAAGAACAATCTTCAGGGCAAAACGACCAGGAAATGAAAACACTTATTTAATAAGACTATCTATAGATTTAGATTCTGCAGAAGAATACCGCAGACGATGTAACCATGAGCTGCATGAGCTTTACATTGACATTAACATAGTGCAGCGAGTTAAAATAAAGCGGCTTGGCTGGCTTGGCCATACCGTTCGAAGGGAGATATGAGCAAATCTCACGAGTTGCTACCAGAGACCCAGAATAATAATTATTTCATGGTGGAGTTTAAAAAAGTCATCCTAATTTTCGTAAGAATTATAAAAGTCTTTTGATTATAATTATGTTTAAAATTTTTTTTTTTAAGTCATCGATAACTATTATTTTAAGACTTATATAATAGAAGTCTTTTCAAAATATTTATCAACGAGATAAATATTTTTAAATCTTCAAAGGCCTTTATTTTGAGACTTATATTATAAAAGTCTTGTCATAATAATTATCATTGAGATAAATATTTTTAAGTCTTGAAAGACTTTTATTTTGAGACTTATATTATAAAAGTCTTTTGATAATAATTATGAGTGCGAAAAAATTTTGTATATAGTTCCGAACGGGTCCCAAACCAAGCCCCAACTGGCCCCAAACTACTCCCCAACTAGTTCCGAACTGTTTACCTCCTAGCCCCGAATTGGTCCCCAACTAATAATATCTGAAATGATAACTGAAATTCTCCTAAACAGCTCCCGTCTTTTAAGACTTAAAAAATTTGTTCGCGCTCATAATTATTATGAAAAGACTTTTATAATATAAGTCTTAAAATAAAAGTCTTTGAGCAGTTAAAAATATTTATCTCTCTGTTAATTATTATGAACGGACTTTAATAATATAAGTCCTTAAATAATAATTATAGATGACTCGAAAAATATTTATCTTAAAATATTGATTATTGATTGACTTTTATTCTTTTCTCTTATAATATTTATGTATGTCTCTGGTTGATACCCAAATGGTGGCACACTTATCTTAGAAAATGCATTATCTTCAGTTTCGTATTAAGAACAACATTCCATGGCGAAATTGTATTTAAATGAAAACTTAAAAAAGATATAAAAAAAGTAAAAATAAGCACTCGTGCTCTTATACATATGTATATACTAATGTGACCAACCGTACTTTTTTCGGAAGTACAGTACTTATTTTTGAGCCGTTGTACTTCGTACTTCGAAGTACAGTCAAATGTACTTCTTTGCAATATTTTGTACTACCTTTTAAGTTGAGTTTTCTTTAACTGATTCGAAAAATTCTAAAAGGTTAGTCATCTCAGTTAAAAAGGGTACTCGTAGATCAACACATATGTAAATTATGACTGTCAGTCACTTCACATCTGTAGCTGACAAATTTCATTGTAAGTGACTATTCAATCAATAAAAATGTGTTTAAAGGCCGGTCTACATAGAACTTACGCGTTGACTTTGAACGACAGATAAATTAATATTTCATATAAATAAATTCATGAAAAAAGTATTTTTAGATTGTTCCTCCCTTCCAAGACTGGTATGACCTAATTTTTGGAAAATAAAATAAAGGGATTTATGATGGGAGATTTTCAAACAAATTTTTGATTTATGAAGCATTCTTTATTTTTTATACTACTCGGCTTTCTCATGGAAATTAAATTTATATTCTTATAACTCCAGTCTACATACATATCGCGAACTTTCTTCAAAGGTGACTAATTCAATATTTACCTTGTCTTGTCAATTTAACTGAATTAAGTTTTTCAAATAGTATTTTCAAAAGTATTTTCGACAGTAATTTTTCTTAAACCGCTTTAATTTAACACCAGAATTGTAATACAGTGAAACCTCCCTTGGGCGGACACTCACCGTCAGTCATTTTTTGTCCGCCCAAGAGAGGTGTCCGCTCAGTGGAAGGGAAGCGTATTTTAGAACTTTTTAATGTTTTAATTAATTTAATAGTCACTATTTCTTATTTTAATAAAAGATACAGATTAATATACAAAAATGTGTATGTATGTATTTTTTCAAAAGTGCATATGTATTTCATTTATGTGCGTAAGTACATATTAGGTAATAACAACATAAAAATAAATATTACATTTCCGTCCATAAACTACATAAAACCATAGATTCATTACATAAACAACTGGGAAATTGTCGATTGACGTAGGTTTTGTTTTTAATTTTTTTCAGTGTCAGTCATTCACCAGTCAGGCTGTCACCAGAAATCTAAATTTTCGGTCCATGTATTTATTATTATCTATTGTTATAAATTCATCAGAATTGGAATTGGATTCTCCAAGGGTTTCTGATAATTCAAATAACGAACCTAAACCACTGCGCAAACCAAACTAAATATGTGCATAAAAATCACATTTTATGCGGGAAGTCCCCCCTTTCCATTTAGTAGTCCGCCTATGAGGAGTTCGCGTCCGCTCAACGGAGGTTTATGTTTGATTTGTTATGAAAAGAAATCTTAATGTCCGTTGATAAGAGGTTCGCGTCCGCTCAATAGAGTTTTTTGTGTCAATTTTATGCAAAATAACTGTCCGCGTCCGGCCAAGAGAGTGTCCGCTTAAGAGAGAATAATTTGTTCCGAAATTTATACTTAAAACTTGGTATAGGAAAAAATGTCCGTCTAATAGAGGTGTCCGTTAGGAGAGGTTTCACTGTATTTAAAATATTCCTCAAATATTCCCGGTAGCAAACTTTCTTAAACCTCTTTATTTTCATACCCATATTGCAATATTTAATTTATCTTATTAATTAAAATAAACAAAAATTTTCAAACAGGTGGCAACGTTCCAAAAAAAAAATTTCGGCTGTGAGCCTTTTGAAACCTCTTTTATTTTGACAGCCATATTGCAATATTTAATGTATCTATCAATTTTAGCAAAACCTGTATTTTCAAACAGGTGGCAACTCTCTAATTTTTGTATTCTTCTAGATTTTAAGTTAGACTTCAAGCAATACATCGGTGAAAACTACTTTCTATTTCTATACAGACAGACAGACAATCAAAATTTCTAAAAATTCTTGATTTGGCTTCTGTTGCTCCTATAAAGACCACCCATATTAATTTTTCTTTAATATCTAGATTATGTACAGACATCGGTCTGTAAAAATTTTATTATATGTATAGATTTTCGTAAAATGGGCACGACACCGCTTATGCTCGGTAAGCACTTTATCGATTTTTACCAAGCCCAGTTAATTTATTCAAATATATCACTAAGTCTAATTGAGCATATTATCGAAAATGCATAAAATCGGGGGAAACCCCCAGCTTTTCATGTACATAGTTTAAAGAAAGGTGAAAAAAACTATATTTAATCCGCCCCAACTTTACTTTACTTGTTACTTAAAAAATCAACTTTGTTGGATTTGGTACACTGTCAACGTTGTTGTATATTCTGCTTTTACCATTTTTGTCATTGCTTTCACAAAATTTTTGTTCTCAGGTCTTGTACTTCCTTGAGCTATGAAATAGTTGGTCACATTAGTATATACCCATAGTTGCGTAGGTAACGCATACGCTAAGTAGCACAACACACAGTCATCATACTCGCACGCCTTAACGTAAAAGTCAAATTATTTAAAAGCAATTAAATATTGGCGTGAAAGATTTTGTACACAGTACTTATTCCTTATGCACATATATATTACTTTCTTCATGTATATAACAATTTTAGAGTGAATTTCGATTGTGTTAATAAAAACACTGTACAGCACTCGGCTGGGTAGTGGACTAAACCAACTGTTTTTAAGAGATTGAGTCATAAGTAAATAAGTAATTTCTCCGTTTTTCGAAGTTAGCCTCCAGAAAAGTTGCTCTAGTTTTTACAAAAGCAAACTTTGACCAAAAAAAATAATTTTTCCCTTATTTTTAAAGTAGGAGAAACTAAAATTTAACATGTAGAAGTCAGGCCCAAAATTCGTGTTGACTGGTGTTATTCGTCAGGGATATTTCGATGTCGAAAATTGTGCTTTACTTGCACCAATCGGCACGAGCCTCCATTTAAGAAACTACCAAATCTAACGGGACGCCTAAAGTCTTATGCTGATGCCTCTATGGATGCCTAAGGATTACTCTACCTTGTGCTATGTTACATACATATACTTTGCCTTCCAGCAGTTCATTCACAACATCGATGTTTTCTAGCACAAAAGCTATTGCCGGACAACCTTCACGAAAATCGTTGTGGAGAGAGGAACGATCCCACCGTAATTCATTGAATCTGCTTTTTAACATCGCCTCATCCCCATATGTCGAATTAGGTTTATTGGTGCATTGCTATCATGTTAAATCCATGTCTTAAATATTAGCAAACAATTTAAGGTATCCAAATAAAAAGCGATAAACAAGTCTCCCCTGTGTATGAATGTTGTGCCTAGCCACTAGAATCAGAGCATTAACTCCTGAAAGAGTTAAAAAGCGTTATTTGAAATCAAATATTTCTTAAATGAATTCTAAATAATTTCAATATCCAGTACTTATGTACCTACATATTTACATATATATTACCTGTGTATGTGTTTGTAAACGTAACTTTGCAATTATTTGCAACTTTTTTTCTTTAAACTACCATTAGAACAGAAACTTGGCTTTATTTTACTTGCTTGTTTGTGTGCTTTTGTTTGCGACTTTTCATGCCGCAAAATTTCAAAGTGACACGACCGGCATACAAGTTTGGCACACTAACCGTTTTCCTAATAGGATACAAGTTATAAGCGCTTTATATACGCATACATATCTACAAGACTGCGAGTATATGTCGTTGAAATTCCATTTAAAGCATTTATGTTGCATGGCCCATTACACACAAAGAAGTTCAATACGAATGCGTAATAATTTCCTGTCGATGCCGACAAAGGCGACATATAAAAGACGAAAACCAAGTATGTAGTACAAAGGGTATAATGATAAAGTTTTCAAATTATGTGCATAAGTGTGAGCAAAAGTTTTATTTCAATTTTTATAGCTGATTTTTTTCAGTTATTTATTTTTGTTACGGTTTTAATGCGGTCTTTTATGAGAAAAGTTTACTTTTTGCTTGTGGCGTCTGGCCAGTCGAAAGTTGATGTACGCGTATGTGAAAGCAATCAAATGAGCTACGAGAAAGATGAGCTGTAGAGGAGGGGATGGAAAAAACGGGATTGCCAAATTTTTATTTGGAGACAAATGTGGCCATATATGTATAACACTCCATCAGTGCGAAGCTGAGGTTGTGAAAAAACTTGGGGGCAAATATATAGTCGCTTGGCGTGCAATACCGCGTATATGCAAAATGCAATGCCGCGTATATGATAGTCCGGAAATTTCACAAAAGTGCAAATAAACTTATTTTATTCTAAACTTTTGAAAGGTTTTCTAACTGCACTTATTATGAATATGAGCTTCTACTAAAATTATTGATCATTAAATTTGGGAAATAGGCCTGCACTGAGACAGGACACCGAAAATAATTGTTATTCTCAGCCACCTCTTACGCAGTATTCCACTTCAAGCGACGATATATTTATTAGGCAATTCGACACACACCGCTAACTTATTGACAGACTTGAACGACTCAAGGTTGTCATTGAGCCGTTCAAGTCTGTCAATAAGTTAGTCAGGCTGGATTCCTTGATGGTGTGTTTTTCTGCCATTTTCCGCGCAGCGCTGCCTTTTGAAATCGCCTCTAGCGTGCTTCTCCTTTATGCAGCTAGGGTCCCTTCGGTTTCTTGCAGCATAGCATTCGTCATTGAATCGTGCGCGTCCTGCTCTTACCGTTTTTCGTGCCCATGCTAAACGCTCGCTCTCATGGTCTGGCGGTTCAACGACAGTACCTCTTTGTATTACAATGTAGCCTTCCTCCATTCTCTATTTCGCACTTTTTTATTCTGTGTGTCCGCGTCTTTGCCAGGGCTTGCTAAAAGTTTCCTTTATCTGGCAAAGCTCGCGACCACGCTGCTCTTGTCACCAGTGATCGGACTCCTACCACATTGTGGTAGATCAACCACTTTTTTGAACATCTACCACATCTACCACACAAGGTCTGAAATCTACCACATATTCGCATTTTTGAGTAGTTTTATTTTTGCTCGACATAATTTTCTTAAGTTTAAGAGCAAAAATTGTCCAACACTAAACACTAACAACAGGCAGAATGGGATTATAAAATAAACTGTAAAATATTAAATTTTCTCAATATTCAATTTTTCGACAGGAAACGTGGTCTTATTGTGTTAAATTGCAAAATATATGATTTATAAAAATAATTAATAGCGGAAATGTTAAAAAATGGCGATTTTTGTGAAAGTATTAGCAAATTTAAGTGCATCTAAAGTTTCTAAAGCGTTGTTTACTTTTACTTGAAAATTGTCAAAATCGACAAATCCCAAGTAGCGGTTTCTGGAACGTACTACATTTGTTCGCTACATCGTGATGTGATTAAAAGAAAAACTGTTCAAAATATGTTCGAAAAATATCTTGATATGGAAGGAACAGCTTTACACGTTCAAGGAAAAAAATTGCCAGAACTCAACGCAATTTTTAGCCACTTCAATCTTGCACTTTATTATACTAAAATTATTTTTTTTTTAGATTCTAATTAAAATGTTTGCAATTTATGTGAAACCTTGCAGAATTTTTTTAATTTTTGTACAAAGTTTGATCCAAAACTGATATCTATCACTTTTTTTTGGAATCTACCACATTTTTTTTCCAAATTCTACCACAAAATTTTTTTTTCAAGTCCGATCACTGTTTGTCACTCCTGGAGCCGTTGATTGCTTTTGGCCTAGGGACTCTAACGAGCCACTTCCTTCCTTCTTCTTCTCCCCCTTGTTTGTTTTATCTTTATTTTTAATGTTTCTAGGGCCATCTACCCGACGAGGCGAACCCGGTGGTTAAAACATATTGTGGGCAAATGCATCACCCACTGCAGTAGCGCCCCTTGCCTAGGTAAGCGCACCGTTATTTCCCGAGAAGGCCCGTTGTTGGAAAGGCCCCGTAAGTGAATGAACTATTTTGGTGACCCCAGCATGGCCGATCATCAGCACCGAAGCGCATAATACCTTGATCCAACCCTTGTAATAAGTAGGTTTAGAGAAAAGTGTTGTAAGAAGAGAAGTCAAGATGTAACTTCATGCCTCAAAATAATATCAAACTAGGCTAAGAAAGACACTACTAACGCACGGCACCTCCTCAAAAAGTATGTTTAAGTGCAGGGCATCCATGGCTTTATTATACGATGATACGGAAGTATATCTATTCGTTTTACTGGCAACAAGCAGGCTGACGGACCTGCTAAAGGATGCGAAAACTATGAAAATAGAATATGTGCCGATTTATCTACAACCCTGCAAACCAAAGTTCCCGAAATCTTAAGGAAATCGCTAGGAGTATCTCATTTCTGTAACGATTTTTTTTACGAATTTTCAAAGAAAATTATATGAAGTGGTTGACACGAACTCGTAAAGAAATTTCTGTACGAAAAATAAAGAAAATTCTGAAAAAATTCTAAAAGATATTCTTCACATAGCACCATTATTTTCGTTGCTTCACAGATTTTCTTCCGAAATTTCGGAAAAGAATGGAAGTGTGCGTAATTTATTTCATTTTAGAAAATTCGGCAAAAAATCGAATTAAATCTTAACGAATTCTTTAAAATTTCTGTACAATGCAGAATTCTCTGAAAAAATGGTTTGCAAGGAAGCCATATGACCGGAAAATCACTTGTTGTATAAAAAAGCAAGCTCACAAAGTTTCTGCTGCTAGGTTACTGAATGTTATACTAACCGTACACTGTTTGTTGGCTTCACATGCTTTTGAATTGGCGCTCACCCACGATTTAATTTGCAGAAGATGCGGAACAAATGATAAGAGTTAGAAAAGCTTCCCTGAGAGCGTTAAGCTCTTAACAAATTGCGAATTTGTCTACTAGGAGTAGGCTTACTGAAGAACCTGGAGGCTGCTACTAAAATAGGGTATATCAAATTGTTACAGTTTGCCAGGAGGACTGAGATGTTTTTCTACATTTATATCGTTCTCAATGCTATCTGCGCAGCCACGGAATGCCAAGCCAGCTTATTCTCAAAAGCAGTTTTCGCGGTAAGAAAAAAATCACAGTAGTAAATTTGCAAAAGTTTATAGAGAAAAAGGGCTCATAAAGCTTCCTGTCGACTCTAGCCTTGAGTTCTTGATGCATTTTGATGCAGACCGATTTTTTGGCCTACACTGATAGATTTCTTATACTCAAGCAGCAATAAGAGCTAATGGAGAGAGATGGAAATTCGCTCAACACTACACTTAAAACATAGCAAAGATCACCGAGCGAACTCCAGTCTAAGCAAACTAGGTTAGATTGCAACACTAACCTTTGGTGTAAGATCACTTTGTTTAGTTTATCAAACTCTACAAAGTAAGAGAAAATAGTGCAAGTCTCATTCTTTAGACACACTACGTCCAGGCCGAATGTATATGCACATTCATTTTGCATACTTCGTATGGGAAGTTCGGGTGGCCGCCGGCAAGGCATAAGGCTCCAATGCTTTTATCCCTGCATAATTTGCATGCAAATGCTTAACAAAATTTAGTAGAACGGAATTAGACTCACCCTCTTCATTCCTAGTTTTTGGAAAACTGGTTCCCTCTACTAAGACCAGGGGAATCTTCAAACAATCAACAATTTACAGCCATAAAAGATATCTTGTGGCCTTAACAAAAATGCATTTTCGAGAGAACTGTGATGATAGCTTTGACCAAGGTTTCGAATTCCCCTTGAAATCTCGTCTCACCTCTCTACACAGGCACGCAAACATTGGTCAGCGAATTATCTGAGTGATCGACATTGGTCGATGATTAATCGGAGTGGTAGAAAGTCGTCTATACTGTTTTTATAACAAGCTTATATGGCCAGGCCGTCTCACAGGATCAGGAGGTAACTTTTTACTGTTTAAATTTTTCATCACGGAGCTCGCTCAACCACGACAGGAAATTTCCATGCATTTACATACAAAACCTGACGTTGGTTCGGTATTGCCGCCTAGAAATGGCATTGATGACTTGGCATGATTTTTCACAACAACAAGCATTGCGATCTCTCCTAAAAAGCGCACGGAAACCTTCTGCACCATATGAGTGAAAAAGGCTAAACTGCTACTGGAAATTCACTTCGATGACACTGCAAATCCGACTGAAAATAACGTGAAAATTTTATTAACTAGCTTTAATAACACCAGAATACATCTCCGTGAAATTGGGAAGAAATCCAGGATATTGAACAACTACTGAACCCAAAGATGTACAGACAGGATATCGCTGAACTTTGCCACAGTCGAGAACTGCCTTCACGAAGTCTCGCTAGCCTATTGAAGAGAAAAAATTTGAGCTGCCTCGAGAGAGCCACATTACTTCTTCTTATCCAGAGTAGAACTCTATATGGATGTCTGACATGTGAAGGAAGGAACCCCACATGGCACTAACCATCTTTTCATTGCCGCACTGAAACCCACTTAGCTAATGTTCCTTGTATTGACCTGAACTCGTCTGAACCAGCATTTCCTGCACTTAACCGTAGTTGACATAATCTGGTTCAGTTGGCTAATACAACAACAACAACAATGAAGCTAGGAATCTCAAGGCGGTATTTATTCACCAATAAAAAAAGGTAAGTGCGCCTGGGCCACACTGGAGAAGTGAAACTTACGTTACATATCTATTTTGTCTCATAACCAATATACATACATATGTACATACATACATACATCTGCTTTTGCCTAAGGTTATATTTTTTGCCTTTTTTTATCGGTAACAAAATCGATAAATAATCGATAGAAAAAAGTCGATAACAAAATCGATAAAATATCGATAACAAAACCGATGAATAATTCGATAAAAATTTCGGTAGCAAAAAATATTGGTAGCAAAATCGATTCGAAAATCGATAAAAATATCGGTAACAAAAACGATAAAAATATCTATAACATAATCGGAAAGTAATTTATAACAAAAATCGAATTTAAAATCGATAAAAAATCGACAATAATATCAATAACAAAATCGATAACCAAATCGATAAATAATCGATAACTAAATCGATAAATAACTGATAACAAAATCCATAAATAATCGATAACAAAATCCATACATAATCAATAATAAAATCGATAAATGATCGGTAACAAAAGATAACAAGACCGAAGAAATATCGATTATTATATCGATAAGTCCCGAAAATCTCTAAAATCCCAAAATAGTTCCCAGATTGGGTATCTGTGTTTCTATCTATATCCTTTTCTCTATAATTGCCTTTACTTTAATCTTTCTTCCATCATCTTTACTTCTATCGGTATCATCCTCATCTTTTTCTTTACATTTATGTATCTTTGTTTTTACTTAAATGTTTATAATTTTCTCCATCTACACACTCCCTTCAGCTTTGCCCTTATATAAGCAAAGTGTTTAAATTTACTCTGATCTTCGTATTTGCCTTTATATTTACGCATCTTTGTTTTTGTTTTTATTTTTACCTTTGCCTTTATCCTTTTCTTTATCTATTGTACACACTCACCTTTACTTTTATTCTTGTATTAGTCGTTTTCTAAGTGTTATTCTTTAACCTTTTATTGGCAAGTTTTTGTTAAATTAATAACATACATTCAAAAAGCACTTGTTTCCGTCCCAGCCATATCTTTTGCACCATTTCCGTCCCAGCCATTTCCGTGTGCAATTTTCGTTGAATTTGCCAATTTACTCCCAACCCACCAACCACCGCTAAAGACGTTTAACTTCAAAAAGAAACTCAACACTCTTATTATTGCTCGTAATTACTAGCTCTCAGATTTCCAAAGCAAGTACACACTTTACCTTTCTCTAAGGAATCTTAGTTTTTAATCATGTTAGTTAAAACGAACTAACGAATCTTCTCGTTTGGCTATAAGTGACACTTATGGAATGGCTTTTCCAACAGCTTTATGCTGCTAGCTTTCGACTTCTATTGCTGTTCATAGCAGCCATTCACTCCTATCAATAATTTGATGCAAATTCAATCGTCATTGCCGAATAAGAGTTGACCAAATGCCAAAAAAAAAAATGAAAAAAAAGTTGTTACCCAGACGAATGTGAAAGCGTCTCTTGATCCGGGCAATTTTCAATTCCCCAATCATACGCACACACGCACACCAATTGATTGACTTTCTGATTGTTGAGCATGTTTTTCACTGCCTTTTGCTTTTCGATCTACTTACACACATACTAAAAAGAGGAGTCACTACTACGTACATAGTAGGGCCACTTTAAATTCAAAGGCAAATTGATTTTGGTGCTTTGCGCGCCTCAGCGCTGGCTTCTCATACCACGTCGTTCTCAGTGCTTAGTGCTTAGTGGCATACATATATATTACGTGCCACTTCCGGCTGGACTTCCGTGGGTCTAATGGGCCCCCTTTTCTCTAAATAGTTTTGGAAGTTCCTGTTTTTTTTACGAACATACATACATACATATTTACTGTTTCGTTGCATTTGTTTGGCTGTCTGTATCTGTGGCATGGAGACGTTGCTGCATACAGCTGCCATTTTATTTGGTTTACATTGGATTTGAACAATTCTTTGTGCGTTTGTATTTTGTGTATTTTGCATTCAGAATTACACGCAGAGATGGTGATAAGTTAGAGAAATATGTATGAACGTATGTATGTATGTTTGCAATACGGATCAGTGGCTTTTCCTAAATTTGTTGCATAGGAAACTTTATGGGGACGAGGACTTATGAATGTACAGGTTTTGCGAAAAGTTGACCGAAAGGCGAGTTTTCTTCACCCCCAGCATGATAGTTTCGATCAATACGGAGCTGACATTTGATCTTAAAATAATAAGCCGACGTTTGGACCAATCGAAAATCATATAATTTCCTCAATGCAAAATCTTACTACCTTGAACTTTTAAAACGAACTCCTTTGCTAGGGGAAATTTCAACTGATACATACTACTTTGCATTTGCTCAGCTCTAATGCTGATGCAAGAAATTTTTTCGAGAGTTACAGAGACAGCCATGTGTGAAATCCCACGCTGCGCAAAAATTATTCATAGATTAGTTTGTAAAATGGGGCGTTCTGATCAAGTTTTTGTCTAACTTGCGTCGGTCAAACAGTGGAAAATTTACCGATGATACTCATTGCCCTCGATTTCTTCCACGACTTCCTTTCCTTTTGGCGTGCGCTTCTTTTAAGCGGTGGCTCATAATGATTTATATTTCAAGCCCGAGTGTTCCACTTTTATAAGTACGTGGGCTTGCTCGATGCCGACAGTATATCCGATTAGTGAGGAGAGTTGACGGTCGATAATACCTGAAACGTACCTGATCTAGGCTAAGGAAGGTTGAAGCGGCTACCTTCATCCAAACATATCAGGCAGGCATACTTGAAACTCGAATTCGAACCCACCCGTTCAAATGTTTTAAATAATAAAAGGCGCCGCACATGAACGTGTAGGATGTTTGCTAAATCCTCGTCTCCTTTAAGTATTTTGTGTGAAAACTAAACAGAAAATTCAATGCGACGAGCGATAATGACGACAAGTGTGCAGAAGTCTTGCTCATCATGTACTCGTTTTGTCATGACGAGATGAGTACATGACGTGGGCGAGACGACAAATGTGCAGAGTGCCTAAGACGCTGGTCTTACTTCTTCGTTAATTTTCGTAGCGTCAGTGTAAATGTGCCATCAACCTCTATTGCATCTATTGTCAAGTGGGCTTAGCAAAAATTAATTAAAAACTCACAGGTCTCACTGATTTTCTAATCGAAAAGGGTCGTAAAAAGCCGTTATGACAAATTAGTTATTGCTATCAGTGGAAAGAAAGAAATCGCCAGGTTTTGCCAGTAATTTAGCCTGGACACTATACAGGCTATAGGCTATAGCCTATAGCACAAATAAAGCCGTAAATATCTGCCTAGAGCATCCATTCATAAAATGACAGTGCAGAGGTCATAAGAGGCTCCATCGGGTTGCCAAGATATTTGCATTTGCCTTTAGAGAAACGTTGTGAAAAGGGCTATCAATTTGATGCCTTGACGTCAACTTTGAAGTATTTTCAAGTAGATTACGATGAATTAAGAACTGCTCCTTACTCACGTTAGACTTAATTTAGTCATCTAAAGAGGCTTTCAATAAACGACATAACTGCGTGGACAAATCTTGTGATTAACCACCCAAGGCTACTGGATAAATACAAGCTCCTCGCCTTTTCCGTTTAGGTGCAGGAGGGAAGCGGATGTTGTAGACTTTAAGTGGTGGAGGTTAACTTGTAATACCCTCACAATGTTCTAACCACATACTGGGACTTCAATGTTTTTGGAAATTAATCCGCTGCTTATTCAATGATAGTGCCGTGGTCGTTCTCCGACTCTGTAGTCGAAACTGGGCTTACG
This sequence comes from Rhagoletis pomonella, assembly GCF_013731165.1. NCBI lineage: Eukaryota > Metazoa > Arthropoda > Insecta > Diptera > Tephritidae > Rhagoletis > Rhagoletis pomonella. The sequence goes on from NW_023458562.1 coordinate 15,808,831, forward strand.
GGTGTGCGGTCAAGCGCTTATATTGAGATCCGTCAATACTATGCAGACTGAGAGTCGTTCTATATATTCAACTTCCTGCCCAACGCATACGGCGGGAAGGGAATAAAATCCGTAGCTAATAACAGAATCACATTCAAGTAGATACGGTAGCGATTCCTCCTTTATTCCAAACGTAAGGTATAACTGGTGCTTTCTTACTTAGCTTACTTTCACTCTCCAATCTATGGTCTGCACTGCATCATGGAGGAGTTGAGTAACCTTTAGTCTACGTTGAGAATTCCACCGAAAGTTAGGCCTTGGTTCAGCTCCGTGCCAGAGCCTAGAGATCATCGCCTCTTTATAGAGCGTCGCTCACCTCTCGTCAGCACAGCATACAAGTTTTATCCGTCTCTTGTGTAGGCATGCATCTTTAACTACAACAGAAAGTCCTAAATGCTTTACACCTTGGCCTTACAAAGACTTACAAGAACGGCCCTCCAATTGTCCGACGTCAGCTGTTTTCGTCCGGGGTTCTTTTATCTGAGATTGCGAAGATTATTTGGAAGACCCTTGAAGCCCTTTGAGGAGTTTTCGGGCAGATATGTTGGCCTTCTGGGTTTTAAGAAAAAAAATGAATAAAATTCTTTCCTCTGTACGTCTATTTCAAAGTTTCCGAACCCTCCAACTAAACAATTTTCCCCACCTCCACTGCATTGTTGATGTTGGCACTGTCCGAGCAAGTTGAGTTATAGTGGCAATACACATTTTTTCCCCATTGCTATTTTCGCACTTTTGCTGCAAAATGACGTTCAGGACGTCGCCAGCCAACGAGCCAGTAGACGCCAAAGTGATTGTCAAAAAAATGCTAAAACCAAGTTAAAAATTGCTCCCAAAGAGGGTTCATGCAAATCAAACGCCACTGACAGTACCAGCAGCAGTAGCCGAAGCTAGCCAGAGCGCTGTATAAAGCTTGCAACTTGCATTCAAAACAACATTCAAAATTCGAAGTGCAATAAAGATTCGGTTGCCAACACGCTTAGCCAAGCCCCGAGGCTAAAGTGACACGAAGCAGAGATAACCAACGGTGGACGTACGGCGTAGAGTTGAAGGCGCGCAGAGCCATACAGTGTATCCAAACGTACTTTGTGTTGAAAGCACAAACAGTAGCGCTTTTTGTAGCGAAAATAAACATGCCATGGCACAGCAGCTGGCAGCTGGCAAAAAGCAAAGCAAAGTAAAGCAAAACACCAAAAAGCGTAGTGACTAGAGTCCCCTAAAAAATGGATCAACAAAAAGGAGTTTTAGAAAAAGAAACAACAAAAGGTACTTACTCCCATTTGGCAGTGCACTGTCGAGGGTCACTTTGCGCGTACGCAAATAGATTTCTATAACTTTGTGCGAGGCGGTGGATGGGGTCTGCATGCCAATGGCCAGTAGCTTTATGTAGCAACATGCCAAGTGCAATGAGATTCGGAAAATTGATTGCCTGCACTTTGGGGGTTTAGGGCGTGCGTGCAGCAACGGAAATGGAGTTGGCAATTTAGACGGTATAACCATTGAATTGGATAGAGCGGGTGGTAGTGTGTAGGTGGGACGTCGGTGGCCATTTGAGTTGACTGCTAAGAGATTCGTCATCATCAAAAGTGAGCATGTCGCTTCGGAAGCATGATTTTTCACCTATGCGATAAAAGCTTTAAATTTTAGTATGGAAGATAAGGCATTTTTAGATGAAGATGCAGAAGTTTACAGCCTTTGGCATTGAAGGCAAAAAAGGAAGTATTCACGTATATTACGTAATTTGTGTAATTTTTTACTTTGCAGGCGAACTTTGTACTTTGTGGTATTCGGATGTTCTAAGTAGTCGTCGCATCTTTTCACACCCGTAGAAATGACGATTAACGTCTCATGCGTCTTCATCTCATTCAACCCGTGATTTGGAAACATTATTTTGATGGAGAGCTCACGGAAAAAGACACTTCCACCACTTCCAAGTTTAGATCACATCTTGAAGAAGGCCACTGTTTCTTCTTCCAGCAATACCGGCTTACCCTGTCATCTCTTGGGGGAATGCAGGTAGATAATTATCTGCCGGGAGTCATTTATGTGTATTTTCAGGGACAAAGTCAAAGTCCTCCAGAACTTCAAAGTTTTCAGCTATGAAGCCAGTTAACCACCCGGTTTCCCTGAAAAGCAGTTATTGCTGCGACACTGGTGTCTGCAATATCTACAGGCGAAATGTTCAAATTGACGTCAAGTGCCAGTTTAGGCCTAAGTATGTGACCTAGTCGGCCTCTGTGGTGTAGTGGTAAGCAGTGCGCGCTTCCACTCCGCAGCACCTGGGTTCAAACCCTGGTCAAAGCAACATCGCAAAAAATATAGAAAAAAGGTTTTTTTCTTAACAGTGGTCGTCCCTCGGCAGGCAATGGCAAACCTCGGAGTGTATTTCTGCCATGAAAAACAGCTTCTCATAAAAATACCATCGCCGTTCGGACTCGGCGTAAAACTGTAGGTCCCTCCGCTTTGTGTGACAACATCAAGGCGCACGCCACAAATCGGAGGAGAAGCTCGGCCAAACACTAAAATATGTGTAAGCGCCAATCTATTATTATTATTATTATTATGTGACCCTACCTGAGAGCTCAAGACGGGACACCCCCATAGAGCGAAGAGCCACATCGGGGTCTTATCCACCCTGTTAAACAAAACCAGTTTTGTCTTGATGGAATTGACTGCGAGGCCGCGGTTGGTCGCCCACCTAGTTACCAGGTTTAGGTAAACTTGAGTCAGATCAAAAAATATAGCCAGAAATTGTCACATCATCTGCATAGGTGACCACCAGACTGCCTGATTTTTCCAGTTTCTATAGAAGTTCGTTTACAGCCGCAAACGAGAACGGAGGTGAAGGCCACCACCTTGCAGAGTGCCCCGGTTGACTCTATTATTCGCCTTCGGCGTCAAGAAAGACCCTTAACGAATAGTCTTTATGAGTGACGGCTTCCTTGGTCCACTTTACCAATGTGTGTAGGGTGGTTTCCACCGACTTTCAGTACCAATAAGCATGCTGAGCTCTCGAAAGACAGTCCCGAGGAAACCCGTCTCTTATGTGCAAGTCAATCAGTCTCTCCAGCGTTTTTTTTTAGCAAAAAACTGGTAAGCTTGAAATCCTTAAAGAAAGCATGAGAGACAATACTGGCCTTCGGGGAGAACGCGACCCTCCGAGCCTTGGAGGTGCACCCGCGAATATTTACACTGCATCATCTTAAATGGGCTATAGGTAAAGGATAGGGCATTTCGGCTAAGGTAATTAATTTTCTTTACGATGTCTAGGGTATCCATCTGTTGAAACTATTTGAATAAGACTGCGATGGTTAAACAGTTAAAAGAAGGGGCCCTTATCCGAATCAGTTGGGCACATTGAACCATCTTTACTTTAGCGCCGCGCTTAAAGCTTTGTTGAATATTTGACCGACACATATTTCAGGCAAAGCCGCCGCCGCTCTCGTCACGATTAATCTGAGGGTTGTGGGTTTCAGGGTTGATTTAAATAATGGTCTTTCAATTACTCATAGAAAGCTCAAGTTCATTATCTAAGGTATACTGACTGTTTTACCGTACCGCGTTGGGATTCTTTTCATTTCACATCCTCGTCTCGGATGACTCAAAGTTAAGGGTAGATTTGGCGCAAGAACATTTCGGGATTCCAAAGGAGTAATAAGTTGTAACTAAGTGTACGAAGCCGCGCTTAAAGAAGCTGCCGATTGGCTTCTTAATAGATTTTCACCGTTTAGGAAAGTTAACATTCACTTTGATAGCCACGCGGCAAAAGAACTATAAACTTACTATTGTTGCGTGCTCAATTAGTCGAATAATGCCTAGCTTCTTTTGTTATCCAGTCGGACTATTTCGTCAGTAATCTCATTTGGGTAACGCGCCACGGTAACATCGCAGGAAACTGTATGGCAAGCAAGCTGGCTAGGCAGCGCAGCCTTGAAGAGCAAATATAGTGAGGAAAAAACTTCGAAAACCATGGCGAGTAGAGCTGAGATTCCTGCTGGCAAGGGCTAAGCCGGTCAATATGGTTCGAACTGCTTACTGTGGTAGATATACCCAGTGAGCACCAAGTAAGACTGACACAACTTCGTCCTGGAAACCAAAAAAAAAAGAAAAGAAAGGGCAGGTGCCCACTCACACTTACGGATCTTGCACCTCTCTAGCTCTGACCTGACCTGTGTCTGTATCCTGAGGCTACCAACATTATCGATAACACATCACGAACACTTCAACGGCTACTATGCTTATACCCTTTAAACGTTCCTTCATTCAGGTACACCCCGTTACCAAACTACGCCCACAACAACCTACTCGCCTATTTGAAACTAAATTTGTTGAACTTTAAAATTAACTTTAATGCATTTTGACATTTATTCAAACACTGCTAGACTTTGACGATTTTATACTCCCGAGTTTTACTTGCCAGACTCGAGTGAAACTTTCAGCTTAAATTAAGTTGACAAGCAGGCGATGGAGCGCAGACTTGGAAATTAAACTAAGAAACAATGCACAAACAAAATGCGTAGTTGAGTTATTTGAAATGTCGATTCATAGAAGGCATTTGATGGAGTGAAGTGAAACTCGTAGGCTACGCATTAATTCAATATAAAGTTGAAGCAACGAAAGTGCCAGCGGTGGGGAGGAGAGAGAGGCAGCTGCATAGTTGTTGAATCAAGCTGACAGGCAAAGCACTTAACACAAAAAAAAAAAAACAATCGATGGAAGAGAAAGAGCACAAACTCAATTGAAAAAAAAATTTAAACAAAACAACTCTAGAACTATCAGTAAAATAGCAAAATGCAACAGCTTTTAAGTAGGAAGTGCACAGGCGAGCGAACTTACGATGGAAGGCAACCGATATTTGCTGCTGTGTTGTTGCAATGCGCATTCCAGCAGATGATGTGGAAATATCAAACAAGTTGTTTTCGTATGCAAAAAGGATTTCAATGTTTTTGCAAATCGGCACGGGGGAACAAAAGGGCAGCCGCAGGAAGCAGAAAGCAGAAAGCAGAAGAGCAGATAAGCAGCGCGCAGAAAGGCTGAAATGTTAGCACTACACGCTGGTTAGAGGCGAATATTGTTGTTGGAGGAAAATGGTTGGTGATGAAAAGTGCCGGATGGTTGTTGTTGGCTACTGACTAGAATAGCTTGAAGTAATTTCTGTAACGCAAAGGCGACAAAGATAGAGGAGGCGTCGATATCAACGCGAGTCAGGCAGCTGTCTGCTAGCTGGCTGGTAAGATAAGGAAACAGACAGATAGGAAGTCGGGGGGCCGAAGAATGTTGAGATTGTGGAGAGAATTATAGGAAAGTAGCAAGGTTGCATGGCAGGCAGAGATGCATTTGCGTAAAAACTGCATCAAAAAGGCGGGAACCCAATTTTGCCTGGCGTTCGTAGGTATTTAGATCGCTTTGCGGGAAGAGAAAATCAATGCAAAACAAAAAAAGAAACAAGGAGAAGCCAAAGACATCGACTGCATAGTTTGAAGGACTCGAGGGTATGCGAATACAGGCGAAGAGAGTCAAGAAGCAAAGGAATGTAATGCAGTTGAGCAATGATAACGATAACTGCATTGCTGTCAACGGCGCTGCAATGCAAAAGAAAAATAAAGATAAGCATGCGAGCAGAAATGCTAAACAGGAAGCAGAGAAAATTAGGAAGCTTATGGAAAAAAGTTAAGGAAAGCAATAATCTTGGAATCTAAGGAGAGTGCGCAGTATATAAGCGACCCACCGATTTACTGGAAATTGCATTCTAGTTCCTTTATGGGCCTTTATAGCACCTACAAGTATGCAACGCACGAAAGGGGTGAGTCATTCTTTGATTTTATCACTAAGCTGACTTTATGTAATTGGGGAACAACTCCTATTTTTACTTTCCTGAGTATGCAAAACTACGAAGGGTGGGAGGAAGTCCTCGATATCACATCTAGAAACTAGAAAATAATAATTTTTGTGATTGACAATTGGGAAGCATCCGATGGGAGCTTTTATTCTAGCCACAAGTATATTATTTTCAGTGTCAATATTAGTAATAGAATAATCAAACCATATCGCAACTAGAGGAAAACTAACTGAAATGAATTCGATAAGCTCCATCAGCGAGATTGAGACCAATCTGAGAATCGTCGAGACAACACTTCAGAATTCAATGATCAGAGCCTGCCTGCTACGATACTGAAGGAAGTCATTTCCGCCTTGGTAGAATAGTGACTTATCTAAACTAAGAAAAGAAACTAGAAAAATGTTCAACTCCTGTTGAAACCAACCCATTCTGAAAAAGTATAAAAGCGAAATTCGACGCTTAAAAAAAGCAGTATGCGAGAGCCACTGCGAGACCTTGCAGGCTTGGCGAAGGACTACTCCTGTCCATTACTCCTCCGTAGTGTAGACGGTGTAGCCAAAGATTCTATGTAAGTCTCACTCAGGTCGCTTTTTAACTTTCTGGAAAATTCTTAAGAAGTGTTCAATCCGCTTCCAAGAAAGTATGCTGGAACTCAGCATAGTGCAGAATAAATTTCCACAAGGTCACAAATATCATGGGCGTTAAAACCTTCTCGCATTACAAAAGTCCGGAGGCAGACGATGTCATCCCTATTATGTTGCTAACGGTCGAGGGCGCTATCATGCCACGGATTTTGTCAATTTTCCAAGGATGTATATCCTGTATCGTGGAGGTGAGTGCAAGTAGTTTTCATCCCAAAGCCGGGAAGGAGAGCGCACGTCTACGATAAAGATTTCCACCCAATCACCGTCATAGAAGATGCTAAGCTTAGTTGGAAAATATATATTGAATAGGAGTGGAGAAAGCGAGAATTGCCTATTAGTCCAGCAGCGACTTTATGGGAAGACGCGGAGTCTTAATCCACAAGTGGTACTCTGGATGTACACACTGGTTGTACGTCCGATATTATGCTATGGTTCCCTGGTATGGTGGACTGCCTTAAAGAACCATCATGATCATCATGATCATGTAAAGCTAAGCAGAGTTCTTAGGGCAGAATGCATCGGGACCACGGAGGTAATGAGAACTTACTCTCTACAGACGCCCTCAATACTATTAAAAACCCATTTCCTATAGGCCTTCACATAATGCACACCGCATCACTATCGGCTATAAGACTCAGAGAACTGGGTATATGGAAAGAATGAACGATCGGGCATAGCGGTATAATTTATCGATTGTCACCTACGCTGAGGCTGGCTACTGATTAGAAACCACATGAAGTGTGTTACTCACATGCTTTTGGGGTGATTCTAAGGTCAAGATTCGACTGGGATGGGGAACTTGATAACATCTGTACACCGATGGTCACAAAAAGGAACGCGGAGTTGGAGCAGGTGTTTACTTTGAATGCTAGATCAATCAAGGAGTGTGGACTCTTCTAAATTCAGTAAGTAGTCAGCTTGATCTAGATTTAGTTTGGCTACCTGGTCATCACAACATTCGCCGAAATGAAGCTGCATATGAGGTAGCCAGAGAGGATTCGATCTCCTATCCAATTGAAACCTTACATAGATATATCTTTTTCCACAATCTTCAGAAAACGGATCAAAGTGGGCGCGCGATGGCAGACTGCCGTATATCCAAACTCATTTTGCCCGGTACAACCCTAAAAGAACGCACGACTTATCATGAAGACCCAGATCTGATTTTGCAAGACTTGTGGCGACTCTCACAGAGCATTGGGGTCGCCTACAACGACTTCGGTAGAAGCTACAGAGACAAAAACGAACAGGAAACATGAAGCTCCTTTTTTGCAGATGTCCAGCTCTAATGAGGAGCAGAAATATCATACAAGGAGCATATGAGTCCACTACGTTACTAAATATCTGATATAAGTCTCCACAACATACTCAACATTGTCAACGGCGCCATTTTGTTCTAATAACTATATTCAGTCGAGGTATCAAAATGACACTTGGTTGCTACTTGGGCGTAAAAGTTCTTCCGCCACGATTCTAACCCAACCTACGGTCTGGTGAGTAAGCACTAGAACGGGGTGGGTAAGACCAATGAATTTTAAAACAAACTAAAAATTGTTTTCTCAAGACAAACCCATCGATATATCATACGTTAAGATACGACAATAACTGCAGAGTAAAAAAGCGATCCCTACAATCGGCAATTTTTTTTTCAATGTGTGTTTGTTAAAATACTTTATACTAAGAGGTCTATGACAAGCGCTTCTTTCTGGTAACTTCTAATGGGCAGTTCTTAACTGGTGCGCTGATTAAGTACCTCGAGAGCGCTTAAGGGAATAAGAACAAAACGCAGCACAGAATTTGGATTTTAAATAAGAAATTTTGTTTCCTTTGTTTGCTAATTGGAACAGTTTGAGATTGCTACATTATCATTGCTATCGAAAAAATTGTGAAAATAAACGGAGAAAGATATTTTTGACTCGTACTACATTCTAAGCTGTTCCCAGTTAAAAAAAAAAAATAAATTCGTTGGTTTCTTTTCTTTCGTCAGTAATGGTAGTTATGTCAGCTCCAGTTTACAAATATTTGTGTATTGGAACTGTTCCCAGAGAAAAAAAAATTATATTTTCGCAAAGTCTACCTCGCCAGCAAAAGCAACTAGATCGTTTTAATATTCAAATACATTTTCAAGAAAAAATAACTGTTCCCAATCAAATGGTTTTTTTTTAATATTAAGTGCAAAGATTATGTTTTCGTAAATTACAATATTTTGATGTTTTGTTTCAAAATTTTATTTGTAAATTGTTGTACTTAACTGTTATCAGGCAACTGTACCAAATGGAAAAATCTCGCATTTCGCTAAAGAAATAGTATGGTACATTTCTTAGAAATCTGTTAAGGACTTTGGTTTTCGGAACAGCTTTATCAAGTAGATTCACAGAAGTAGCAGGCATTTCGCTGAAAATTTCACTGACATTTCCTTGATTTAAGTACTTCATAGTAATTAACATACATAACTACTTTATCTCCGCTGCACATATTTTCAGCCGAATTCGGAGGAACACATGTTATAAAATAACAAATAAAGGATTAAGTTGCTTGAAATTTAAATTCGTAAAACCATTCACAGTGTTCTATGCACGTTTCGTGTTGCATATAAGTGCTCTAATCAAATTTGGACAAACTTCATGGTGGTGAAATTTGTTTGAAAGGTACTAAATTACAACAAAAGCAGCAGTGATTTTCCAACGACGAACTTTTCACTTTGCGCCTTTCACCTTTTACTGCTCTAAATTAACAAAGCAAATTAAAGAATAAAAGTTTTCCCTTATACACTAACACACACATACTAATGCGGTACACTCGCACACATTACCACCATTCATTCATTCAGTCGCACAATTTGCACATGGCAAATTGATTCAATGAAGCATTTCAACTTGATAGCGGAAAGTGCATTGTGTAGATAAGCCGTGGTAGCAAGGGAAAAAAGGACGAACGGAAGTAGGCTGTAGGAAGTCAGTCGGCAGATAGTAGTCACAAAAGTGAAGTGAGCAATCGGTTGCCTACGGCCACAGTGCCTATAGCTGTGAGTATAGTAAAAAAGGTTGAAGCTGTGACTAAGCTATTTAGTCATATATACACCCAGCCTTTTTTATTGTGCAGTCAGTGTTGTTGCGTCCAGATTGCTTAGCACGATTGCTGCTACAACTGACTATTCCTCGCACAGTGTCTATGTATATACATATGTACGTATGAGTGCATCTGCTCAACGGCTTTCCCCAACACCTTTGCCCTTTTTGTGTGTTCACTGTGCCAGTTAGATACTCTGCTGATTTCAACTTGGCTTGTGTGCATATATGTATATGTGTATGTGTGCGTATTGTTGCCTTAGAGGTGTCAACGGAATTTCCGCTAGCAGCACGTTACCTTTCTCATTGTTGTTGTTGCTGGTGCTCAGTGGCCCTCTTTGTCACGCCATTTTAACTTTTATTTGCGTGCAGTACTAGTATGTTTGAATAGATTTAATGTGTTCGAGTGGAGAGAAGTATACATATCTACATACATACATTTATGAATACATATAAATGCACACAGGTTGGCGTCGAACAATAAATGTATTAAGCTTTAACTTTAGTTTTAAGTGCATTGTGCAGTTGCAAATACAGTTTTTGGGTGAACTGTTTAAAACTGTTCCCACATCAAATTATTATTTTACCAAATTTGTTGTGATTAAAAGAATTATGTATGTTAAGAACTGTTCCCACAATCAATTGGTACGACATAAAAAGCGTTTTCAAAAGCGTGAACGTTTTTTACATATCGCACATTAAATCGAAATCAGAGACAACTCAACTGTTCCCACATAAAAAGTGTTTCCAAGGTAAAAATGATGGTTTTTTATAACAGAATAACTGATTACTATTTAATAGCATTTCTTCAGTTACAGGAGATAGTGATGAAGAAGAAATTTTTACGCACATTTGGAATATGGTTTGTGAATAGTTTTATTGGAAACAATTTATATCTGAAAACTTTTTAGTTGTGACTCTTTTCTTTAGCGTGCGATATGGTATATGTAAATAAAGAACGACTTGAAACCTAGCGCGATAGCAGAGCAGTTCGCTTTACACCTGAAAGTATAACAAAATCAAAAGAGATTATTGTTCTCCGTAGAGGCGAATGTTAATGGCAATTAGGCTACTATCACGACAAATATTGATAGTTGGGCATGCAGAACGTCTCTTGGTGTCCACGTAAGCAGCTACGAGATAGAAGTGTTTGAAATACATATTCAGATATTCACTCTGCGACAGCCCTGTCCTCTACAGGAAAACGAAAAAATTTCTGGCATTTTTTGTGATCTAAGCGTAACCACAAATAAGTTAAAAAAAAAAATAGAATACAATTTATTGACACAGTTTCCCGAGACAGTCATTCATATTTCCTCATAGGAAATTCAATGATGTTTAGTTTCATCATAGTATCATAGTTTTTGAGCTTAGCTAATAGTCCGAAGTATAAATTAAAGCCCTTGAAAAGTAAAAATAAGAAACTGATATCAATTTAAATATTTACTTTGGTGTATTTTTTGCAATAACCATTAGCTAGAGAAATTTCCCTTTTAACTGTTCCCAGAAATGAAAATCTTTCATAGGTTTATTCAATAGTAAATTTATTTACGTCCAGAAATTGTATTAGCTAAATGTTATTTAAAATTTTCTCATAGCAAACAACTGTCCCTAGTGGGTAGTGTTTTGCACTAATAACTATAAGCTAGAAAAATAACATTTTTGTAACGGTTCCCAAAAACGAAATACTGGTTTTGAAAATTCAACGCCCAACGTCCAGACATTTTTACTTAAATGTTTTTTGAATTTTCTTCATAGCAAAAAACTGTTCCCAAGGTAAATTTTTTAATTTGACATGCTTAATTATAAAATCAGAAAAAATGTACTGCTATTTGTCATTAATTTGGTAATAAAAGTTACCAAGAAAGTGTTCCCAGAGAAAGACGCATTGTGCATCCAATAAACAAACACCAAAACATATGAGAATTTCCCCACAATAAAAACTGTGCTCATCCATAGTTGATTGAAACTGTTCCCAGGAGAAAATTTGTTTTTTGAATAAAGAAAATAAAGTTTGAAATTACATATATTTACTCAAGTATGGCTTAGTAAGATCATAAGAAATATGCTCGATGATGAAGTTTTGCCCAATTAGATGTAATAAATTTCGTGCTATGAAAGAAAACTAAGTTTAAAGCTGTAAATTTCCCCTGTATACTGAGCTATTGTGCTCACAATTAAAAAAGAATGGTAAGTTCATAGTTAATCGAAGGACTTTCAAATGTGCCGAGGAGCTAAAGTAATTTGAGTTACGAAAATCTTTCATAGGTATTTATTTAGCCCACTGTTCAAATATGTTACCTTTTAATACAACATAATGTACCAATTCCCTGGGAGTCTGTAATCATCTTTTGATTCAAATGAAACAGTTTGCTTTTCAGCTAATGAATTATGAGAAAACTAAGCGAATTAAAGTCATTAAGCAGAAAAATTTTAAATTTTATACATACAAACGATTAGGGGTAATAAATGTTCTACGAGGGAAGACAATTTTCGTCTCCAAAAAAAATGTTTCGCCTGTAACAAAGTGCTTGCACGAAGTTTCACTTTATAAACATTTGAAATCTGTTAAATAGGCTTTTAGTTATTAGTATTTTTTTCGAAAATAAACTGTTGCCAGGAAACAAAGCTTAAGTATGCATGAAAATTTGTGTATTATAAGAGCAGTAAAATTTGAAAATTCCGCTTAAAAAATATAAAACTGGAAAAGATTTTGTATTTGATTGCACTCATTCCACATAAACGCGATTAGGAAGAAATTGGTAATTATGAATCGTAACATCAGAAAAGTGCTGCTTCTAAAAAGGAGTATTAAGTCTTCGATCAAAAAATCTGTTCCCAAGCAAAAAAAAAATTATATTGCAATTTATAATTATAGCTTAGATAAAGCTTTGAATTGCTTATATTTACATATACAAATACACGTAAACTCTTCTCATAAGATAACTGTACCCAAGTTTAAAAATGAATTTTTTACTTACATGGATATATGATAAAACTGCACTAGAATCAGGTCCTTGATTTAAGTAAAAAAAAAAAACTGTTCCCAGACAAAATTATTTTTTTGATTGATATTGCAACTTATGAAAACAATATTTAAAATTACAATAGTATCAATACGATCAACTTTTTTTGAACTACAGCTGTTACCACTTTGAAAAGTCCTTGTTTGAAAAACACTTGCTAGTACCCCGTGTTAACTAAACTGAAAATTATTATGCACACTAAAAGCTTTAAGCAACGAAGCGTGTTTTTATGAATACACCTTTATATACATAAGCCATTTAATGTTAGATAGTTTTGCCTTTTGTGGCTATACAAACTTTCTTTTTTCAAACTCATCACACCTCAACTCAGTTGTTATAAAACTGCCACTCACCTTATACAAAGCTTTGCCATTCATTCAATTCACTGAGTCAATGTGTTTATGCCGCATCACTGCTGCACGAACAGTTTGCCGCAACAACGCCCACGTGCTTCTTCTTTTTCTATATAGTTTATGAAGCATTTGCGTTTGTGAAGGTGTATGTGGGCATCCATGTATATGTGAACATGCAAACGTTTGAAGAAGTGTTTTCTATTTGCAGTCGGACGACTTTCTTTGAGTAAATATATAAATACATATGTATGTATGTATGTATGTAGGTGTCTGTATTTGTTAGTGACAAAATCCAATTGCGTCACAGTCAATTGAATCTAAAGTTGCAATGCGTCAGTAGGAGTGGCAGCTGCAGCAAGAACAGCAACAGCAGCTTATACAAAGACAGTCATCACTGATCGTTGAGTGCTGTAGACACTTACGAGTACATGGGCACACACATATATATGTACATATATATAGACAGGAGATGTACTTATACTCACATCCAGTAGAACAAATACTCCTTTTGGTGCCTCACTCTTCCCCCATCATATGTCGCCGCACGCTTCGTTGGGCTTCATTGCATCAGCTTGTGTGCTTATAACTATTTTTAGTTTATATTTTATAGTTTTCCACTACATAGCACTACTTATACATACATATTTATTTAGTTACCGCTACAAAGCTTCAAACTCATACAACCCCTATTTGATATGGAGGTGGCTCAGGTGGTGGATGCGGATTTCATTGCTTTGCCGGTTGGTCGGTGTGAATGCGGGTGGCGTATAGAGAGTGTAACTTTTTTATAGCAGCATATTAGTTTGCATCACTTTTAGTGCAACTACGAATATAACTAGTTGTTGCTTTTGTTGTTGCTGCCACTGCTTGTTTAAAGGTGTTGCCCTCAAATAGTTCGTAACATTGCTTCGTGTTGAATTTTTAACGGCTTGCAACACATGAACATGCCTCTGTGGCATCTTGGAGCAGCAACAACAGCAACAGTTCAAGCAAGTGCAGCAAGCAACTTGTATTTAGCAACATTTTACGTCCATAAGATTTTCTATTAGTGACAGTGAAGTGTAGCGTGTAGCAACAACCACCGTTGCAGCAACAAAAGTAATACAACAACAACAATAATTGGTTAGATATTCGATGCTGTTATTGAACCCGCAGTGAAATTGTTGTTGTATTTTGTGTATTGCCAATATATCGTATCAGGAGCTAGTATACTTATGTAACAACATCTACATACGCTGTATCTTTGAATTTCGAGAAACGCATGCACCTTTTTCCAATCGAATTAAAGTTTAATTTAAAAAATGGCGGTTAAGGGAAAAATTCCCAGTAAAAAAGCCTGCCCAAGAAAAACAGACAGTTGAAAGTTTATGTATGGAGGTGTATATGAAGGAATGTGACTAACGCCGGATTTTCTCTGGGAATTAAATGAAAAGATTTGAAAGATAAAATTGGGCTCTAATTCTGTTTCCACGTAGCTAAATGTTTTTGGCATTTCAATGCCTAGTTGAAGTTTGGTTTAAGATTTTTGAACTCTCCTAGACAGTAATATTCTTGCTATTATAAAACTTGTCATAGATAAAAAAAACTTGACTCTAGGAATCTTCTTTCGGATTCTCCATATTGTAGTACACAAATGTCCTTAAAACTGTTTTCAACCAAAAAATTGCAATTTTTTTCCCTAGAAATAAACACAAAGCCAGCAATTTAAATGGAAAATTATTGTTTATTTTTTGTAAATTTCCATATAAAATTTAAAAAATCAATATAATTTTTCACTTGAATTGCTTCATAAATTGGCCAAAACGGTTTCCATAGTTCTCACTCAAAAATATTTGTATAACAAATACGATTGATGTGAACTTGATCTAACCAAAATTAGAAAAAAACTGTTCTCACCCTTAAACTGTTCCCACTAAAAATTCGTACGCGAAATGAAAAGATAGCATAACTAGCAGTATTACTGTAATGTTTTTTTTACTGGCTCAAATATTTTTAACTGTTCTCACTCATAATATTTCTTAATTTAAATAGATAATCTTGCGATACACCTTTTATAGAATCGCAATCGCTTTGAAGAAAAAATAACGGAAGAAATCGAGTACATATATTATACTAGATGTAATCGTACGTCGCTAATATTTGGCTTTGCCTTTTCTATGGGGTCGTCATTTGGTGGCCGGGTTAGATAAGCCTAAGTGTTAGCTGCATGGGGTGCAACGGGTATCTTGGAAAATTACTGGAGCTCTGCTATTCACCTCATTGAAAGTCTTAAACCTCTGCAAAGTCATTTCCCTCTACTATAGACTTAAGTTGCATTATATCAAGATTTATCGTAGCCTGGAAGAACCGTTGTTCTGGTTGAATATGCTGGATTAAAATCCAGTAGCTCACTCCTATTTTGTTTCGAAGAAAACTTCTTCACAAAGATATGTCAGAGCAGCGAATAGGAAAACTGTCCATAGCAGGGCTCGAATCACGAATGAATGAAATAAGTTTAAACTTGATTTTTCTTTAATAAAATTTGTGAACACTGGCCAAGCGCACTCGTTATTGGATTCCGTAATTCCAAAGTCGAGTTTCGAATTGACTTTTATTTCATGCCGAATCTGACAGCCCAGCAGCAATCAGATCTCCACAATACCTCTTCGAAGGTAGCAATACATGTAATGTAGGAAGACTCTAAATGAGCTGTTCATATTGGTTGCTACCAATGTAGTTTGGACTACGGGCATGGGAACATTGCAGCGAACTGCACAGCGGACAGGGATGGGAACAGATGTGCAGTGCGATAACTCTGCGCGCAGAGCGGGAGTACTACTCAGATTTATATTCACCGAACTATCGAATGGTAAATAGTAGAGTCCGACCGATTAATCGGCATCGGCCAGTATCGGCACAAAATTGAGCATCGGCATCGGCATCGGCCTTTTTTCGCCGATTCTTTGCCGATTCTTTGGAATTTCTTTTCAGGTGAAGCGACAGCCAACATTAAAAAACATTTGCGGACAGCTCATAAAAATGATTTTTTTTTTGTTGAAGGTGTTTTACGTTTTTGTCATACAAAAGTATGTGCGACAATTTTCTTTTATATGGAGAACACTGCCAGCAAAAAAAATTGCCAAAAATTAACGGGATTTTATAGCAGCTTGAAACTTGCACTTCATTATACTAGAATGAAATGGTCTACAAAACTACATACCAAAATTCTGATTAAAAAGTTTGAAACTTTGGTGAAAATAAGCAGAATTTTTCTAATTTTTGTACAAAGTTTGAAATCTGAATTTATATGGTGTTTGTTGTATACCAGCTAGACTTTTATAAACATTAAATAAAAAAGACTTTATTTTATTTTGTGGACCACTATATGTATGTACATACATACCTAGCATATAAGTTCGTATGCACTGAGTGCAAAAGAGTGTATTATAATACAAAACGAAATGAAATTTTATGTTCCTAAATATTTTTTGCTTAGCACCATAAAAAAAGGTGTTTTACGTAATGTACATAAATGTGATATCTGTACATATATTTTTACACATACATATGTATTTATGTACATACATGTGTATGTAATGTTGCATAACAAGGCAATTAGTTCAATTATTTCTTTTCTTTTGTGTTTTTTTTTTAACTCCGTGAAATGAACTGATTTTATGAATTAATACATTTATTTGTAATTTTTTATGGAATCGGCATCGGCATCGGCCGATTCTTTCCCCATAAGCCGATTAATCGGCATCGGCATCGGCATCGGTACCTGAAAAAAAATTGGAATCGGTCGGACTCTAGTAACAAGTCTTACGAATACTGCAGCAATGCGAAGCAAACAACGAGAAAATGGCAGAATATTCGACGGAAGGCGTGGAAGATTCGACATCAAGAAACATCAAGTCGGGGAATCCTTTCGAACAGCGAGAGAATGTGAGAATTAGTGATAGAAGACAGAAACATTTAGAGTTGCCATGAGTGCGAGCACGGGTATATAAAGGCGGTGATACAGCAGACGAAAAGTTCAGTTGCGAATCTGCAAACTAAGAATTCAGTGGTAAAACAGAAAACGACGAGTACAGAGGTCAATTACCTTTGAAATTATCGTAGTGTCTTAATTTCTTTAGCAAATATTGTAAGTTATTGTAATTGCCTTAATAAAAGTAAAGTAAAGCAATATAAAAACCCAAATTAAATTAAAACGAAAAAGTTAAAAAAATACATAAAGTAAGGTTCTAAAAATCAAATGAAATTTAAAAAATGATGTTTCTCTTTAAAGCAACAAATACTACAAATACTGAAATTAATTAAAAACTGGAATTAATTAAAAACGAAAAAATAAGATTAAAAATAAGTCAAATAATTTTCGAAAAAACTAAATGAAAAAATATTTTGTTTTTTCAGCAATTAAATGTAAAAATTGAATAAAATTTAATTTAAAATATGGGGGAAAAAAGAAAAAATTGAAGTTTCTAAAACTTAAATGAAATGAAAAAAATTTTCGTTTTAAATTATTATATAAATCTACATATTTACGGAGGTATACTTTTTCTCTTAGAACCATAAGATCTAAATATTAAAAAATATATTTTTAAAACAGCGAAATCTAAGAACTAACCGAAATTTAAATCGAAAGAGGGTGAAAAAAATATAAAAAAAGAAAAAGAAAATAAATAAATTCCTAGAAATTAAACGAAAACTTTTTTTCTTTAAAACAAAATTTAATTAAAGTTAAAAAATATGTACCTACATACATAAAATAAGTTTCTAGAAATTAAATTAAATTAAAAAAAATATATTTGAAACAATAAAGACCAAAAATGTAAATAAAATTGAATTCGAAATTGGAAAATTCAACTAAAATAACTTTTGAAAAATTAAATAAAATTAACAAAAAAAAATTAAATCTAAATGTAAAATGAAATTTAAATTAAAATAGAGGGCACAATTAAACAGACAAAATAAATTACGTTTCAATAAGTTCGATGAAATTAAAGAATTATATAGTACATTTTTTTAAACAATAAAATCTAAATATTAAAAGAAAACTAAACTAAAACAAATAAAATAATTTTTAAGCAACAAAAAAAACCGACTACAAATCTCATATAAAAATTTAGGAGTACCGTTAATTTTTTCATGATCCAATGATCGGATCTAAACCAGACCACCTCTGAGACACTACCGATGCTAAAATAATTTTCGAAATTGGTTGACGTGGTCCAACGTGCGGTACCATACATAAAAAAGAAAATATATATATATATATTCCGACGAACTGATAACCTCCTCCTTTTTTGGAAATCGGGTAAAAAAAAGAAAATTAAACAAAAAAGTAACAATAACAAATCCGCTGGCCGAAGACTCGAACGTCGGATCTCTTGAATGGCGCGCCACTGTTTTGCTCATATACGTTTTCATTTGGGACATGCTCAAGTGCTTTCTGTCAAAAGAGCTTTTTAACCGACTTCCAAGAAAAGAGGAGGTTATCATTTCGTCGGAATATTTTTTTTATGTATGTTACCGCATAACTTTGGACCACGTCAACCGATGTCGAAAATTCTTTTGCATCGGAAAGGTAGTGTCTCAGAGGTGGTCCCATACTAATCTGGTTTAGATCCGATCATCCATATAGCCGAAAATTTAAAAAATCGGACAATAACCACGCCCACATCCCATATAACGGTAATTTAGAGAAATACAAAATCTACGATAAATCAGTAAATATTAAAGATAATTTATTCAAAATTGATGCTTGAAACAATTCTTTACCAGGAAATTCGTTTATGGTAAAATTTTGGAAAATGGGCGTGGCACCGCCCACTTATGATTACATATATGTGTATCGGTAACCGTTCTACCAATTTGTACCAAACTCGGTATTTTTATTGTGCTGCCACATAAAAGCAAAACGTTGAAAATTATTGAAATCGGACTAAATTACGGCCGCTTTTGATATAACAGTAAATTTCAGAAATGATTGAAACTGCAATATTTCGAAATTTAAGGACGCTAATTTACTCAAAATTGATACACCCCGGCTTACCATCTAGCGGTAGGTTTCGGAAAGGTGAAAAAACCTATATTTAATACCTGCGCCGGGTATTTAATGTTCGGCTCCGCCCGAACTTATTATTATTCCTTGCCGAACTTTCTTGCCTACTGTCTTTCAATTGTCTTACAAAAAAACTTCAACTATCTTAGCCAGAATTGTCCTGTAAGTAAATTCAATGGCAAATGTAAGATTTGAGTAAAAAAAAAACAATTTGAATTCAAGCAAAGAATTTTATTCGTTCCATATACTCCTCCAGTCTAACAACTGGCTACGACTGACTAGCACATCATACAACTAATGTGTGATGCATCCATTAAGCTACCAAATTATTTAAATACCACATAATCCCCTCAATGTTAAATGGCTTCTAAAAGTAGTATGGAGTTCTAAAATATAATTCGAAAATTTTCCCATTTCCAATTAGTATGTGGAATCCATAAAAATTGCTACTTTTAACAACTGCTTCAATGAAATCCTCTTCCGAATTCTCTGTAAAATGATAACTACATACGAGTACATAGAAAAATTGGCTTGCGAAATATTATTCAAATAAAAAATTTGAATGTGTGCATGCATGAGTCGACACCAAAATCCATGTTGCAAAAAAAAACAAAAAGAAAAAAACCAAAAATGAAATAATCCTCCGAGTGCCATTGTGCCAACTGTCATTCACTGTCATTTCACTACACTGGCTGACGCATGAGTGCAGACGACGGCGTAGACAATACGACAACGGCCACGGAGTACATTTGCATACATAGTTAGTAATAATGTTGCATATTAAAAATTGCACAAAATCGAGCAAAAACGGAAATCAGAGAGAAACCGAATAAAATTGCAACAAAAAGAAGAACAATAACCGACAAAAGCAAAAATTGATGGGTTGAATGAAATGCCACACGCATTGCAAAGTCAAATATAGCTTTTGACTGTGTCGCACCGCACCACACCGCATTGAAACGCAGCGTACGCTTCAGTATCAGTTAGAATCAAAAACGCAAAATCAAAATCCCTAAACACATAAGGTGGGCGTAACTGAACCACACATAGACACACGCTCTCACGACAAATAATACTATGCATATTATGCTCATATTGCTACGCTTAGTCATATAACTAGGAGCTGCATATGTATGTAGATTCCCTGTAGGCAAAACGACAAAATTTAACCGACGACACTTTGAATAGGTAATAGCAGCAAAAATGCACAACAGAAATCAAATCAGCTACAGCTGCTACAGCATCTGTTGAGAGATATGGTTGGCATACATTTTCGATCATTGCGAACTGGCTCAGCTATATTGTGCCCTAACCGCCAAAATAACGTAAGCGACACTTTTTTCAAAATTTTCTTTTTTATGCAGAAATATTCCTGGAGCATCTAGATACATTTCTGCATCAAAAAGAAAATTTTGAAAAAAAATGTCGCTTACGTTATTTTGGCGGTTAGGGCTGGATATATATATGGTATGACGGGAGTAGTTTGGAAGGTTGCCAGAACGATATATTTTATTTTTGGCCACAAATGGAAAACTTAAGCCGTGAGTCTCTTCTGGAAGAAATACAACCTTTCATAAAAGAAATACATGGGTGTTCAAACGACTTATGAATTATCCGCACAAACCAGCTGCAGCGAACATACACATACGTATTTTTGTTTAAAAGCTATTCGCTCGTTCATAAGATTAGCAGTAGAGAACAAGGCGGCGAATTCATATTGTTATAGAAAGGAGATACTGATTTTTATGTTTTTTCCTGCAGGGTTTATATGATTGTATGAATATGTATCCATTAAATACTACATCCCAGTGGGAAAATGGGAATGCATTACCTTTTTCTACTAAGAAAAGATTAACAACGAAAAGATGCATCGCAATGTAAGCGAGCGGATGATGTACTACACATCGGATGATGTACTACACTTCGAAGCCACAAATAAAATAAAAAGTTTGAAAAGTAACACAAGTATGTTTTTTGTTGGTGCTGTAGCCGAATGGATGCGTGTTCAACTGCCATATTGTTGGTCACGGGTTCAAACCTGTGGCACGGACTTTATTTTTTATTTTTATATTTATTTTTATTTTTATTCTATTTATACTTTCGTAAATCGACATGCGACACCATCGTATGACATCGCTGTGGAGAAATTCTCGCATCTTTTCGTGCGTAGGTTATAGGTGCTATCCAATACATTTTGCATTCCCAGACTTTACCTTTTCCCACTGGGATATTATTATGAGTGTATGTATGCCTGCAAAAGCTGTGAATATGCGTATGGAAATTGCAAAAGTTTTCCACTTTCGGACTTTCAAATTGCACTCTATCCTCAAACGTGTGTTTGTGTAGATGTGCGTGTTTTGAGAAAAATTATACGTGAAATGAGTGTCGAACGTAATGGCGACCAACCAGTTATGTTTGGCTTGATGGTGAAAGCAACTAAAAGAGAAATACCAAAAAATGCAAAAATGCAAAAATTAAGTTTCGAAAATATTTAAAAATACTCGTAGCATGCAGTGGAATTCGTTGAAGTGCGCGAAATGCGAGATAACGGGTTTTTATGTAGATAAACGTTAAGGTGGTTCTAAAACACCTAATTAAATATGTTTACTACTAAACTACCCTTTTTGCATATCCGTATAAAGTGCTTTATTAGATGGCAATGGATTTTAAAATTTTGTGGAAATTGTTAAGAGAAATTCTCTTCCACCTATTTAAGGGATTGTTTAAGAACTTGCACTTAGGTAACAAAATGTTTACAACTTATTTGTGGCAAAATTCGTTACTCCTGCATCTTGTTGTTTAGAATTATTCTATTGTACAAAGGAGAAGAGCAACAGGTGTTGCTGCTACTGTTTTACTGTTATCGTTAAAAAATTGCATATCAGCTACAATTTCATTAAACAGAGATACTAAATATTTCGGAAACAATAAATAATGTAGTTTTACCAAAAAAATTACTTTATCGAAAAAATACTACAAAATATATTACGTACTATTGCCCTGTACAAAAAATATATCTATATAAAGATTTTAGTCCTACTACTGATTACTACGACTATTACTATCTACTATTATTAATACTAATATTATAATAGTTTTTGGCTATATAAAAATTATAATCAAAATAGTAGTAGATATACATATGGATTTTTTTCAAACCAAATATCTCTTTCTCTCTCGGAAAATACAGAAAACTACTTTTAAATTTTGAGAACATTTTAATCAAACTAAATTTCTTATTTACTACTACTTAAATACATTTCAATGTTGATGCGTGCTGGACTTTTTTTCCACCTATTTTCTCATACTTAAGTAATTTTTAGTGTGAATTACTGTTTTGGTTACTAATTACATGTTATTCTAGCAGGCTTTAATGTTATCCTTGCAATACTATTTTAAGAAAATTTAAATTACATTATATTATTTTTCTCTTACTAATTTTTTACTACTTAAGTACTTATCAATATTGATGCTTTGAAAAATGCTTGCTAGACTAGTTTTCAGAAATTTCCAATAACCTTCAATTATTTTTCTTGAAATTATTTTGTAGCCTTAAAGTAATTTTTAATGTTAATTCCTGTTTTACTATTAAGAAATGTTTGCAATACTAATATTGAGAAACTATCCATGACATTACATTATTATTCTAGTACTAATTTTCTACTACTTTTATGCCATTTAGTGTTAAAGTTTCAACAATTGTTAGCTTGGTTGATTATCTGAAAGTTTTAATGGCCTTTAAGGTTTTTTTTTTTTAAACAATTACTACTGTTGAAATATCAAATTTGCTTTCAACTATTTATTTTCTACTATTCAAGTACGATTTAGAGTTTAAAAAACAGGAATTTGTAATACAAACCTTCAGAATATTTCAATTTGACAAAAAATGTTTATTCTACTAATAATTTTATACTACTTAGTGTTTTAGCATAACAAAAAGTTGTATAATTAATTTTCATAAAAATTTAATAGTGTTAATACATTTTCGTTATTAGCTTTCTACTAGAGCTCTAGATACCCGGGTATCGAGCAATGCGAGTAGCTCGATACTCGCTCGAAACTCGTTCATTGCTCAACTGCTCAAATGTTTGTTCAAAATTTTCGAGTTTTTGAACAATTTCATAAACAAAAAAAAATTTGTAAATTGTATTTGTCAGCAGCTGCTTTCTAATTCATGTTAAAGAAATTATATTATTAGATACCAATGTAACAATCTTTGTATTATATATCAATAATTTGAAAAATTTTAAAAGTTGCTACCAAAAATGTCAATATAATAAAAAAAAACATTGCTCAAATTACTCGAATTGCTCGAGCTCATGCTCTAAAATTTTCGAGTAATGAGCATTGAACAAGTGTGCGAGTACTCGCTGCTCAGATACCCGGGCTGTTTGAAAATGTGCGAACAAAATCGAGGGCTCTACTTTCTACTGTTTAAGTACAATTTTGCGTTGACTTCTTTCTACTGCCTATTTTCTATCAATTAATTATAAGAACTTTATTTCACAAAAAGTGAATAGAAAAATATTTCGAAGAATAGATACAATGAAAACTTACCACAAATTTTTACTACTATTTCTAATGCCTAAAAAATTATAATTTTTGCTTTTATTTTATAGAAACTGCAGCTTATGTACCTCTCTCAGCAGCGCAATATGCACAGCTACTCTTAAATAAAACAAATATTTTAACGTACAATAGGCCACGTCTACTACTTTTACTACTAAAATAGTTTTTTTTACAGATTCCAAAAAAGTTGATTTTTAACGCAAAAAAAAAATAATAATATTGTAACGATAACGTTGCTCGTTTATTGCTTCACCTATTCCCAGTTACTACTGCTACCTGACTTTGTTGACTAAACGTTCGAAGCATTCGCTCATTTATCTATTGATTTTTGATACGCTCATATCTGCAATTTTTTAAGCTTACCATTTGGACAAAGCCAATATTATTGTTGTCGTTATTCGATATTTTTAACGATGGTTGTTGTTGTTGATCTGCTGAAAATGTTGTTACTGTAATAATAACGGATTCAACGAAGTACCGAAATACCAAATTTCTAAAAATAATTGCATTTGCCTTTGTTGCTTCGACTGCAGTGGCATTTTAGCACCGGCATTTCATATGTGGTAGTGGTAGTAAAAATGAAAACGGCATGTTTCTCATTATTTGGTATGAGGGCTGATGCGCACGTACATAGATATGTAGTTCTCAGTATTTCTATCCACGTAGTTAAATGGAAAATTCCGAATAAAAAAAAATTGAATGTACCACACCGTGAGGCCCACTGGTGATTGCACTGTTTCTCTGCTACATTTCGCATTTCCGATTGTTCTACCTGTTCGTACATGTATACCTTGACTACTACGGTTTTGCTCACATTTAGTTAATTAATTTAGATTCATCCTTGATTTTCAGTCGGTCATTGGGTCACTGGGTAAGTATTGAAAATAACACATTCAAGCTCAATTGAAGTTAAGCGAATTACTTTGATAATATATTTTGGAAATTAAATGAAAACTATGTATGCATATGGAAACTAAAACCACGGCTAGATTGAAAATTGATTTAGTCATGGCAAAGTTTCGAGTATATTTTTGCCTTGAAAAAGCTTCTCATAAAACCATTTGCCGTGCGGAGGCGGTGTAAATTGCAGGTCCTTCCATTTGAGTTATAACATCAGGACGCACACAACAAATTGGAGGAGAAACTCCGCCAAACACTTAGCAGGAGTTTAAGCGCAAAAATATTATTTGTATTATAATTAAGGTAAGGGTGAATTTATTTTGAAGATATGCATGAAAAAAATATTTGCTTCGGATGATGGGTAAGTCGGAAAATATTTGGCTGGAAATTAAATTTTTAGTATTATTATTGAATGCGGTTTGGTCAAATTAAATTTGGGAATAAGGATCGTAATAAAGATTGTTCCAGCGTTCATTGAATACTTGAGTCGTGCGACCTCTTACATATTGCATAATGAAGGCACTGGTATATCAACCTTCTCCATACCGAAAGGATGTATAGAGGGTCGTACTTTTCTTGTTAAACCCATATGCGAGCTCTTCAAGCATTCATAGACCACTGGAATTGTCTGGTATGTTACATCTCCTCCTGTTTGAATGTGACCACTGGCCTACCTTAGTACCACGCCTATTTAGGGAAGTATTCTATAATCCGGAGTCATCTCATGCAAAGATTAACAGCAATTGGTAAGGAAATTTGCAATGTCTATAAACACTATATGATGCTAAAGCTTTCGACTGCCTGACTGTTAAAGTAGATGAAGACATGTTTACTCTTTGCAGGTCTTTGAGCGAAGGTCTGTTCTGTCTAGTGGATGGCCAACATCATTTCGGAAATCTTCCCTAATTTTCAAGTATTGAACCATAGGTGTACAATTTTACGGCATAAATAATATGTACCTTCCATGTCATATAAGTATTACAACTTGTTTAGGGAATACAATAGTCGGCACTAATAGGCATAATCATTGTTATAGGATAGCCTTATTAGGGATGCAACGATACCATGCAGGTATCTATACTTCTACTCAAGTAGCACACTGGTGTATAACTTGGTGTAAATTTGTGAATTTTGGTGCAATTAATCAGATTTATACCGAAATTCGTAAATCTACACCAAGTTATACACCAGTGTGCTACTTGAGTACTTGAACCTTTTGGCTATGAAGGTATTCCGTATGAACTGAGTTAAGTTTTATTTTTTTAAGTAATAAGTTAATCATTCAATAAAAATATTTCAGCGAAAAAGTCTATTTTTTGTACTTTCCAAGTATTGATTTCTTGACTTGCGTTATTTACTTTGCTTTCGGAAACAATCGTTCGTGCTTTTTTATACAGCATAGCAAATGCAGTTTTCAGTTGCCCCCTTTATTCTAATGGATGGGCACGATAAATATAAGGACACTTCGTCAACTTTTGTTTCGTAGAACCTTTTATTCTTTGATCTGTTTGCGGTGTTGGCAGAAGTCGTAGCCATCCTTGTTTATGGCATTTAAGCAGCCATCAGGCATGGGGCGATTCATATCAGGAATTATAGTGAAGGAAAAATTCCGATACCTCCGCAGTATTTAATTTGAAAGTATCGATACCAAAAACACTTGATATCGAACGAAAAGTATCGAGTATGTACTTGTATTCACTCGTATCGTTTCATTCCTAAGCCTAATAGCCTGCATATCCTTCGATGCCTGTGTTGACTTCTTTAGGTCTAACTGTGGTAGCTGCATCTAATCATATCGACCCCTTTGCGCGAAATTATCGTATTGGTAATTTTTTAAAAAGTGAATTTTTGATGCAAATTTATTTTACACCAAACAGCGCATCACCTGCAAAATTTTTGTAGCTGAAATCCATATACTTACGTCAAAAATTTACTGTATATCCTACTCAAGAATGATAGAATACAAAGATTGCGCCGATAGGGGTGCAAAAATTTTTCGTTCTGCGCATCTACGTCATAATATAAAAGTTGTTGTTGGCGATCTGTCAAATCGCATACAATTTCGACGAAAAAAAAAAAAATTTTAATTTAAAATTTAGTTGAAAGACTAAAATAAAACAATCTGGTGGCAATTTATTGAATCGAGAAGACGGTAAATTTATTTTGTGTTTCTTTTACGTTATTTATATTATTATTTTATTTCAGGTAGTGAGTAGGGCGTTCAAATAAAAATTGCATTCTGTGGCCGCCGTTGCGCTGGCAAATGGAACGAGTAAGATTTCCAAATGAAATTGAAGCCACAGCAAATAGAGCATAGCTCCAAGGCTTGGAAGCTATACGATGCCAGAAAGACTACAGAGAATCGAAGAGCGCTAACCAGGAAACAGCGTAAAAGGGCCAATTCGTTGAGCAAGGGCGTGCTCATAGCATGGTAAGTAGCATCTGCGACAATACATTACTTTTTACTAACTTCCAATGCGTACTTATTTCAGGAAATACAATGCAAACGGTGCCAACATAAAATTAAACTGCCAAGGCATAAGCAAGAAATTTTACCTGAAACTGTGACGCCTGCCCACAGCATCAAATAAGGATATCGTTCCAATGAAACCTAATATTAACGACGTATTTTGACGACGATGAACTCTTTGCGAACGCTCCGGGTTTTCATCACCGGGCTTGTAAATTCATGGCATGGGGCCTCGTTTCGACAATCTTCTTTTTGCATAACCTTAGAAATGTTTTAAACACTTTCATTAATATAAACACAATAAACGAAATAAATAAACATCCTACCCACTTCAAACTGCAGACTATTTTCAAAATCTTCACTTGCAAAGTGATGCATGCAAATATAGCAAGTTTTAAATTGGAAATCCTTGCTTTGCCGGCAGAACTGGATCCACTTTTTCCTAAGTTCTGGATCTGAAGGAAAAGTAAACAAACTGCACTCTGCCGCCGTTTTTCCACATTTCGCAACTGCGCACTTCATTTTACAACGTTTTTATTTTATAATTTTAACAAAAATATCACAAATCAATACGTTTTCCTCGCAAACCAATACGTTTCCCTCGCAAACCAATACGCTTCCCACCAAAAATTTTATATTATGACGTCAACACTCGAACAGCTGATTTGTAAACAAGAGTAACGGACCTGCACAAAGCGCAATCTCTTTATTCTATCATTCTTGTATCCTACTAATAATATAAATGTGAGTTTGTATATTTGGATATTTGGGAAACCATCACGCGGATACGACTGAACGGATTTGCATGGAATTTTGTATACAGATAGCATATGACCCACATTGGACAACAGGAGTTGCCACCTATTAAAAAATTTTAAGTGATTTAATACGCGGATTTGCATGCTTATGACCCAGAATAGAAAATAGACTACCATTTTAAGAGTTGCCACCTGTTAAAAAAGTTTAATTATATTAATATGTGGAAACGACTGGACTGATTCGCCACCTGCTAAAGAAGTTTTATTAAATTAATACACGGAAATGACTGAGCTGATTTGCATCAAAGTTTGCACACAGATAGCTTATGACCTAGATTCGAAAATAAGCTACTTTTTTTTAACAGTTGCCACCTGATAAAAAAGTTGTATTATATTAATACGCGGAAACGTCTGAACGGACTTGCATACAATTTTGCACGCAGATAGTTTATGACGTAGGTTGGAAAATATGCTCCTTTTTTAAAAGTTGCCACCTGTTTGAAAATGAAATTTAGCACACAGATAGTTTATCACCTGGATTTAAATATAGGCTACTTCCTTAACCGATTTCCTGATAAGAACGAAATTTTGCACACTTACTACGGATTTCACAAGGATGGTCTTAGACTGAAAGTAATTCCGATAACTTACGGCCCCTCCCATACAAATAGGAATTTTCATAATATATGGATACATATGATTGTGCAAGAATACTGGAACTTGGTATGGAATTGTGTATACAAAATTTATCAATTGCTCATGGAAAAAATGTGAGTTATTAAAAAAGGAGGCATTCGCCTCATTAAACATACATACTACAACTTTCTTAATACAAATCTCTGGAAGGATAGAAAATCTCTGGGAGTAGTTTAAATTTGTACTGCCGTACTGACAGAAAAAATATCATTTAATGGAAAGCGGAGAGCCGGCTTCGGCCTAATAATCTAAAGCGCTCATGATGCATACATACTTGAGGCATTTAGCTACAGCACTGAGAAGTGGTATCTTATCAAGGCCAGGTTACTAAATTTCAGTTGGAAATATTAGAAACCGCCGTGGCACCTCTCAGAAGGTTACACGTTCACGCGGCGTATCCCTAGAACCAATTTAAGGTAAACTTTGAGGAATTGATATCTTTCGTATGCCTAGCGTGCAGACGAGATTTTATAATTTCATAGTTTTAAACGGCCTAAATACCTTAACTCGCTTAAAAAATATAGAGCTATAACAAAATGGGCACAGAAATAAAATATAACCTCGTTAAATTATTTTTCTTACATATTTGTATAAAAACGTGGGGTGAAACTCGCGGGTATAAGCTAGTTTTATAAATAAAATTAAAAAAATTCAAAAAATGTTGGAAAGTAGTAAAATTAGGTTTCTGGCACATACGATAGTTTCGCTGAAACGGCTCGATATGCTCTGCTGACTGGCTCTGTATTTTTCACTGGCCTTTGTCTCTGGTCTCCGCATCAGCTTGTTTATTTTGTTTGGTCTTTTTTAATTATTTAGTCAACAACACTCTGACCTCTAGTCTCAGATCTTCACCTCTGCTCTCTATTTTCCACTTTATTCTTGGTCTCATTCCCTTTTTTCCTCTCTTTTCAGCAAAACCTGAATTACCTTTGGTTGTTTTTCTAGATCTTTAAAACAATCTGTCTCTCGCCTCGTTCTACAATTTCTAGTCTGTGATTTCCCTATCTTTATTTAAATTCCTGGTCTCTATCTCAGCTCGTATCTGTCTATAATGCTTGGTTTTTAATCCCTTTGGTTTATCCTACGAAGTATACATTCACATGTAAGTCTCAAAGTGATTTGGAGAGGCAAAGAAAATCACAAAATAAATAAAATGAATAACTTCAATAAAATCTAAACATTCCCCGGAAATTTTCCACTTCCATACGAACGGAAACGACGTGACAGCGAAAAGCAACTCAATGGGCGGAAAGGGGTAGCAAAATACTTAAAGCAATTCATATCTAAATATATTACGTATACGCCTACCCCAACAAGCAATATACATATTTATATAATCACGTAAAACACAAACTCAGTGAAGTGAATTGTGAAATACAAAAATAAAAATGCATAAAAAAAAAACTAAGCAATGTACGGAAAAAGGCGTTTCCGTTTGGGCGTCCGAATGCTTGGTTGCAGCTACAAAAGCAATGAATCGAAATGAATGGATAACTTATCTTTTGCAGTGCTGGTGTGCTGGCGTGGTAGGTAGAGTGGGGTGGTCAGTGGTATTTGTGCACATGGACGTGCTGCGACACTTGCGTCGAAGACAAACACGTGCTGAAGGTTCAACTTGGAACTAAGCCAAGTTGCCAGAGTGTTGATATTGCATTAAGTAGAGTGAAGTAAAGTGATTTTAATCATGCAGCCGCGGGACAATGTTTCACTGCGCTGCTGAACGATTTTTCATTTTTAATTTCAAGCTTAGAGACGTCGCTCGCTCAAAACGTTGCTACAGTTGAGGATCAGTTAAACTTGAAGAAAAAAAGAGCTTCTGACACCAATGGAAAATAAAATTTATGGTAATTTGATAAATGGCATAGATGAATATTTTTCGATTTAGAAAATTAATTTAATATTTTGGGAATGCTTTCTCGGCGGACCATGTTTTTAGTATTTAGCGTTTACAAGTTTATTAGTTTCTTTTTATTTTCATTTGGCGCATAAGTGAATGCGGCCCAGTTCAATAAAGCACGTCCGATCTTGGAAAAGGTCCGCCTTTGGTATCTGCAAAAAATGAATGCGGCCGGGTAAAATTACGTTGCACATTGCCATCAGCCTCATTAGAATTGGAAAGTACCTCTGTAAACAGTTTTATAACAAACAAGATTTCAGACAAGGCGACTCCATTTCGTGGGATTTCATTAATCTAACTTTGGAGAAGATTTTAAGTTCTGAAGTACTGAATAGCTGGCTTGGACATGTCGTAAGATACTTGCGGATGGTAACAGATGTAAGGCCTAATTTGTAATTTCCAATCGGCAGAAGGAAGGAAAGACTCGACATTCCTCGCCGTACTAGGTCTTCTTCTGAGCTCGCTGATAGAGCTGGAAAACTGTCGATTTTTTGACTATCGGAAACATCGATGATTTTGTAAGCACTATCTATAGTTTTCAAAACGCAGATGCTACTTGAAGCTAAAAATCGCCGATAAACTTTTTGTCCTTAAAAAAAAGATCGTCATATTTTAGCCATTCTGATCTCATTTTCAATAAAAGTGTTTATGTTTAATTTTTGGACTGTTTTAATCAAAGTTATAGATAGTGCTGGGCTCATAAAAAATAGCTTTAGTATATTTACATAATGTAATATTGAATCCTCAGGATTTAGATACGTGCTTGCCGGGAGTCCTATCCGCTTGGACAAGGAGGGGTATGACCAGCTCATGATTTTCTTCGGTAACCATTTTGTATGCGAACCAGCACCACGAGAAGTATGGGAACAATGGCACTGCCTTGAGGGAACCGCAGTCTTGGCTGATAAACTGTTTGAAGCCTTTCATGTCAGGGGAAACTGATTGCATTATACCCGTCCAGCTACAAAAACGATATATGTGTCCTATTGTTGGGTCCAACATTCGCCACTTGCCTCGCATGGATTATCTTGTAAAGGATGGTTAATTTTCAAGTAAGGTACGGGATTCCTCGTAATTGCCTGCCGAGAGCTCAACATGCATCGTGTAGTGATAGGTCGGTCGAAGTTGACAGAGGATGCCCTCATACAAAAAGTCTTCACTGTCGGTGTCTGTCTCAACATCGGCAGGGCCTTTAACAATGTAGTACCCGGGGCAATAGTCCAATAGTTGCAGTCAGGTTTAGTTTCAGACCACAGTTGTGTTTACAGACAAAGGTTGCTGCTATTAAGTAAGGGTAAGGTATTAGGGAAATTAACATCTACTCAGACAGATAGGCGGCAATCAGAGCCCGACTGCGGTACGCTTGCATCTTTTAGAGGACTGCGAAGATTCCCTTTCGGTTGCGTCAGAATATTACATTGTCAAACTTGGATGGGAAACTGTGTGTGCAGGAAACTGTGTGGCTTATGAACTAACCCTCGAGCCAGTATCATTGGAAAAGAGAGGGTGGGACTACTTGTGGACATCTCTTTGAAAGATGGGCGTTAACTCAACACAGCGAACGCTGAGGAAAACCAGAGCATGTACTACTGCAAGGTCTCCAATCCTGATGGTATACCAAATATTGCCAATAACATCCCTATCAGCATTTTCAAAAGTTTTAGTGAATGTCTCCGGGAATATACCTTCCCGAGTAGATGGAAAAGGATGTTCCTACTCCGAAGGGTTGGAGTGTAGATTTATGTGTGTAAGGATTAAGTATTGCATGCAATTACTTAACTTCAAGTTAAATTTTGTTTGATTATTTTTTTTGTGAGCTAAATTTATGTAACTCGAATTCGAGTGCAAGCCCCTCGTGCATGTGCCAGTTGATATGTCAAAAATGAGGAGACAGTGGTCAATTTCAATACGCACTCACATGTTCAAAGAAGCGAAACAAAATTGGAGAAGCGATTTCCTTCCGTCAAGTGCCAAATCAAATTACGGGTGGTCCTTCCGTTTTCCATTTGTCTGATACGTTTGCGTTGAAAAATCACTTTTATGTACGTCATTTGATATGCACACACATTTACAAATCCAAATACACACGCATGAAAAATATGCATACATATACATGCATATATGGATATCAATTCATGAAGATACTAAATATGTAAGTATGTATATTTACATATGGCCATTTATGTATGTCCTTATACACATTTATATACATACATATGTGCGAGCATATATGAATGGGTGTTGACTCCTAACTATGTTTTCATATTCCAACCGCATTGTAATGTCTTCATTTTCTTCAATGCTTTCTCAAGACATTCATTGCAATTGTAACCGGCGGAAAATCAAAAAGACATTTGAGCTACTTACTTCCCTTTTTTGTGCTATTTTTTTGCTCGCTATTGGTGTGTGTGCTTGTCCGTTTCTTTTGGTTTCTCAATTTTGTATAAATTTCACTCTTTTTGTTCTTGGCTTTCCTCACACATGACCGAAAAAGATCAAGAAAAAAGCAGAAAAATGGTTTATGCATGCGTTGCCACATTCCGTCGAGATTTTGCAGATTATATGTAGATTCACTTGAGGTTGCTTTGATCGCATTGTGTTGATGTCCTTTCCGCCATAATTTTCGCTACTTTTCCTCCTCATCTATCCTATGTACTCCATTGTTCACTTCATCAGTTTCATCGTTCGCTGTGAATGCATTTGTAAGTATGCAAGTATGTGGCGATTGAAATTGATAGTTTGACTGCAATGAAATATGAGATTGGTAGCGTCAGGGAGGAACTTTTTTATTTTATTTATTTTTTATGAAATACGAAGCTAATAATAAGGAGGGACTGTACGTTTCTAAACGGAAGTTTTACTTTGTTTTTTACTTTAATTCAATGCAATTATGTAATGTGGAATTGATTTACGGATGTCCTTAATTTATACGAGCTAATAACTGGGGCGGAATGGTTCGATATAGTAAAATCCTCAAATCTTTTTCTTTCCCAGGTAAATTTTTGTGGCCATATTAAGTTTGCAATTCTTGCCTAAATGTCTTAAAATAAGTGGAAAGAAGGGTCATATTTATATCGGAGCGAAATATGTATCTAGTATGGGTGCGTTTAGTAAAATTTCAAGAGGAATAATTTAATAAAATATTTCAACCAATGTGCTTAGGGTCAGTTTGACCCCTTTTTTAGGAGAGTTTCAATAAAATAAATTTTGCGGAGGTCGAGGATAGAGTTAAAATGTTTTAGAAAATGATTCGCCGAAAAATTTTTACTATGGGTATTCACAAAGAAAATTTGTATTCAAAGAATGTAAAAGTCCACACAAAAAAAAACAAATATGTCCCCATTAAATATGCAACAACTTTTTTATGCTGTCCTAGCCAGCACAAAATCCGAAAAAGGAAAATGCGTATTTTTATCCGCTTACCGATTCCATTTTGCTCGACAGAAACGTGTGTATAGAAAAATACCGAAAATGGTTGTGAAACGCATATGTTTTTGGTGGTTTTTCTGAAAGTTTTATAATTGCATTTTTCGTTTAATAAGGAACAGAGAAATACATGCCGTATTGGGATACCAAAGAAGGGTTGTATATGCAGTGAGAGGTACCCCCCAGGTAGGAGTGCTTTACCGTTACTATGGCTCATGGTGTTGAACAAACTACTGGTAAAGCTAGACTGTCAGAGAATCAAGGAGTTGGCGCGCCGACTATGTAGCGATACTGGTATCGGGTAAGTTTCCTTCGGTCATAAGTGAAATTATGGAAAGGGCTCTAAAGCCGGTAGAAACTGACCTTATGCTTTTCACAATAAAACGAAATTAACTAATTTTACTAAACCAAGGTTCCGAGGAACGGAGCAGGATATGTCAAACAAGGTGGAATACCTAGGAGTTATTCTGGAACCCAAAATAAAATGGGAAAAGAAACATTGAATAGCGTGCAAGGAAGGCCACGGTGGCTCTCTATGCAGCCAACAGATTATTGGGCAACAGAGGGTGTTTTAAACCAAGAATTGTACACTGGGTCAACACGGTAACGAGGCGCTGGTCTGATGGCCAGCCTTTACAAAGGATTACGTACTTAAAAAGCTAAGCGGAATTCGAAGGTCAGCAGCCGCTAGTGTAACAGGTGCAATGAGATCCTGCCCGAAGGATGTTTTGAAGGTCCTTCTTGACTTATTACCCATAGATATCTTTATCGCTGTTAACAGCGCCATCAGACCTAGGACCCTGGGGTTCTGGAAGGAAATACCGTTCGGGACCAGTTCCATCCCAGACGCACCAACGTCTGAAATTAAAGCCCCATACTACGCACGAAATTCCCGAGCCGCAGTGACAGGAATCAAGAAATGGTCGACTTCTTGCCGGGCTTACTCTGTCTTTACGGATGGGTGTAGGATGGAATACGGAGTTTCGTCTACCAGAATACGCAAGCGCTTTCTAGGCCGAAACGTTGCTATTAAGGAGGCAGTAAGGTATATCATCGAGAATGTACCCGCGAGAACGAAGGTGAGCATCCTCTCGGTTAGCCAAGCAGCCATTCAGGCACTCTCTTCTACCTCTGTTAGATCTTAACTAGTGGATGAATTAGGAGAGAGCTGGCCTATGTTTCTGATCAATACTGGCCTGTTGGGGTTGATGCCGAAAGGACAGGACAGCCCTTCAATAGATTCCGTCGCAGTTGCGATGATCCGGGCTCAAAAAAGGCAGTCGAACACTTCCTATGCGAGTGTCCAGTCCTAGAAGAGATGAGGCTAAAGACACTCGGAAAACCATTTCTGCATAAGATTTCAGAGTGCAGCTACCTCATTTTGTACGACGTACTGCACGAGTTGTGGAATAAAAATGGCAAGCTTGCTAATTGCTTATCACCAGGGTGACAATCCACTTAAACCAACCAACCAACACTTTCCTTCTGCACTTTACAATTGCTTTTCCATGGTTAAAAAAAGGAAGCGCTAAAGCTAAAAAATACTAACACGCTCCTCTGCACGCCAGAGCCACAGGCAACTACGTCTACATGCATTCAAATCTTCAGCTTGAACAACTTAAGTACAATAATTGCTTTCAAATAACATAATTTTCTGCGAACGTTTTCCGGAAACGACAATGAATCAAAATTTCAGTCAATTTCTGTCCGATTCCGGTATTTAAACGTTTTTGGATAAGGAAATGAACGAAAATTATAGTAGTTTTTTGGACGTTTCCAGCAGTTCCAAAAGGTTACTACTAAAGGGCTACTATGACTGAGTATTTACAATAGTAAATGGAGCTGCTGCCTTGAGGATTTCTGACTGCATTCAATTTTATTGAAGGAGTCTTCTAATGGAAAAAGTCCCCTGAGGAGGCTAAATGTGCCATACGAGTAACCAAAACGAAACCACAAAATGTGCATATCACAGGCTCCTTGGTGAAACGCCTCCGGAAATCAAAGTTTCTCAAAAGTGAGAAGTGAAGCAGATCTGGCTCCACATTGGAGAGGGGTAAAGTGTGGTGGAGGGTGGAGTCTTTCGAACCTTTTAAAACTAAAGTGGCCGATTACTTTATTTAATATTTAATTACTTTAAAATCAGGCAAAATGACGCTTGACTTGCGTGAATGGTCCAGGTGTTTAAGCTGTAAGTTCTGTATTTTGGAAGAAGAAAGACTTTTAGAACTACAGATTAAGTAAATACTAAGTTCTTCTAAGACTTCTAGACCTACACACTAAGTAAATAATAAGTTCATCCACTTCCTATTCTCATTTTTCTTATGTCAAAGAGAAGTCATCAGATTCGGCCCTATATTTAGGGTCGGATCAGTAAGAATCAAAAGCGCTTTGGAGACAAATTAGATGTAAGTTCCATATCGAGATGAATTATACTAAAGAGTCGATGACCTTGCTAATATACTTTCTATGCGTGAAATAACTTCGTCTTTAAGCAACACTCAATCGAAGATAGCAGCCATGAGAGGCTGCCCAACGTGAGGAGCTTTTCTATCTTGCTTGCTTTCCCCTGGCAGATGACCACTTGATAAGACCATGTATATCAGTGTACAGCTGTTCACTTACCGCCGGCCGCTTTACCGTCGTCCGTTGTAATTCTGGGTAGAGCTTCAAGGTGAAGATTAAGATTAAGATTAAGTTTAAGATTAAGATAACAATTAAGATCTAGATCAAGACTATGATTAATATTAAGATTACGCTTAAGATTATGCTTAAGATTAAGATTTAGATTAAGATTAAGGTTAAGATTTATATAAACACTAAGATTAAGATTAAGATTAAGATTAAAATTAAGAATACGATTAAGGTTAAAAATAAGATTCAGATTTAGATGAATACTAACATTAACATTTAGTTTAAGA
Organism: Rhagoletis pomonella; assembly: GCF_013731165.1. NCBI lineage: Eukaryota > Metazoa > Arthropoda > Insecta > Diptera > Tephritidae > Rhagoletis > Rhagoletis pomonella. The sequence goes on from NW_023458562.1 coordinate 15,845,477, forward strand.
ACAATCTTTAAATTTATACTAATACTGAGATTAAGATTATCATTAAGAATAAGATTAAAATTAACAGAAATCAGCTGCTGAATGGCTTTAAACCGTGCAGCACCTGACGATTAAGGGCCGGTTGTTCAAAGTCTGGTTATCACTACTTGCCGGTTAAACATCATTATCGACGTTTTCGACATCATGCATATAACATGTGATTGTTATATTTTAACCGGAGGTTCTACCTCCGATTTGTGAAAAAATATGAGCCGCTGAAAAAACTGTCAACAGACGCAGTTTTTATCGTATCAACTCTTTAGAATTTGCATAAGGAAAAAATACGCGCTCAAAGTCAGTTTAATTTGATAGCAAGGTGGTAAGTTTTTTTTTCAAAATATCGATTATTCATTGAGCTCCACAAAAAATGCAAACAGCCTCAAAGGCAAACACATACGCATATCAGTATACATATCTAAAAGCACCATTTATTAAAATTTTTTTGCTACAACATACATATGTATATATTTATGTATTAAACTATTATTATATTATTTCCGTTCGTCATCCAGACGTCACTCACAATTTGCCGCATTCATTCAAATATTTCGCATCAGTAAAGTGACACCATCTACTTTGACTGACACAACTGACAAACGAAATGAGTATTTAAATGATTGATTTGCCATATACATAGTCGTATTTGTTGGCGCAGCTGCTGCAATGACTTGGCTGAGGGGAATGATGATGCGGCAGTTAGTGGCATGTGGCAAGCATGCATTTGACAGCAGTGGCACTGTGCATCAAATTTAAGTGAGTACACAAATGTGGTTTTATTTATGTGCATTTTGTTTTAGCTTTTTATTTTATTTTTTTGCCACACTCACGCGGCAACTTTGTTGTCAATGACAGTAAATGCAGCCGCATTGCAACTTGGTGCAGCTATTTTTATGCCACAATATGCAATGCTGTACATAGACTAATAGCTGCATTCAAATAAAGCTCAACGGCTTACAAGTAATACTTTATGTAAAAAATGCGTTTGCAAATGTGCAAACAAGAAAAATCGTTTATCATTTTCACCGAATTCCCATTTGGAAATATTTTTTAGGGGGGATTAAACGTTTTTGTTCGACTGTTGTAACGATTAATATAACATACATACATTTTTTTAATATTTGGGTGACAAACTTTCAATGAAAGCTACAGATTTTGCGCCGAAGGAGGCTACAACCAAATAAATGGAAGGATGAGTGACTATTGGTGAAGTCTTCATAGCAAACTGAAGCCCACATATACGAACTTAGAATAGGGGTTTAAATCGATGTCTGCATACCTTCTATTTGCTTGTTTAGTCTACAGAAAAAACAACTGTTGCTATCATAGATTGCTATGACAGGTCCTGGAAGACCTCGCTACCGGAAACACCAAGGTTCGCTTATGGTAAAAAACTCTCACTTAACCAGATAAAACTGTCTTTTGTTTAAGGACTCGGATAGGGAGGGAAAACAGGAATGTTAAAGAAAACAAAAAGCATAGTGGTAGAAAAGCGCTGCGTGTCTACTCTCTTAACCCGATGCCAGCTTTTCAAAAGTGCCCTATATTGATACCGAAGTATTTTGGCGCTATTGAGAGAGCAGTCAGGCACTCGCAGAAAATTTCCGAATTCATTATCAAATATACTTAATGCTGCCTGGTTATCGGGTGATCTATGTATATATAAATATAAAAATATGTATATAAAAATACGCTACAGGAGCATTTTAAATTCCCTTTTTGAGGGCACCGTTCGTTCGATTTCAATGAAGCATACACCGATTTAAAACCGATATGACTTTCTCCAATCTAGAAATGCTAACTCCGTTACATAGGGGGCGCACAGTGTTGCGAAACCGGAATTTTTTGGAAATCATATTGCCTAAACTGTAATTTTAATTGTATCGATGAGAAACTTCTACAGATTGGTCAGAATGAAATCCCAAACAGAATGAGTGAAAAAAAAAATTTACACCGAAAAAAATTGTTGGGTAAAATTTTCAACAAAAGTCAAAAAACAAAATAATTGTTCGAAAAATTTACAAAAAAAATTTATTTTAATTGTTCTTTTATTTCTGATAAATATTCTATGATTAGTTTTTTAAATAAACTATAGGGTGGTCCGAACAAGAATTATAAACGTCAAATTTTCATGATTTTTCGATATTTTTTGAAAAACGCTGAAATTTTATATAAAACCAAAATCTATTTCATTTCTTATTTGAAAGGTGGCAATAAAAGCTTTAATTTGATACCGGTTTGAAGTCAATAGCTTCAGTTTTAAGAGAGTTATGCTCATTTTTGTGGAGTGCTAGAATAGATGTAGAATAAAAAAAAAAAAAACCACAAAATAAAAACAATACAAATAAGCGCGCAATAACGGATTATTTCACCCACCTACCTAGACGTAAAAACAAAGGGGGAGAGAGAGAGAGCGAAAGAGAGAGAATAAAATAGTAAAACAACAGAGAGAGAGAAAGGTACCACCACAAGCTAAAAGAAAACATTATATAAAGACGGACACACATGCGGACTAATTAGTGACAAAAAAGAAAACACTGAAGATGGCGATTAGCCGAAACCGGTCTGAAAATAATAAAAATTTGACGTGGGATGACGGAAAGTCACCCGAAAACCAATATGATTAAATTATTCAATAAGTGATTCCGAGAATTTCCGTTCTATTTCTATGGAATAAATACTGAGAGTGATATACTAAAATCGCTATAACTCCCAGGAGGGCAGGTATGGGCAGCTGATTTTTTCACAGTTCGTTGAAAACAAATTATGTAACATTTCTGTAGTGGTTTGGAACTGGGACTCTCTGGGACTTTTTAGATATTGCTTACCTAACCCAAATTTAAAGGAAAAATGGACCTTTAGTCGGGTTTTCGCTCTAAAAAAGGTGCATATGAAAATGTCTCAAACAACATTCCTTTTTTTTACAGAAGATACTTGTCCGAAGGCAGATTTTTTTTCCGAATCAAAATATCTGTCACCAAAATCAAATGAGATCATTTTGAATACAGCCCTTAAATCCCCTCTTTTCGTGAAAATTTTGTATATTTGACTTCTAAAATCAATTAAAAATCAACGGGCCAACATAAAAATAAGCTTTATGTGTTTTTTGTTTACTTGGAATGTCTGTGACAAAATTGCATCATTAAAAACACTGAAAAAAATAATCGGAAAAAAGTTACTTTTCCACTAGCCGCAACACAGTGGGGCGTGGCATCGGAGCTACAGACTAATGGGGAACTGAAACTTTGCAAGGATGCATAAATCTTAAATACCATACTTACGGAGAAAAGTGGTAGATTCTGGAGAAGGGTGCGTGTCGCCTCCCATACAAACTGGTATTGGAAAAGCGGTCGTGGCACCTTCCATAAAAAGTGGACTTCTCATATCGCCTATCTTTGGAACCGCTTATGCTAACGTCCTGAAATTTGACACAGTTACATTCGCGCCAAACAAGGGGTGGGTTTTGGGGTTCATGTCCCCTAATTTTTGATTTTGCCTTAAAAATTATCAGAATAATCTTTGTGCAGTTCGCGTGTTATGTTAACTTACTCATTTCACTTCTATATAAGGCGATATTACAGTATTAGGGCATAATATTTAGTAAATCTGCGTTTTTAGTTTTTTACCAGGTAGTCAGGATTTTTTCCAAAGGACCATAGATTATAATATACATATTTCAAAAAGTTTACATAAAATATAGATATATGGGTATCAAGTAAAATAAAAATTCAAATCAAGATTAATTTAACTTTTGTTTTTAATTATCTTTTGGAACCTGTAAAAAGGTCCTTAAAAACATTTTCCTTCAAGATTTTGAATTTTAAATGCATTTTGAATAATCTTAGTTCAATTTGAATATCATAAATATATATAAAGCTATTGAAATATAAAAATTGCAAAGGTTATTTTTCTTTAATTAATCTTTTCGAAGTCCTTGGGAAAATCCTGCCATCCTATTAAAAATTTAAAGATGCAGATTTACAAGAAATGTGTTGATATCGAATTTTTCTCATTTCCAAAGTTTTCATGGACGATTTGGTAGCCTTAATTCAAGTTATTAACTAAAACTTCAACTGAAAAACGGCTCGGGTTATTGTTATCCTACGCCCATAAAGCTTCATACGTACGCTATTTAGGCCAAAAAGCAAACATATAGAGGGTATGAATATCAAAATTTGCAAACACATTTTTTCCATACATTCTAATGTACTTATACAATGACAAACATCATTCAATTAGAAACTATTTTCTTGCAGATTTCTAAATCGCATTAAATGATTGTTATTGTGTGTAAAAAAAAATTTTAGAAGGAGCGGTGTGTTTTTGTTTTTCGATAGTTGGTGCAGCGATTTAAAGCTATCCTATTTATGGTAAAATTTGCATCATATTTAGTAACTTTGTAGCCCAATCGTGTGATGCAAAAGTATTGGGCTTTGAACCAATCTTCAAAAAAAAACCCGTGTAAAGCCGTCTTTAGAGGAAGAAATATTATATTTTGTACTTACTTAACCTCTACCAATTCTAAAAAAAAAATAGGGGTTTATGTACACTGCCGGCAAAAAGTATTGGCACAGCAAATTTTTCACAATATATGCAACAATTTATTTTCTAAAATTTTTCCCCCAATTAATAATAATAGATTGGCGCTTACACATATGTTAGTGTTTGGCCGAGCTTCTCCTCCGACTTTTGGCGTGCGCATTGATGTTGTCACACAAAGCGGAGGGGCCTACAGTTTTACACCGACTCCGAACGGCGATTGTTGCTTTGACCATGGTTTGAACCCAGGCGTTGCGGAGTGGAAGCGCGCACTGCTTACCACTATACCGCAGCGGCTGACCAATTTTTTATAAAAATATGGTTCATTTTACAACGAAACATCTTAAAATATAATTCCTAAACTTGCCTAAACGTGCAAAACTCACGAAAATTCAGCAGATTTTCATGCAAATTTTAATTTTTTAAAGTACAAGTTTTAAGTAGCTAAGAATTACAGTTGATTTTTGACAATTTTTTTTCACATAGTCTCTTCCATACAAAAATTTTTTTCGAAAATACTTTATATGGAAAAAGTGCAAAATACCTTCAACAAAAAAAAATCACAAAAACCACGGCGATTTTTGACTGACCGCGAACTTACACTTTTCTTACTTACTTATTTAATGGGCTGCAAAAGCGCATACTCAAAAAAATTCTAAAAAATCTGAGTCAAAAGTTGAAAATTTTCTGAATTTTCGTGAGTTATTGCACAAAGTTTAGGAATTACATTTTCATGTTTTTTGTTGTAGAATGAACCACATTTTTATAAAAAAGTGGCGGAAAAATATTAGAAAAAAAAATGTATGCATATATTGTGAAAAATTTGCTGTGCCAATACTTTTTGCCGGCAGTTTATGTAGATGGCTCTTGAAATGACAAAATAAAATGTATAACAGCAATTAATCGAATACAATACAACGGGATGCATCGTTATGGAAATAATTTTTCACAAACCGAATCGTTTTTTTGATAGATGTGAAATGTAATTGAAATCTAAATGCCAGTTTGTATTGCTGGAATTTAAAAATTCTATTCATTTTGCTCTGCACCTTAATGGCGAGGCAATGCCGTGGTACTCCAGCATTTTCCATAAATCAAATGGCAGCTGGATAGAAATGACAGCAGCTGGGCTTAAAAAATATAAAACAAAATTAAATGTTGCGGTAAATTAAATAGCAATACACAAACTTTTTTAAAATTAATTTAATCCACTTTTTCATATGCGAAATTTAGTGTACTCCTCGAAATAAAAAATGTGAAAGATGTAAATTGTGTGTGCGAATTGAGTAAAGAAAATAAGAAGAATATAAAGGGGTATAAATACACATATGTATAAAATTATTGACAAATGAAAGAATTATATCTGTGGCATTGATAAAAGAACATATCTCGAGTTAGGCTATTGTCTCTTTAAAACAA
>NW_023458562.1:15851480-15872151 GCF_013731165.1 Rhagoletis pomonella
AGTAGACACACATTTAGTTAACCATGTATATATAAATATATATATATATATATATAGTCTAAGCAGTCTGCGTGACCGATGCAAGTACATACAATGACTAAAACAAATGACCACGTGTTGATTTTTTTTTAAATATTTGTAATGTGTTTCGGGAATTTTTTTTTTGTTATTGTTCTATAAAAATATTGGCCAAGCTTCAACCAAAACCATGTAAAGTACTATTTCAATCTTTACTAAAAATTTAAGAAAATTCAACAAATTTTCATTCAAATTTCAACTCTGTGAATGCTCATAACATGCAGTTTAATTGCCCATAACATTTTAGTCTGATGATATGCAAGTTTCAAACGGATAAAAATTCCTGTTGATTTTTGAGAATTTCCTAAAATATCACATTTAAAACTGAAATTTTGATGAAAATTTGTTGAATTTAGGGGAATAGAGAAATTTGTTTTTTCTTCGCAAGGACAAATTGGTATTTAAAATGCCCTTTCAAGTATTTTTGTTTATGAAGTAAATTAAGCGAAATTCAATGATGTGGTGGTGTATATATTACTCTTCAACATATACAGTTTTTAAAAATTAATATTGTAAATTTTCAAGGACATTCAAGAACAAAATTCTGAAAGAACATTTTCAATGCCTATTCATCCTTGTGCACCAAAAACTGTAATCTTCTTTAACTCTACAGAATTCTCTCGTTTGATAAAAACATCGTTATTATACATTGCATAGAATTGGTTAAAATATTTTTTTGGTTAATCATATCTTTGAAATTTCAAAATCCTTTTAAAAATCTTGACGTAAGAGTGATACCAACGGTGATCATATTTATGAGAGCCAAATACGGGACAAAAAATATTTTTGGAAATTTTTTTCACACTGTTTTTCCTGTAACAGTGTGCTTATAAATCATCACAAATTTATAGGATAATTTTCTCGAGAGTTTTACCCCGTAAAATTTGTTAAAAAAAAGAAACGTTAAATTTTAGTATAACAAAGTGCAATTTTAAGTCGGTAAGGCTTACCTCTAATTTTTGGCATTTTTTTTATACAAAGTAAGTATGTTCGACCATTTTATTTTTTTTTTTAAAGAGAAGTAAATGAGCAGCTTTTTCCACTCGCACTTTATTATACTCAATTTTAATGGGCTATAAAACTGCAAACCAAATTTTTGTTTAAGATTCTAATTAAAAAGTTAGAAATTTTGGCGAAACATTGCAGAATTAATTTTTATAGTTTTTTGCACAAAGTTGGAAATGTGGTATTATATGGTTTTTGTTAGGAAAAGAGCTTTACTTTCATAAAATTAATAATAAACATTAAATTAACTAAGAAAAAATGGTCAAAACTTACTAAAATGTCGAAATGAATCACAGGCAATCAGATTAGAAAATAATAATTGTTTATAAAGAAAATTACGATCATATACCAACATCACTTATAACTCGTTCATAGGCATGCAATTTTAATGAGCTGTTAAGGAACACCGAATCCGGGACAAATACAGGACATTAAAAGAGATACAGAACATTTGGCGTCCCGTATAAAATAAATAAATTACCAGCACTACAGAACTATCGGATGGAATTAGAATCAAAATATTCTTAGACACCATTGCGTATGTACGTCATACGCTAACTTCTCGCAGAGTAGTCATTTATTGCGAAACTGAATACTTACATGCACACAACCTTATTTAAAAAACAGCTACATATGTGCACCTCACTTGAAATCTAAATTCGTAGAATATAAAACCTCCGCCTTGTCACCTTTTGGGGCAAAATGCTAAATTTGCGATTTATTTAAAGCAGAAAAAACTCGAAAGTGGGTTATTATTATACTTATGTAGCTAGTGTGACAGCTAGAACAACTAAAAAGAGCATGAAATAGAAAGAAAAACAAAAAAATAATAGAAGAAAGTAAAACCTAAGCAATTTTCGAAGCTGTAGAACGCAGTCAAAAAGTTAAAAAGTTATTATAAACAAATATGACAGAAAAATATTTGCAATTTTCAAGCTTGACACGCGAACAAATGTTTTCATTTCCACTCAGTTATTGTTTTCACTGCGATTTTTTTTTACTGTTGGTTTTCTTAAGCTTAAGGTTGGTGTTATGATTTATGCCCAACAAATGCAAACAAGCGTAAAACAATTTGTTGACGCGGCTAAAAACACAGAAGACCTTTTTATCCTAGTGAGGGTGATGTGGCCGCTAGTCGAAAATGGATGTGGCTGTATAAGCATGTGTTTTTATTTAAGCGCTTGTGTTTATACGATTATGTAAATATATCACTATTTCAGCGTATCCTTATCAACTTTTAGCGCACACTTACATACTAGTATATTTGATTTCTTTTTAAATCTCGTTGACTTATTGTTGGACGAATGTTGGCAGTTATTGCGACCATTTGTCAGCATCATGAAGCTTGATTTCTTTTTATACATACATACTTATATGAACATTGTATACCTTTCTTGAATTGAAGAACAAATTTAAGTTACGTGAGAATCGAGTGAACAGCGTCGTACTAAATATGTGGAGCAAAAAAAAGAGATATCCTAATCCGACATGGAAATATACCAGGTGATAATGATAAAGATAGATTGATAGGTTTAATAGAGGATGTGCACTGCGACCTTGGGTCTATTGCGCGCTCAATGTTCATCATAAAACCTCGGAACCTAACAGTTTCGGGGACGGAAGAGAGTGTCTGGTGTATCTATTTTATTTTCGCGATAGCATCGTATTCTAAAAGGAGCCATGTCCCAAGTGGGCTCACAGCCTACAATCACCCGTTAGCAAACCTGTTATATACATACATACATATATGGTAAAGCTGCCTCTTGGGGTTGTAACTTCCCAAAAGTTTATTCGCCTGCCTTCGTTCAGTTGTGTCCTCCTAGTGATCTCACTCGGGGTTAGAGCTTTAAGTGCAGCCTGACTTTCGCAATGTGCTGTCTCCTTAAATGTCTATGCAGAGTCCATTTAGCTGGGAGGGCTTTATTAGCCAGTCATGCAGGTGCATGCCTACGGCTGCTATCTGAAGGCGGTCCTCTCGTACTCTGCGTCCATCCACCATAAAATTTTGCAGTCAAGAATTACCTCTAAGTTATATTAGGTTAGAGCGGCTGCTACCGCGCAGAGCACGAATGCATTCCTAGGCTAGAAAGGGCCGTTATGATTACTATGGCGGAAGACATTCGTTTTTTACCCTGCCTTAATAATTGAACCACCGAGCGCATTTTATATAGTACAATAAAATGTATGCTAAGTTTAGGTCGGCGACCCACTGCATAGAAACAAATATGCCTATCTTCCAGGAAGATATAATACCCACGCTCTTCACAGCCTAACAAGGAAATTTAAGAAGTCGTTGGAAGAAAAAGAGGTGGCGGTGGGATGTTTCTTGGACGTGGAGGGACAACACGGAACACTTTCTAATAGACAATTGCGACCGGCGCAAAGGGGTTGATGACACTCAAGCCATTGTATAGCAAACGTCCTTTAATCCAGAACCGTTACATCCACTCTAGAATATGAAATAGTTCTATTCTTAGCTACGAAAATTTGTCGGTAGCGGGGAGTGATCTTCCCTCTATTATGGCCCATCGTAGTAGACGAACTACTCTGGCTTTTTAGCGAAAACAATTTCGACGTTCAGGGCTATGCGCATGACATTGTCATCCCAATCAGAGGTAGGTTCGAAGTCCTACAGAATGCTCTGAACATCGTCGCTAATTGCTGAATTATGGCAGATATTCTCGCCAGAAAAAGGGTTACAAAGGGGTTCAAAAGCCATTCACTGGTCTGACATGAAGCTCCGTTAATGAATAATAGCAATGAAATATAGCAATCTGGATGAAGAATGAAACGCAACTTTACTGGCCATATACGGAAGGTAACAGAGAGGTCAAGTCCTTCATTTCGAGTATATCAACAAGAAGAACAAAATAACTCCTTCACCTCAGTAGACTGAAGTAAGAAGTGTTACAGGCTTCGTTACTGGCCACTGCAGAGTAATGAAACATTTGTAAAATGTAGGAGTTGTCAACTCTGACCAGTGAAGCATGTGCAACGAAGAACAGGAAGCAGCAGAGCACGTTATGTGCCACTGTTAAGCCCTCACTAGGACCAGACTGCGTTTCCTAGGACCACCGTAACTACCAGCCCTAACAAACATACATACATACAGAGCAAGTTAAATATAAGCTTTATGGTGAACGAAAATACAGTTTGTTTCACTGTGTATACCTATAGTCAGATGCTGCGGAAACACAGCGTGGCAAATGGAAAATGAAAAAGCGTAAATAAAGCAGTTAAGCCACACTGTACATCTAAATGGCACACAGCCAAAGGACCTCGCGAGGTGCTTCCTCCTTTAAATGTAATCTAATCTAATCTAATCTAGGTCAGCAAAGCAATCTAAAGAGTATTTGTTGAAGAAGTGGTTGCGCGTTTTGGCTCAGGAGGAACAGTGCCGCTGCAGAAAACTCGTTGGCTGGCTGGTCGAACCTTTTTCCGTGCGTGTGTGTTGATTATTCCGACATTTAACCTGGGAAAACGATGGTGATTAAACCCTTTAAATAAATTTTTTGAAAAAGGGCTTGGTAGTATGGCAAGTAGTTTTCGCAGCTCACTTGGTAATTACCTCCTCGATAAGCTCAGCCTATAATCTGTGTTTCCAGTAAGTTAAAGTTAGGATATTTACGTCCCCTTCCTTGCCAGGCTGTGCAGTTTCCAGGAATTACACTGTATCCAGGAACGCATATAACAGTCAAAGAGCATTTTGTTGTCAGCAGGTTAAGAATACTTCTGAATTCCAAGGGGCAACCTTGGAGCGGCCGCCCTTATGGGGTTTAACTCTGTTAAAAATGCTACAGCGGTCCGGTAAGTGGAAACCAAGGTTTAGTACGAGTTCACTAGATTAAAGCCTGCTACCAACTCTTTTGTTAAGCTTGGAACCATCTATATATAAATATGTAAGTCTGTGGCAACTTCCCATTCGTTTCTCTCTACAATTCTTATGGAGATTATGTTGTCTAAATTCAGTAGAGGAGTGGTGTAATATATTTGTTGCAGATTACCGGTAGAGTTTCAAGAGTTCAAGAGTGTCTTTGCATGCCCGAATCTCCTCTGTCTCCACGGCTGGATCGTTTTAAATGTGAACGCCATACAGTAGAAGAGGATGGGTCTCATCATCTCGCATATTCATGAGGTTTTATTTCCCATTTTGTGTTTGTGTGCGGTAATGACCTTCCTGGAGCGGTCTTCGATATTACACTTCCAGTCGAGTTCCTTGTATATAATAATTCCAAGATAATTGAACTCGTTTGGAGGGTAAGTTCCACCCTGTTTAAGGTAAAAGGTTTGAGGGGAGGAATTTTGTACTTCCTGGTATTCCGCGTATCCCTTTATGGTCAATCCATTTTCAGTCGTCGATACGATTACATGAAACGCCATATCCGTGCATTTGCTCTAGCAATGCTGATTCGAGCAGAGATGGTAATTTTCATATTCCTCCGGATTGATGAATATAAATTAGCCTCTCTTGAGTTAAAAGAGAGAATAAATTGAGGCTTATAGGCTTGAAGTCTTTCGGTTTCGCATGAGCGGTCTTGCCCCATATTTTGAAAAAAGACCCATAGAAAGTATTTTACATACATCAGTACAGATTTCTATTTATTTTCCGCTATAAGAGCCTAGGAGGTTTACCCATATGGTGAAAGGATTAATAGCTGTTTGGCAGGGTTGATGTTTAGACGCACCATGCCACACCACCTCTTGGTTAGAATGAGTGCTCTTTGTGTGATGTCACAGGGGATATTTTTCAATTGGTCCCTTACTTTTATTACTATGTTGGATTGTGATGAAAATTTTGCCTTTAGAGAAACTCCTCTGAGTATTTTCCCTTACTTTACAATGATATATTTTTTTCCCCCAAAAGCTGTGATAGAAGCGAGATTTTCGTGATTCTTTTGACATGGCTTTATTCTCTTTAATTCGAAAATCTGATTTCATTTCAATAGTTAGTGATTGGAATAAAGCCACACACGGAGCCGCATACACTTACATCCTTAATAACGCAACACTACTTTTTAAAACTTTTACTATACCTTTTTGCAACAGCTTCTACTCCTTTCTCTGTTCACAATTTTTTATTTGCATTTTGGCCAGCTTACTCAAATAACCGCTGCGACATTTTAACAAATTTCACCCCAGCTGTCAGCACAATCTGCCAAGCGCTGTCCATGTCCAAGTACATGCATATACTGGATACAATCATAAATTGTGAGCATTGCATATACCATTTGAATCATTGATTATCCGTTTTGCTGGTTTCTATTTCTAATTTTTTTTTCAGTCACTGCTCGCTGCTGATTTACTATCTCATTTCCTAGCTACGTGGAAGCTATCGCAATTCCTTTCACTTTGTCCTTTTTCATTGCTGCGTATAGACGGCATTAAGTTGTCAAATATTTGCTGAAATATAAATTTCAAATATTTGTTTTTCTGCTACTTTTTGGGTTTAAACGAAGCATGGTTGGTGGGGTATTTGGCGATAGCAAGTAAATATCAATCAATTTTGGGCTAATTTTATGGGATGAGACGGTGAGTTGACGAAATCGGTAATCAACCAATTTTTGGTTACTTGTGCAGAGGAGCTATTTGAATAGAAAGAGAGGAGATTTACCTTTTCAGCTCTATGCATTCTCCTTTGCTTATCTTAATCTCGTTATGTCAAGAAATTTTCGTGCAAGAAGTTGAAAAGAATCACCGAAAAACCTGAAGGTTTCATTTATTTTTTGACATTCTTTAAGTCATTTAAGAGAATCAGTTCTGAGAGTGGTCCTTTAGGTACTCCTTTAATAATATTCCTCACGCAACATTTTTGAAGGAAGGGAAATGTGAAAGTGTGTATCATTTATATTGACACTTGTTATTAATCCAGAGCACCTGAATGCGGTGTATAAACACTCTCACGAATGCTTCAAAATAATAAAGAATCAGGCCCGGATTTTCAAAGCGGTTCGGATTTTTGCGAAGATTTTGCTAATGTGATAAATTTAATACTAATAATAATATATAATAATAATTCACATAGCTATTATATGTAAATCTATATGTATATTAAAACGCTAGCATAAATTTTGCTACCATTCGTTTGGCCAAACAACATTAAAAAGATATTTTTCAAAAGATGAGGACAGTTTGTATGGTTTCAAAATTGGTTGAAAATTACGGGCATAATCGCCCTCTAAAAATTTCCATATTTGTGTATATTTGTTGTTGCAACCTGTTCAATTTGACTTGTTTTCGCATTTTGTTTTACTTCATGTTTGAAATGCAACTCTGTAATAAAAATAAATATGAAGATGAATAATGAAAATGGAAAAATTGAGGATAAATATGAAAATGAAAACAATGATAATACATAAAATACATAAGCATTAGGGTAACTGAAAGGGTAAAAAAATTCATTGAAATTTTTCTATAAGAATCAAAGTATATCCGGTCATCAGAAATTTAGTTAACGAAAGTTATCAAGTTTCTTGTCACTGAAGTTTATAGTTTTCGAAATATATCGGATCATCCATGTTTATTGAGTTATGGGAATGCATCGATCCATTGAAGTTCATCAATGTTTATTCAGTTATCGAAATTTATCGAGACGCAGGAACTTAGTTGTCGATATATACCGATGGTTATCTAGCTATAAACATTTATTGGTTTATCGAAATTTGAATGATATTTATGGAATAATCAATATTTATTAGTGGTTAAAATTTTTAGAGTTATCGAAGTTTATCGAGTAATCGAAATTAATCAAGTAGTCGTGATGTATGGAGTTTTTTCAAATTATCGAGTTATCATATTTATTGGTTTATCAAAATTTGTTGGTAGCTATCGAAATTTGTCGGTTTATGGAATAGAATTGTTTAGAAATTTAATAGTATATCAGGTTATCGACATTATTAAAATTACATGAATTTTATCAAGTTACGAGAGTGTAACGTGTTATCGAAATTTGTCGAGAGATGTGGGAATGTATAGGGCTATCAAAATCGAGTTATCGAAATTATCGAAATTTATCGAGACGCAGGAACTTAGTTCCCGAAATATACCGATGGTTATCTAGCTATAAAAATTTATGGATTATCTAAATTGAAATGATATTTATGGAATAATTAATATTTATCGAGTGGTCAACATTTTTAGAGTTATCGGAGTTTATCGAGTAAACGAAATTAATCAAGTAGTCGTGATGTATCTAGTTTTTTCAAATTATCGAGTTATCATATTTATTGGTTTAACGAAATTTGTTCGTAGCTATGAAATTTGTCGGTTTATGGAATACTAGCTCATACCCGCGGGTTTCACCCCGCGCTTTTATAAAAATATGAAAAATAATTTAATGGTGTTAGATTTTATTTCTGTGCCCATTTCGTTATAGCTCGTTATTTTTTAAGCGAGTTAAGGTAATTAGGCCGTTTAAAACTCTGAAATTATAAAATCTCGTCCGCGCGCTAGGCATACGAAAGATATCAATCCCTCTAAGTTTACCTTAAAACGGTTCCAGGTATACGACGCGTGAACGTGTAACCTTCTTGGAGGTGCCGCGGTGGGTTCTAATATTTCCAACTCAAATTTAGTAACCTGGCCTTGATAAAATACCACTTCTCATTACTGTAGCAAATACCTCAAGAGAGCTTTAGATTATAAGGCCGAACCCGGCTCTCCCTTTTCCATTTAATGAAATTTATTCTGTCAGTACGGCACTTATAAAATAAATCTGCATAACAAATTTAAAATACTTCGAGAGATTTTCTATCCTTCCAGAGATATGTATTAAGAAGTTTTTAGTATGTATGGGAGGCGACATGCCTTCTTTTTTAATAACTCACATGAGCAATTGATACATTTTGTATACACAACTCCATACCAAGTGCAAGTATTCTTCCACAAACACTTCCAGTGATATGTGGAAAGAAACAGTAAATTTGTACTGGAAGTGCCACGCCCCTTTTTCTTATAACCCTAATCTTCTTCCATGAATTTAGAATTGATTTTACATACCCCAGAACCAAGTCCCAGTACTCTACCATGAACACCTCTAGAGATAAGCTGTATAAAACAGTAAATTTGTACGGGAGGAACCATGTCCCATTTTCGAATAACGCAAATTTTTCTCCATGAGTATGGAATTAATTTTGTATACACATCTCGGTGCCAAGTTCCAGTCCTCTGCAATAAACACCTCCAGAGATATGCAGCATAGAAAAATCAATTTGCATGGGAGTTGCCACACCACCTTTTCCAATAACTCTAATTTTTCTCCATGCGTATGGTATTAGTTTCACATACATACATACATATGTATTTCCATACCAAGCTTGAGTGCTTTACCCCAAACATTTGAAGATATATGCAATATGAAACTTTCAGTCAGTATGGGAGGTGCTACGCCTCTTTTCCAAAAACGTCCATTTTTCTCCGTGAATATGAATATGATTTCACACAGTGTTGGCAAACTGTTTATCTGATTAAAATCGCGTTTGACGATTAAAATTAATTAGTCGTAATCAACTGTACGATTAATGATAACATTACGATTACGTTTAATTAATTTAAAACATTAATCGTTAATCCAATTAAAAATAAAATCTGATTAATTTGTCTAGTTTGTCCGAGTTTGAAACCAAACACCAGTTATAGAAATTATTTTGTGTTTTACGCTTATAAAAAGCACATAATATAAAAAAATTATAATTATTGTTATTAGTAATACATAAACTGGGAACTTTTACAAACCTAGTTTGTAAAACGTTTGTTGGTATATATCTTAATGAAAATGCACACCAAATTGCTTAGATTGATTGAGGAATTAACTTGCTTTGTGTGCACGGGGAAATTCCAGCATAACTTAATTAATCACCAAACCTACTTGATCAAATTAAGAGTTAATGATTAAAAATTAATTTTTTAATCGCGGTTACGATTAATTGTTTAGTCAGATTAAAATTAATCATGATTAACTGTAATCAGATTGAATTTAATCGAGTTAACTAACTGATTAAAACATCAATCGATTAATGCCAACATTGATTTCACATATATATCACTATACCAAGTTTCAGTTCTCCCCCACAAATACTTCCAGAGATATGTATGTAAAATGAAAATTCCAATTTGTATGGGAGGGGCCTAGAGTTACCGGACTTACTTTCACTCTAAGACCATCCTTCCGAAATCCGTAGTAAGTGTACTAAATTTCGTTCTGATCGGAAAACCGGTTAAGGAAGTAGCCTATTTTTCAATCCAGGTCATAAACCATCTTTGAGCAAAATTTCATTTTCAAACAGGTGGCAATTCTTAAAAAAGTAGCCTATTTTCCAATCTAGGTCATAAGCTATCTGTGTGCAAATTTACATGCAAATCCATTCTGTCGTTCCCGCATATTAAATAAATTAAACTTTTTTAACAGGTGGCAACTCTTAAAAAATTGCCTCTTAACCAATGTGGCCCCTAAGCTATCTGCGTACAAAATTTCATGCAAATCCGTTCAGTCGTTTCCGCGTGATGATTTCCCAAACATCCAAACATACAAACTTTAACATTTATAATATTAGTAAGATAATTTTTTTGAAATTTAATTGTATATCAGGTTATCGACATTTCTAAAATTACATGAATTTTATCGAGTTACCAGAGTGTAACGTGTTATCGAAATTTGTAGAGAGATATGGAAATGCATAGAGCTATCAAAATCGAGTTATCGATATATAAATCGATATGTAAATTTATGAGTTCTTGAAATTTATACAGTTGTGGAAACTCAGTTATCTAAAATTATCGATAGTTATCAAAATTTTTAGAGTTATAGAATTTTACAAAACTATCGGAATTTAGTGCTTTTGAAATTCGTTTAGTTGTTGAAATCTATCGACTAACTGATATAATGGTCTGAATTAATATGAGAGCACCTCACATGAAATTGAACTTGTAGAGTTTCTCAAATCACTTGTATTGGAATAGGCAAATTTCTCCTGAAATAATAAAAATGGTAATTGCTCTTTTGTCAATGCAGAAAAACCATACTTTAGTGTTGCTAAAATGAATTCTGATCATATTCGGGAGCACAACAATTATCCAACTGAATTTTTTAACGATTTAACTGTCAGTGGATTGAATATGTATAAACTAATAGTAGATAATGACACATGGCAATTATGATTTTGTTGCGGCAAATGTTGAAGCATTTTTTTGTGCTGATTACGAATCCGTAAGTATAAGGTTCCCATCAGCTCCAGATTTTGCAAAAATAGCGTTTTTTTCAATATTTGAGAAGCTCTAGCAAAGAGAGAGAACCTTCCACTAAGGCTTAAATTAAAGCCAGAATTCTCGACTAATATACTATATATGTAAATTTTTTTTCATCTTATGCCTTTTAAGCCGTTTTGATTTCACGAACTTATTTTCTTCTCCTCCCGTGTCTTTATTAACGTTTCAAACTTACGTTTACTCAAGGTACATTGAACAGGTAGTATCAGTAGAGCAGCTGATTTGATTAATTTTCAAATTATTTGGTCTCGAAAATGTGAAATATTTTTAATTTTTCCTCACAAAAATTCTGAATTGTTAAAATCCATTTGCATGTGAAACCTTTTTCCATACAAAACAAGCGATTGAATAGCAGCTTTTGGAACGTTCGCCCAACTCAGCAGCACAACCGCTGATTACTGGCCCTTGTAAAGGATGGATCAATGCTTCGAGAAGCAAACAAATTTACTAGGAAAGAAAGTTGCATCAATTTTTATTTTTTCCAATTTCAATTTTTTATTTTTTATAATTTTTTGTATTTCACATGGCACGCTTTGATTTAGAAGAAAAAATTCAGAACAGTTTTTGACACTTTCGATACCAGAAGCAACAACAAAATACACGCAAATGTTGTTTTTGCTCTACTGATACTACCTGTTTAATGTGCCTTGCGTTTACTCTATGAAATGTTTGCTTTAAACTTATGCCGCTCCATGCCATCTTTTTTCAATCATATTCTACAATTTCTGTTGCCTTATGTTTTGTGTGATCTCACCTTCGCTTTAATACAATAAGCAGTCGTAGGACTTAAAAGTCATTTCCATTTTTCTTCGAACGCTCTTCTGCATAGCAGCTTTTTGCTAATGGAACAAGTCGAGCTTTAGCATTTTTTCAAATTTTTTATAGTATTTTTCACCTAATGAGTTAAACGATACAAGCAAACCTAAAGCACATTTATCGCGGTATTATATTTTCCTTTTTATATTTATCTTTTTTATTCCTTCGAGTTCAACCAGCTACAACTTTCTTTTTTATGCATTGAAGAGAATTTATTCTTATTATTCACACTTGCTTTGCTGCACACATCAAATTATTTGCACACTCATCAGTCATTTTGGCAACATTTTCTTTTCTACGTATTTTCCTTTTTTTGCCTTTTTCTGCAAGTTTCTTAGCTCATTTTTTACGAACTACATATCCCTCGTATCGATGTTTGATATTTGAAGAAAGAAAAAGCTGTTTGCTTTCAATTTAAAATTTTTCTTATTTAGATAATAGTATCACTTGCTTGTGTGGTACTAAGTTTAATTTTTTTATTTTTCTGCGAACTACTCAATAAATTTCATGTTCATTGCTGCAAGCTGTTCTTTCCCTTTTTTTTGCAGAAAAACATAGGCTATTTATTTTTTTCCTCCAGACTAAAAATTAAGTTTGTTCGCTCAAGAAAACATGTAATATACTAAATATCTTCTTCTTCTTCTTGATTGGCACTGTAACCGATTAAGGGGTTTTGGACGAGTCCAACAAAGCACAACAGTCGTTTCACTTCTGTGCCAACTGTGTGTGCCGTTTTCTTTAACTGGACGAGCTGGACTTCAACCTAAAATTACTAAACTTAGCCTTAATTGAGGTAACGTGAATCGGGACATAAATGATCAGTGGGAGGGACTCCATCTCCCAATCACCTCCTACCGTTCCGGAAAAAGTTTTCGGCTATTACCAATCGCGTAGAAACAACTGGTATGACGAAGAGTGCCGCGCAGATGCTGCATAAAAATACGCAGCATACAAAGCTAACCTGCAGCCAATGGCGACACGTGCGACTATTCAGCGATACCGGGAAAAGTGGAGAGAAGAGAGACACCTTTTCAAGAAAAAGAAAAGAGAGACAGAAAGGCGTGAGTGCGAAGAGATTGAAATGCTGACAGGTAGGAATGCGGCTCTAAAATTCTTTCAGAAAATGAGGCAGCATTAAACGGTTTTAAGAGCGGGGCTAACTTCTACAAAGATGGAGATGGAAATCTGGTAGCAGATGTCCAGAGTACACTTGAGATATGGAAGGAATACTTCTCAACGCTTTGTTTGATGAAGGAGACCCCGAACCAATATATAGGGACGAAGCTCACGTCCATCTACTTAACAAAGACGAGGTGAGAACAGCAATAAGGCGGCTTAAGGACAACAAGGCCCCCGGAGCCGACGATATTCCCGCTGAAGACCGATGTTGCCGGCGAATGCAGACGATATTGCCAACGTCGGTCTCAAATAAAGGGACGTAACTGCAGCATTTTCCAGTTTGGAAAAAGAAGATAAAGAGGTTGGTCTAGCGGTGAATGAAGACAAGGCAAAGTACCTCCTGGGCAACATATAAAGAATCCACGGATTCTGGACATACGTCACTGTTGTCAGCTATAACTTTGACGTACTGCAGGACTTCGTCTACCTAGGATCCAGCATAAACACCACCAATAATGCCAGCCTGGAGATAAAGCGAAGAATAACTTTTGCCAACAGGTGCTACTTTGGGCTCAGTCCGCACTTTGAAAGCAGAGTTCTCGCTCGCGAACAAAAATTATTCCCTACATGCTCTCATCAAGCTCGTCCTTTTTGGGTGTTTTCGAGAGAACTATTCTACGCAACTTCTAAGATGGAATGACGAACGCTATGAGCTTTTTAACGACATGGAGATGTATAGTTAAGCGCTTGGACATGTTGTATGTCGATGACTCCGGTGAAGAGACCCTTAGACTCCGCACTCATGGGTGGAGACCGAAAACAAGGGCGCCCACGAACAAAATGGAAGGACCAAGTGCAGAAGGATCTGTCTGCACTCGAGGGGAGCAACCGGCACAAATTCGCCCACGAGGGAAGTAAGAAGCTTTTTGGTCTCGGCCAGACCGACAAACGGTTGTAGTGCGAAATAAGACGAAGAACCTGGAAACGGAGTGTGTAAAACGGCGCTTACATACAAAGAGTAAAAGCAAACATTACCGCTATTTACAAGCTTTTAAAGCTTTGCGCTTGAAACATTAAATGCTACTGATGGTTTCAACGAACTACGATCAACCTGATGCGCTTACTGCCAACGCAATTACGCCCACATACACTCAGTGGTTGGCACAGAATAGACAATATCCTGTAAAATGAAACCCATCAAAAAAAGATACCCAAAAATAAATAGAATCCATCAATACGAAACGCCCTTTCCGGCTAAACCATTTGTCTTAGCAAAACCGAATCCAAAGTGAAAGATGTAACAGGCAAAAAAGTAAATAAAAAAAGTTGTGAGGAAGAATTCACCAAGAGATGGTGCTCCAAAATGTTAGAAGGGTAAAGAGTGACCACACAAGTAAAAAAAAATCTATGTAGCTTGTAATCTAAGATGGCGAGTGAGCAATGAAAGTGTAAACTTTAAATGGATTGTTGCAGCGAATGGTACAACGGGCGGAGAAGGCAAAGAAGAGCGAACGATTACCAAATAGTTGGGAGGGATGAGCGCGATGATGCTTCGAAGAATTTGAGTGTTTACGCCAGCTTAAAAATTTATTGAAACGCGTTGCGAAAACTAATATTTACACAAAACGAAAACAAAAATAAAAGCAACAACAGAATAGTTGAAGGACATGAGAGCAGAAAAAAAACAAATATGCAACGAATGCCATGCAGAATTGGCAGGATATGTGTGTGTAGCAGTAGACAAGTGCCTTGCAAGCACTCACACACACACACACACAAAAACACCCGCACTCGCATTGTTAGCAAGGATAGCAAACAGGATAAACAACACTAGCAAATAAACAAATACATAAACAAACAAACAAAATAGCGAAAATAGTAGTGCAAATAGCTGTAGATAAAAGGGAGTGTATGAGTAGTAGAAAAAGTAGTAGTTGCAGAAGTAAGTATGTACATAGAAGCAGCAGAAGTAAGCTGAGTAGCAGCAACTTGAAGCTACAATAAGTCGAAAGTCGATTGTAGTAGTTAGTGGAGCAAAAGCAGAGCAAGTGTATTCGCAAGGTCAGTTTGTGTATAGCATGTGTGTGTGTACGTGCCGTCCGATTGAACGCATGAATAATTGAAGAATTGATTGCGTGAGCATTTCATTGACCCTTAAGCAGTGGGATTTATTGGCTAGCCGAGATGCAAGAGTTGTAGACGTTAGTCTTGAAAATTGCTAGCAATTTATATGCCGATGAAACGATCGAGAAGGATGTATGGGGAGATAAGAAGAGTTGATAGGAGATGAAAGTGTAATAGGATTGACAGAAGTAAATGTGTGAGCATATGAGCGCTAAGCTGTCGTCTTTTTTTTCTAATTTTTCCGGTAGTACGGAGTTATCCGCTTCTTCTATTGTCATCTCTGTGCCATATATGTATGGCCATCCCATCAACCGTTTGATTCCCTTCATTATTGCTATACCTGGCAACCCAGCATAGAGTGACGCTAGCGCTGTGCGACATTTTCATACAATTCCCGACTTCACTATTTTAGATCCTATCGCTTTCAGTGTTATTTAACTATCGATAAAGATAGTGGTTTTATCTTTCGGAAACCTACTACTAAGTAAAAGACTAGCTGCACTTTCCATAGCGTAGACGAAAGCACCGGTTGATCTGCAGGTCTTTCGAGTAGAGACTGGCTCCGGTTGCCTGTTTCATATTTGAACCACCAGTGTAGATAGATATACATACCTCGCTCTGCTATTGGCAGTCCGGCATCCCATTCTTTTCTGGGCGGAAACCTAATAGGTACCGGGCTAACGACCGCAACGATATCGACTATGACGGCGACTGTGAGTTTTGGCACAAACAGGCAGCGCTGTTGGGAAACGAAGAGACAACTGAAGTTGGTATCGATAGACAATCGGTGGCTTCCGTCACAGTATATGCACTAATGGATCGTTCGGTGATTACTGAAACGGTGGGAGAACTGATGGCGAACGGACGATTCATGAGCGGATCGTTCAGTGTTTCTCGTTGGTGGATCGTCTATGTATCTTGGTAGCAGTGGATCGTCTACGAAACGTGACCTTAGATTAGAGATATGGAGTGCCGATAGATGCGCTGGTGTGTCGGCTGTTGGCTTTCGGCAATGGTTGGAGTACTAATTTCCGCCTGTAACCTGAAAGAGTGATTAGCGAGTGTTGTTTGTAAGCGCGAATTGTGCTTACATTTTCACACCTTTCTAACGTAGGTAGAAGGTTTTAGTGTTGCAAAAGGAGTGGAACGTCTGCGTAAGCGAGCCGTCGGAAATGTTTACTAATGTGGTGAGATGTCTGCTTTTATGACGCAGCGTTATGTCAACGTAACATGCAGTAAGCGCATGTGGTGCTTTATAATTTTTTTACACTGCATGAAAGTAAGTTTGCAGGGGTTAAGAAGTGGCTAATATTAAGGAGGCGGGGGAGTCACTGCTCAGGAGTCCGATGACAGCCAGGGAGGTAAGCATTTATTATGATATCCAAAAGGCTATCAGGGACTTAAGTGCGTTATCCGCTCTTATCTTCTCTCTATCCTCTCTCAGTTGCGTCAGAAAACTTCTGTATTAGGCTCAATTGGGTTCCGGATCACGAAAATGTGGGGAACTGTGTGGCTGACGAACTTCTTAGGAAAGGTACCCTTCAAACATTATCGCCGGATCAAGGGGGAACTCCATCCAATGATCATATGTCGTACACTTTTGGATAGATTGGACTCGTGTCAGCTCAGCGATCGCTGGGCGAATACCAGGACCTGCACGTTTGCAAGGTCCTTCTGGTCGAGGGTATGCAGGGATTGGTCGTGGGCATTGCTCACATTTACAAAGCCACTGCTAGCACTTTTAGTAGAGGGTTTTAATGGGTCACTGTCCCATCGATATTCGCGCAGTAAGGCTGAACATATTACCTGATCCAGTATGTCGCAGTTTCCAGGAATATGAGGAAGTGGAATGACCTCAACACTACCTCCTTCGGTGACCAGCGTTCGTTAAGCTAAGGTCGAAATATTTTGGATCCTATATACTGACATCTGGAATGCCGCCTTAGCTAATAAGTACAGCTTTGTATGCTGCGTATTTGTCTGCTGAAGCGGTTTGGTACTCTATTTTAAATCACTTTTTTTGGCGCTCTAGCAGCGATATTTAATCTCATAATCCTTCTCACAAAAATGAGGCTAATGTTGTCAGAAAGCACATCATTCAGCAATGCAAGCAGTTCCTAGTAGGGTGACGCGAGCACCCAAACACATACCTGCTTGTGGCAGAGCCTCCGCCAAGGATACTCAGAAGGCATCTCCATGAACGAAGCACGAGGTCGGCTAATGCCTGATGCAACTGGACCCGCCTCTGCATGGACAGCCCAAAAACGGCATTCACAGAGAGTCGGTCTCAAACTTCACCAACTCCTGACCCGTAAATGTCATTTTAGGCGAACTAATAGCGACCTTTGACGAGAGAGAACTTCAACTGCCGTGTAAGTCCGCATTATCAAAACTTCCTTCTGGCTACAGCAACAGATTATATTCGTATCTGAGCAGACAAAATTCCGATGTACTTAATATATATACGTTCAGCATGTGGAGAGTCTCCGCATGATACAAAACACCTCTTCCCAGGCCCGCAAAAAACCATCTCAATTAACAGACCTCACTCTCTCTAACCCGTCGGAGTGCCACGCTTCCTGACCCTTCCGTTGATTGAGCTTGGCGACAACGATTAAGGGACAAAATGAGGCATAACTGACTAATCCGCAACAAAAAAAAAAACAACAACAATAAGGGTCCGGCCATTTAGGTTGCATATCCGTATGTCCCAGTTCTTGTTTCGTTTACGAAGATCATCTATGTTTGGGGTGGTCACTAACCGATGCGTATCTTTTGCTTTTCATTGGATGCTATTTCTAAGGGGGCGGACCCCAAGCTTAGTGCACAACCGAATGTTGGGGAAGGGGAGGGTGGGGTTCGAAAAATACTAAGCAGACACACGCCCGCTTGCAGCTGCGCTTGTTGGTGAACATACGCTTCTGAATTAAAGGCAGCTCATCGGAGTGGTTCCACCAACGATCTTCCGTTTTCTGCCGAAATCCGAGGCTCCACAGGGTTGGTAAACTGATTTCGCACATGGGCGGCGCGTACGAGACTCCTGAAGAGCAACTAAACTTGATTGCACTCCATATGTTTAACTCTCATAATACATTCTTATTTTTGTATAAGTACAGAACAGCCGTTATAGGCTCAGCGATTCGACAATGCATAGCATAGAATGTACTTCTTGGGATAAGTTGCTTTTCGATCTATCTAATTAACTTAATTCTATCTTATCAGTTTCATAGGTTTTATCTGCACTAAGCTATATTTTTTTGCGCACAAATGATATACGCACACCCATAACCCATCTCCCATCCCCTCAGAGGCAAAACTATTCGGATTTCTACAACTCAAAATTACATTCACATAAGTTGCATACCACACTGATATGCGCCATAAGCACAGCTTTAAATTTCTTCGACAGTGAGTGTGCGCGCAACTGCCAAGGTGGCACATACTCAACCTGTCATTCATTAAGTCATTTAGTAAGTTATTCAGTCAGTTGACATGCTCAACGTTAGCGCTGATTTTATTGTCTGCCAACACGTTGAAAGTGCGTAAAACTTCTAAAGTCACTGTTGAAGATTCTTTTTCATCATCTTCATCTTCTTCTTTTGCCATAACTTTTGCATAAGCGCTGCGTCAACAGCAAACATGCGAAAATAATAATGATAGCAGCAATAACTCAACAGCAACAACAGCAAAAATAGGCAGCCTTTATTTTCGTACCATTCAAGTTCTGAAACAACTCAACTATTCAAGAGTGTTCAAACTGGTGTTGAAGCTGGTTTTTGGAAGGCATCTTTTGAGCTGCCTGCTGCCATTGTTTATTGCTCCAACGCGGCAATGCGTTGACAGCCGAAATTGCAGCCAACTTTGAACGTTGCACATCATACTCATATTTCGCGCGCTCAGCTGCTAGTCAGTGTGTGCGCGCTTTTTCCAGTTGCATTCAGTGGCAAAGATGCCGACGCCACCATGCAAGCAATCACCCGAATTTATGAGTTTGCCAAACAAAAGGTTTCATTGTGTTGTTGCCACCGCTGGGGCTGCTTCTGCTGCTGTTGCTGCAACAAGCATTTTTGTTCTTGTCCTTTATTGTTTTTGGCAATCGTCGTTGGCTTCCTTGCGCTTTTTTTTACCTTATTTTGGTGAAATTTTCGTTTGCATCCTTTTGTTTTGGTAAAAGCTATTGAAAATTAAAATTGCCTTCATTCATTCAACATACCCGCAAACGGCCACACACACACACACTCGTATGCTTAGTCACATACTCACACACACTCACTAGCAATTGCTGCGCGCTGCTTGGCGAAGACAGGTGGTTTTTGAAAAGTTGAAAAGTGGCCGGGAAAAGGCACAAAAGTTTATTGTAAACTTTGATGAAGGTAATAACTACTTACCACACTCGCTGCTTGCAGAGGTGTGAAATGAATGCTCGCGGATGCTGAAGCAATAAGTTTCCACCGACCTTGGAAGTTGCGAAGTAGAGCAATGGTTTGATTGAGCGACAATCAGGAGGATGTTATGTGACTGAACAACTTGCAATTCGCTTAGAGCAGTAGCTTATGCAAGTGTGGCGGACTACTGTGAATGAAAGAAAATATGAAAGTTTTCAAAATTTCCGCAATTTTTTTAACAAAAAATTTTTTATGGGATAAATATTGTGTTCAAAAGTATGCATATATAGTATGTACATACATTATACCGAGCCACCTTATAGGGGGGAAAAATCGCCGTACACCATGAGTCTAAAATAACTTATATCGATATTTTTGTATTGGGTAGATAATTTTTTAATTTCAAAGTGCATTAACCTCGAGTACCCTGTTCCAGTCATTATCTATCAGATCTCAGTTCTGCTCACCCTAACATACCACCCTAATGTCAGTAATTTAAAGCCTTCCAAAAACCTTTAAATACATTTTTTTATTGAAAAATGTATAACTTTTTAAACAAAAATTTCACCGAATGTAGGTGTCACCGAATATGTGAAACTTAAGGGTCAGGTTAGGCAAAAAAAAAACATTGTAAGATTCTCGAATTTTATTTAGTTTAAAAGTATTTACATCGATACAAACAACTTCATTTTAGGTACATTTGGAACGTAATCAAATAACTTTTCAGTAAATCAGTTTGTTTATGTATTCACATTTCAACGCATCTTCTAATGTGGGTACAGGGCCGGATCTACGGGGGAGAAATAGGGGGAATTCATCTTCATCTTCATCTTCATATTCATCTTCATCTTCATCTTCATCTTCATCTTCATCTTCATCTTCAT
>NW_023458562.1:15872161-15905735 GCF_013731165.1 Rhagoletis pomonella
CTTCATCTTCATCTTCATCTTCATCTTCATCTTCATCTTCATCTTCACCTTCATCTTTATCTGCCTCCAAGGTATTTATGTTTGTAGGTTGCGATATATAGACGATTTGAACTTCATTTGGGAACCAGCGAATTCCTATGAAAAGTCACTGCCGGTCGTGTTTGCAAATATTTTATAAGCCCTTTGAGAATTACTGCCATGAGATAGTAATAAGTGAAGGAAATTTTAATACTCTCACACAAAACCCTTAGTAGTCTTGATTTTGCTGAGATTGTCCCTCCTTTTAGCTTTACTTACATAGCTCTATCTCTCTCACTCTTGCTGACGGTTCTTCATCCAGACAGTTGTCACTTTATTTTCATGCGCTGAGCGTCTTATCTGCAAACACCTGACCCGCCGCTCTTCCGCTGTTCCGCATTCATTACATCGCCTTTCTGGTGCAGTTCTTTTTGCCCAAACAATGCAAGCGCTTAAATAATGGTCCAAAGTGCTTAACTAATTAAAATTGTTTTCTTGTACATCGAGTAAAGGAAAAGGCAATGTTAATGAAATTTGCGCTTTTTGTGCGACAACAATGTGTTTGGAGATTTGTTGTTTTTCCAGAGGCGCTTAATTGTTGCAACGAATTTGCAGCTGGCATCTGCGGGACTAGTAGGACTACAATGCAGTATGTTGATGACCGGAGCGAAGTGCAGCGGCAAGAGTGAGCAGGTATACTAGTATACTACCTTGTATTATCTACTCGCGGGTAACGGTGAAGCTGCTGATGTCGCCGCTGTTAACTGCTGCCAAATATCTTTTCCATTGTTGTTGTCCGTTCTTTTACATAATACTTTCCTTTAAGCATTATTTTTTGTACTCCTGCGTTTGTTGTTGTTGTATTTATTATTTAAATGCTCTTTTGTCGTCGCTATCTTCGCTTTTGTTCAGCTTTTGTTGTACTTAGTTCTTGATTTTTGCTTTGCTTTTTCGAAACAACGCTTTTATTACAAATCTTCTTGTTCTCCTTTTTTTATTATTATTTTTGTCAGTAATTTTCTATACATACATACTACATACATATATAATTGTCATTGTGTTCGTGCTCTGCATTTGCAAATTAACGCCGCTTTTGCTTGTTCCAAAAGTGCCACCACTCCTTACTGCGACATCAACGTTAAGGACGCTGCTGCGTCAGTTGCTTTGTTTTCACCACTTCGTCGCTTCTGGGTTAATTACTGTCACTGGCAACCACTTCAGCTCTCAATTGGTGTCTCTTGCGCTCACTACTTTACTATAAAAGTTCGCTCAGCTGCTTGTTCCTTTCGTTGACCACTTGTGTGTAGTCATTAGCAAGGTACTTACTTTAGTGCGCTTTGTTTTGTGGCATGGGAACTTTTTGTTGAGTGCATTTTTTACGTTCTCCTAATTAAAAATAAATTTTAGAATTCAAAAACAAATTGTGTAACCAACGAATTTGTTAAAGTTCTCGAATATGTCCGACTCTTGAAATGGTTTATTGAAAGGAGAGTTGAGAAAGAGGCCATAGGAATACATCTGGAGAGCCGTGGGATTCTCGAAAAGATCATATCGAATTAGACGTAAACACTAGAAGCCTGCAATGGACCTCTTCCTCATAGATCGTAAAATAATGACAATTCACGATGCCGCGACCCGCTAATAAAACAGCAGGCCGACTACAGAGAAGATGAAAAACTCCAAAAAATCATATCAATATATTCTCTTTCGGGAATAAACTCCCTGGTCGTACCCTTTCTTGAAAGCTCATCGACCATACAGTTTCTCTATGTATCCCTGCGAATAGAAACCCAAATGTGGTTAACA
This sequence comes from Rhagoletis pomonella, assembly GCF_013731165.1. NCBI lineage: Eukaryota > Metazoa > Arthropoda > Insecta > Diptera > Tephritidae > Rhagoletis > Rhagoletis pomonella. The sequence continues at coordinate 15,873,986 of NW_023458562.1, forward strand.
CTCCTTGGTCTAGTCATCTTCTGTAGCGATCGAAACTGCTTATTTCAGTATTAATAATGATGAAGCTCACAACACCAATTGTCTTTAAAAATTTTATGGGTTCCGAGTGTATTTACAGCCGGCATAATACCTAATAGATACTACATACAGTAGTCCGTCAATCGAGATGAATAATTGAAGAAAAGTTTTCTGGTGCTATCTTTGAATAGGTCCATACTGCCTTCTTCTGCTTCTTATCTAGAGCTGCAACTACCTCAGCGACTTTGTCCGATCCCAGTTGTTTCTCTTCTGTGCCAACTGCCCACAATCGGAAATTTCAACTAAAGCCAAGTCCTTTCCCACCTGCCATTTACATTGCAAAGCAGACCTTACTCCTCCTCTTTCACCTCAATAAGGTGCCCCCTTGCAGACATTTGTGTCCATTCGAACGACATTACAGAGCCAGCTACGATAGTACGACCCATGATAGCTTATGGAGCCATCATTTGGCCGATAGAACTACACAACTTGGAACAATCGAAGCGCCCTCTAAGATACAAAGGCTGGCATGTGTATGCATAACTGGAGCCATAAAAACGAAAAGAGCTTTACTAATGCTGACTGGTACCAATATCGGGGCAGAAGGGTTTCTTTGTCATAGGCAGTTGGATATTCTTATGAAGAGGTGCCCGGATATTGCAATAACGAGAGATACCATGCATCCGAGGTTCAGCTTTACAAAGAGGTTCAAAACTGATCTGGGTAATAAGAAGAGCTGGGCAGGCATATCCGACACATATCGGATAAACCAAAATATTATTACCTGGTACACTGATGGCTCATTGACTGAAGAGGGTACCTGGGTAGGTGTAGTTTGACCGAGATTAAGATACTCGGAACCCATAGGAAAACATATGTATGTCAATATTTCAGGCTGAAACATACGCCACAGAAAGATGCGCGGACTTTAATATCAAACTATTGGAATCAGCACATCGCGATCTTGACTGCCCCTGAGATGTGATCAGGTAACATTTAAATCTTTTAAGCCTCTTTGAGTAATTTCACAGAGGGTGCTCTCAAACTTCCCTCTGGCAGTGATCGCTATGGCATACGCATATAGCCTTGACGTATGCACAGAGCACTGTTTCACCACACTGAAAGGCACCACGTAATTCGGTCGTCAGTTGGTACAGGGCTGTGTCCGTGGATCTTCCAGCTCTGTATGAATGCTGGCAAGAGTTCAGGATTCTTAGTTTGTGTGCGCCCTTTTCATGAAGTTTACGTCTAGCCAAAATTAATGTTATCTTATTTAAGCTCAACCAATGACATCTTTTTTCTTCAATATCGCTGGCTATGTTGCGTTTAATGGAGCAGTTTTCTTTGCTATTGTTCTCGTCATATTGCGTGCAACCCTTCTGGCACTTTCATACAACTAACCAGCATCAATTACACACAATCGGCACTATTCTTTTGTCCTTTTCCTCAACCTCATCGCTACTCCACAATTGCACTCCACGCAGCTCTTCAAAGTCACTTAACTCAATGCCAATGGCATACAACGATGCCACAGCAAGCCCGCTCAATCAAATTGCAGCAAATTGTCACAAAAACGCTTGGGGTTGTAGGTGGCAGATTTTCATGGAACAAGCAAAAATATGTTGTGCATTCTTACAAGCAAAAAAAAAACATATTGCACATTGGTGCACACTCGTTCATACATATTTTTGTATATCTGTATAGTATATCAACAAGATATACATATGCATGCACTCTTTGATATTTTTTTTTGGTTTTTAATTTTTCTTTGTTGCATTGTTTTCTTGTTTGGTTTTTTTTTTAGTTGCTCCATTTTTTCGGGCGACGGCTGTGCTACCGACGCTGGTTCTGATTGTTATGCACATTTCGATGAAAAATGCATGAAATGTTTTGTCGTGGTATTTGAGGGTACAACAATAACAACAATGATAGTTACAATAACAACAAAAATAAGAAAACTCTGCTGCCACCATGTGTGCGTGTTTTATTTTTCCCCTCTTTTTTTGGCATTTTTGCTGCTCCTCGACGATGTTGTTGTGCATAGTTAATGAGCGGAAATATATGTACACAAAAAAAAATAGTATACTAGTAAGAAGAAGCATGTAGTAAAAAGTATCAGTTGACACAAAGAAATGCATTGGTAAAAAAGTTGTTAAACGTTGAAAGTTGTCAGCCAGTAAATACTCATTGTGCCACAAGGGGTTTCGTGTGATTACACAAGAGAGCTGACGATATACATACATGCATATGTAGTACTTGTGTGCACATTAGGGTGGTCCACAGCTTCCTACCAGAATTGAAGAATATCGAAAATAGGGATAAACGTTTGAAGAAAATACCTTCCTAGACATCGAGGGTCCTTTCGAAATACCTCGCCTGAGGCAATCACGTCAGCTCTATCGGTCCTGAGCATCGAATAACAGCTCATTGTGCGACTGGAACTGTCAGGAGTATCGCTGGACGGAGGTTCTGTCTCCCCTACGGTGGATTATGCCAATTAGTGAGTTGTTGCCGGCCCTGGAAGGGGGCTCCAAGGTCATTGCATGCGATGACGATCTTGCGCTGGTTGTGAGTGGAAAATTCCCACAAACTCGATGCGATATCAGGCAGGACAAACTAATTGAAAGATGGACCAAGGAGAAAGGCCTGGTTGATAACCCGCACAAAACTGTCCTGCGGTGGAATTCTGACTATTGCTACGCTAAATTTTCGTCGCCAAAATTCTTTAAACGAAAAGCAATGGGCCCAACAGACGGTATACAATATGGGAAAAGTAGCAGAAGAAATGTGTAATCAGCGAATGCTGGCAGTATGTGATGCACGTGTCTAGACGTTGGACGTTGTTAAGCGCGCTGTTTATCCTTTTGCAGATCAATATTAGCGATAGCGAATGTTGGAATCCGGCTGCGAATCTGCAAAATATCTTGGTCTAGTACTTATAGTAAGCTGAACTGGGTTCAAAATGTAAAAGAACGCGTTAAGAAAGCAACGGCAGCCCTCTGCAGCAGTAAGGGGGTAATTGGACGTAGGTGGATGCTGTGGTTGTTAGACCTATTCTGCTCTATGGAGTCTTGGTATGGTGGCCAAGTGTCAACAAGAAATCTACAACTGAAGCATTTCAAAAGGTGCCACGAACTACAATGTTTTGTATCAGCGCGGCTCTACGCACAACTCCATCGGAGGCAATGTGTGTTTTACTGGAGGCTGCGGGAACTACCCGGCTAAAGCGATACCCAGGACGGCCATAGCACAGTCCTAAAGAATATAAACCACCCGTGCACGAATCACTATTGTGTACAGGGTTGCCATGAGGAAAAATATACTTACCATCCACTTGAAAAAAATTTACCAAATCCCAATAACTTTTTTAGTTATATTACTAAAAACTAGATATTTGTTCTTTTTTTGAGTTATTTCAATAAAAATTAAAATTTTTTATTAAGGAACTTTTTATTTAACCAAGGATATGGTATTTGAGATCACACTAATGACATCTTTCGGTTTCCTTCAACCAAAAGCGAAAATGATGAAACAACAACGAAAATTCATCATTTGAAAAAAACTACAACTGGAGTCAACCAAAAAACCGCTTGGTGATTTTTCTTATATTTACAAAAATTTCCCATTAACAATTTTTTATTTTATTTTAATTTTTTTTTTTTGTAAAATAATATTGTTTGCGCTTTAACCCAAAATCATAAAAATCAAGGATTATATTTCGTTTTCCTAACCACTGCAGTGTCTTTCAAGCTGAAGTCGCTACCGTGCAGGAGGTGATTGAACACTTACGTACAGTGAAATATAGCAATATCTTCATCTACTCAGATAGTCAGGCGGCACTTAAAGCGCTACACTCGGTCAAACGCAGTTCAAGAACCGTAGCAGACTGCCGCAGTTTTTTTAAGGTGACGGTTGAGCAGTACGCTCTTAACCTGGTATGGGCGCCGGGGTGCTAGATGATGCCAGGCAACAAAAAGGCGGACGAGCTTGCAAGAGGGAGCACATCCGTTCCACTTTTGCAATCCTGGAAAGGTCGAGGCATGCCGCTCGCTACCTGCAAGCTCATTCTAAACGATTTATCTCTTAAATTAGCAAGAGACAGGATAGTCTCAAAACTTGAAGCAATCCAAAACTTATGTGGCCAGAATGGAACCGGAAGCAGTCCAAAGGTCTCCTCGTGCTGAGCAGAGGGAGCTAAGCCACAGTCAAGAGCCTTCTAATAGGTGAGGGGTTCCAAAAATGACTTCTACAGAAGCTGCAGATATGTCGAAGAGCCAGTAACCTTACGGCCTGGTTGTTGTCCGATTTTAAAAATTTTCAACGGTTTTTTTGGTGAGACTCCTAGCAGTGTTCGCACCGAGTTAAGTGGGTCTTGGTGAAGCGGCTGCTAAGATACAGCATTTCATTACAAGTGGGCCCATTTTCAAACATTTCAGGATTTTCTTATTTTGCGTCAAAGTCACATTCCAACTTTCAACAAATTGTATCCAGTTTCTACTGAAACATGGCAGTTTTTGCATTTTTCGACACCGTTACCGTGGTTACCATCAGATTTCGCTCATTTCCAATACCAGGCCACCTTGGTTAGGGGTGACCAATAAATCATGTTGTACTCGAGTTATAGTGTTCACGGTCTGACGGACGGACAGACATCGATTTGTCTTTTCGTTGTGAGCATTTTGGTGTATATGTTACCGGCCAACCCTGATATTAGTACAAACTAGTTTTTCCTATATATATCCATCCAACGCGGAAATAAGTTGTACGCAACAATATTGTTAATTGCGCAGCTGGAGTTGGACTAATGAGTTTTTATACCCGAGCGCACTTGTGCACAAGGGTATTATAATTTTGTTCACATAACGGTTGTTTGTAGCAGCCAAAACGAATCGAGATAGATATAGACATATATATACATAAATGATCAGAATTAAAAGAGAAATCGATTAAGCGGTGACTGTCCGTCCGTCCGTCTGTCCGTCTGTCTGTCCGTGAACACGATAACTCGAGAAAAAATTGAGAAATTGAGATGTCAACAAAATTTTGTAAGTAGGTTTCTCTTTATCCAAGGTATCCCATATAACGGTATTTTCGAAATATGCAAAAACTACGCTATTTCCGCAAATACTGGATCCAAATTGTTGAAAGTTGGTATGCGAAGTAGAAATTTGGCATAAAATAAGACAGTTATGAAATTTTTGGAAAATGGGCGTGGCCCCGCCCACTTATGATAAAAAGCTGTATCTCTGTAGTCCCTTTACCAATCCCCACCAAACTCGCTGAGAACATTACTTAGGCCTTGACTAAGAAACCTGTTGAAAATTTTTGAAATCCGACAAGAACCACGCCCACCTCCCATATAACGGTAATTTACAGAAATACGAAAACTGCGATAAATAAGTAACTATTTAAGCTAATTTACTCAAAATCGACATATGCAATAACCTCTCGGCTGAAAATTATAATTAGGGAAATTTTTGGAAAATGGGTGTGGCACCGCCCACTTATGCCTACATATGTGTATCTCGGTAACCGGTTTACCAATTTCTACCAAACTCGGCACATTTATCAACCTTGGCGTGAAAAATCAATATGCTGAAAAGTTTTGAAATCGGACTAAAATTACTGCCACTTACCATATAACGGTACATTTCAGAAATACGAAAACTCCGATTTTTTAAAAAGCTAAGACGCGAACTTACAACAATTACTTAACAAGACACAAGATGATTGATTACTTACTACGTAAGTGTATATTGATAACCGCCTTACCGATTTCCACCAAACTTGGTCCAATTATTTCAATAAATCATAGTATATTATCGAAATGTTTGGAAAAATACTCTTGCTTATCATGCAGTTTACTGAAAGGCGAAAAAACGATATTTAATATGTGCGCCGGGTAAATAATGTTCGGTTTCGCCCGAACTTATACTTCTTTACTTGTTTTTTTTTTAAATGCGGCTCAAAAATACTGTGGCTCCTGATCCAGTTTAGCTTAGGCAAAACTAGTTTGTCCTAAGATCAGGCTTGGAGCATACATATCGATACCTAAAGGTGCAAAGGTGCCAAGCCAATTTTTTTTCTTAATTTAGTTTTTGATGCAGAATGGCGCGAAATACAAAACTACACCGATATTTCGTCTCTCCTGGACAATTTAAAAAATTAGACTTGGCACCTTTTTACCCTTAGTTGACGATAAGTGTCTAAATCTATCACGTTTATAAAAATAGTCATCATTCGACCATTTGCGCTTACTGTACGTGGAAAACTTCAAAAGCCCGGCGCACAGTGGAGAAGCATCATATAAAATGTGGCGAGAAGTAGTAAATGTGCTCCGATTTTGCCGAAAGTTGTAACGGGGAGTACATTTGCCTAGGAATGGATAAATAAAAAATATTCTTGAAATTAACGGACTGTCCTCCCATTACGGATATGGTAAATTTTATCACATTTCAATGAAATTCGATTTGTAACTTAAATTAATCTAGGAAGACATAAATATGAAATATGGGAAAAATCGGCCAACCGCCACGCCCTTAAGCCATTCGAATTCTGGATTCTCATGTAACAAGGACTAGTAACGATCCTCCAAAATAGAAACAATTTAGTGCAAGATCTATTTTTGCATAAAGAACCCGAGATATATAAAAAATTGTGTGGCTTGGCGACCAGCTGCCACACTAGAGGGCGGGAATGGGAAATTTTTTTCAATTTCATTGAAATTCGGTTTGTAAATATGTAGATTTTAATAAAATGGGGTAGTATTTACCACTACTACGGAGGAGGGAGGGATGGCTGGTCCACATTTTTTTATATTTCTGGATTTTTATGCAAAAATAGATCTTTAACCAAATTCTTGCTATTTTGTAGGAACGTCACTAGTCCTTGCCATATTAGCATACAAAATTCGGATAGCTGGTGGGCGTAGCAGTTCACCGATTTTCAACCAATTTCAGATGTGTGTCTTTTTAGCTTAATCCAAGTTACAAACAGAATTTCATTGGAATTGAATAACATATACCGTATCCGCCTCCTAATGTAGTGGGCGTGGCAGTTCGCAAACTTTTACCAGTTATTACAATTTTTCTTTCCTTAATGAAAGTGGTTCAAATAGCAAATTTGAGCAAAATCGAGCCCCGTTTACTATCTTTCCCTGCAACTTTTATCGGGAGCTACCAGTGTGAAGCGTTCAGTCTATGGAAGGTTGACGATACGGACGCAGAAGAGTTTTGTAGGAACCACATTCCACCGCACGGCGCCGCAAACTTCTTCTACTCCCCAGAAAAACACTAAAAATGCATAATATGACAGAATTGTCCTTAACTCTGCAAGGACTTGAAAAAAGTATGCGGACATGATTTGGAGCTACCCTTGCATACTATTAAACATGATATTGAAGATGAAGATAAATCCAGTTCCAATCGATCATTCAACTAAAATTGCTGATCCCGGAAAATGCGTATTCAAATTCTTATGTAAAAATTCTATTCATACAACACCGACTTCCTGTGTCCTTTGATAATTTCTAGAGTAGGTTTTCTCAGGAAAAATTTCTTAAAACCTGTTAGTGGACATGTTTAGAATCGAATCAATCACTTAGTTGGATATTTCCACACATTTCGTAATTAGGACTTTGTGCCACTCTCAGACCACTTTGCGGCGGCACAATAAAAAAATCACCAAATTCAAAATCAATTAATACTGGCTTCTTCCATTCCATTTTATATAATTCTGGGGCAGCAGTAAAATCGTAAAAAGTGGATTTTCCTGTGTATTTTTCGACCACCCTAGTGTAGATGCATATCAATGTAAGTATGTAAAAATAATATATGTATAGAATACTATTACTTGCATGAAATGGAGCTGTGGCAACAGAAGAGGAGCTTGTGGCACATGTGCAGAACATCAGGAAAATTAGCTTTAAGAGAAATAAAATTGAAGAATAGGATTTAATTATTTTACAAAACTCTATAAATTCTAGTATAAGCACTTTCCGTTTGATTGAAAAAATGTTTTTAATAACGGCAACCTCTGTGCCTAGTGTTTAACTTGTTAAATGTGTTGGCCGAAATCGGTGTACACTTTGCTTATAATTGTGAAGGTACACATTTTTAGGATTTTTATAGCATACTGAGGATGGGGGCCTCCAATATTATTAACTTAAGCTTTACTTACCGATAATTTCGACTCGCAAGCAAGGTATCTGATGAAGAACTCTTGATCCTATAATGTGCAATAGCCGTCCCGAATTTCAAGAAATTCAATTCGGTTTCATTTGGTCAGTTCTGTTTCTATAAGTATTTCAGTTTGCATACTTTTAGGCACTCTGCTAGAAAATATGCACACCCGTCGCTTTGCTTGTGGGTGTAGAACTGGTCGCTTCCGCGCGGTCTATTCTGGGAAACGCTGGACGACATACCAACCTTATGGACTAACCTCAACGGTGATTACCTCTTTTCGTTCTGGACTATTATTTTAACGTAAAGTTCAGGATTTGTCCATCTGATTATGTCACCTGAGTAGGGGGTTGAATGCCACGACTATCCACCGTTCGGTTAAAACCATGGTTGGCCTCAGAGTACATTTCAACCCCGTTGCCGTTGTGTTGGATTCCCAGGTGCGATTGAGACGACACTCCCATCTTTGCGCTCGATTCAGCTCTGAACGGCCTTATAAACACGTGCGTCATTACTCGCTATGGCCTCCTTCGAAAATAACCGCGGCAGGGGTGAACCGAAGTGGTCGAAGACAGCAAAATCGGCACCTGGGTCGGTCTAGGGGATACTACCACCTCAGCAGGGAGCCGAGTTAGGACGTCCTATTTAAGCGGTCGACCTAACTTAATCTCTGTGCCTGCCTAGGAAGTTGGGAACCCAACACACTCTATATTGGACAAGGACTTGTAGGCAAAATTGTCTTCAGCTCAGTAAATAGCCATGGGCGGGCTACTAAGCCCAAACATCGAGCTGGCTCGGACAAAAGAGCCCGTGCTGACTGTTGCTACTGAAAGTCTGGAGTGCAAAGGCAGCCAGAGTGCTGACAGCACTGAGAAGTAATCTTAGATGCTTGAGTAGGCCAAAAGATTGATAAACAGCGGCGCTGTACCTAAGAGGGAGCTTCTGGGGATGATAAAGAACCACGTATGGACTTGGAAAAAGTAGGATATCCCTAGATGGGAAAAACCCCACATCGGTAAAAGCGTTCTAAATGTTCGGCAAAGTCGCCAACTAGGTGAATTCCATTTTCCTGACCGTCAAGGACTGAGGGATAGAGGACGGTGCTATAGGCAGCGAAGAGTGGACAAGGGTTGCTTCTGCTATGTCTGTCGTCTTTTTGAGGTTAGGCTGAAGTAACTCGCTTGGGTCTGGCATCCTTCCGAAACCAAGCTATTTTCCAAGATAATTCGTGGTCAAAGTTCCCGTGTGTCCCGTAGGCATTTTAAACCGACCAGAATCTTTTTCTTTCTCTTAAGCATGCTTGAGAGGGGGAGTTATTTCACTACTTCTTTGGATTGCCGTCTATCTATTAAGAAATTAGAAGGAAAGCGACTGTCGGTTGGTCGCCTATGCTGATGGCGTAGCTGGTAGTTACATATAAGTTTCTAGGCAGCTGCATGAAATTTTATTTTTTTGCAAGAAGATATAAAATCCCGACTTTCCTGCATCTCTCATTGGGATGCTTTCCTGCAACTCTCTTCGTCCGGCCCCCGTTAACCTTCTTTCGATGTTCGGATTTCAGAATACCTTGGTTGTCATGATCAAGTCAAGAGGAGTGCCTGGCATTGATTGTAACCGCAGGCCTTCCTGAATTCGGATATCGGGAAGAGGGTTAAGACCGCCTCGCTAGCCTTATATTGGTGCAAAGGGGCCTTTGGAAACCGTCCAGTTGGTGAAGAGCATTCCTCAAGACCATGTTCGATAAGGGCACTTTAGACGACCTCTACCCTCGCACTTAACGCAATGCTAAAAATTCTAACCGTAGATATAGTCAACGAACCTTCCGCTTCTGACTTACTCCGGGATTCTAAATAGCTTGGAGTACTTTCCGGATCGAACCAACCACTACATAGCGATGCTGGGTTGCTTATTTGAATTCAAGCGCAAAGCAATATCGTAGGAAACTGACAGCATGACGGGTCACTCATAAGGAATTATAGCCACGTGACTGAAATGTTCGGGTTTTTACTGGATACATGTGTTGGTGAAGCTCTAGAATTCAAGAGCTTTTCTACCACAAAACCTTAGACGTTACCATTCAACACTTCCTTCTCCTTTTACTTTGTACTCACTCCTTCTCTTATTGGTGCTAGTCTAAGCGCGCCTTCATTTAACTTATATAATCTCATCTAACCTATAGTTTTAACTATGTTCCTTATGAGTAGGAGTAGAAAGCTCAAATGGAGTTTAGCATTGTGTGACTATTTCCTTGCGCTATCGACATCATTGATTAATGATCCATGTGGTTCTCGACTGTCCAATTTGTTCTGAAGACCGTGGGGGCTAGCTACGCCTGGCGACGATATTAGCAAGCGTGAGGACCTCTCTTGGGACTCGATGATGAAAGGATGGGTGTTCAAAAGCAAAAGCTCCTGAGTTTTGTCGGATTTTTAGTACGGCACTGACAGAGTCTAAATAAGTTATTCTGTTTTGGTTTGCACTTTCCAAGTAAATACATATATCTATTTAGAGGCACTTTAAAATATCTTTCTTTTGATATAAATATTGCATACAATTTTTCTGCTTTAATTTTAAGTTACATGCCACCATATTTACGTGGAAGATTTCATAATGAAACATAGTCCTTGAAATGTTTATTCCAATATTTCGTTCACAAACTCACATTCACAATTTATATTTCCAGACTGCTTTGCACATAAGTCAGTGCGAGCAATGACTAGGGCAGAGGCTGCAAGAAAAGTCCAATGGCCTTTCCTCTTCATCGACTTTTCTCCCAATTCGTGCAGCTAATTGAGGCATAAACTGAGTAACGATTGCAGGTATGCAAATGATAAGGAATGTGGTTGATATGTGCTGAATACTAATACTACATACAACAAAGGAAAACGTGCAACATACATACATACATGAAATCCTCTAGCGAAGCAAGAATATGAGGAAAAATTTGAAGAGGAACTTGAAATCAGGACGATTTAACGAGTGAGCTGAAAAACAAAGGTCACTTACAAGCAAATCTAAGTAAGAATAGACGAATACGAATGCAACTGCTGATACAAAAAAAAAAAAACAACCACACTAACACAAATAAGCAAAGAGGTAAACAACACTCGTGCTCAGCAACAATTGATTCAGCCAGCCAAAACGAAACGAGAAGCGATGAAATGAAACAATGCAACGACCTGCTCAAAAACCAAACAAAACAACGGAACAATCAATCAATCATGTATTGTAGCATCGAATGAATCAACCACTCAAGCTACTTTGCAGCTAAGTACTCTAGTCGTCAAGAATACGCTACGTTCTACTAGTACTGTGAATAACTACAACTGCATACAATAGCCAAAAAAAAATGTGAGCAGAAGGATTAATTGGGGGTAAAGGCTCAGATAATAGGACTGGAAACAATGGAAGATTTGATGAACTTAGAAGTATGCTTAATGTGTATGTGTAAAGGCAGTGTTACACGACTGATCATTTGCCCAAAATTTGGTGCAAATTTTATCACAATCGTGTAAATGCACAAAAACTTTTTTCAATACCAATCAAGAAAAACAAATTCAAATTTTTCCATAGAAGTTCGCTGTATTGTACCAATCGTGTGACTACAAAAAAAATATTCGCTGCAATTTTTTTTTTTTTTTGTACCAATAGCCCAATATAAAAAAATGTACGATCCTGTACAAAAGTACCAATCGTGTGACACTGCCTTAAGATACAAACAAAAGAAGAAAAACAGTCGCAAGATTTTGACTGGATTAAAGTAAGACTGCTATTTTGTTCTTGTATAATAGGTTTAGGCAGAGAGAAAGAGGACATTGTCAAAATCTCGCAAATTATTTTGGGATCTCAAGGTCGTTATGAAGGAAATTAGGTTCAGAAGGACTATAATAATCTTTAACTTACAGATAGAAATGAAAGAATAATTTTGCGAACCACCATTTAGGTTGGATGGTTATATTTTTAAAAAGCTATAGAATGATCCTAGATGGGCCGTTGACAAAGAAAATAAAGATTGCTCTCTTACAATAAGGTGGAACCTATCTTTTTCTTCTTGTCTATTGGCGCGGTAAAAGGTCATACCTGCAAACATTGTTGACCGCGAAAATGAGCTTACGCGTTTTTCTTCGCCGCCAACTATGTTAAGAGTCTTTCTTTGCCGAGGGTTTTTTTAAGTGTGTTTATTCGCGGTCAACTTTTGAGCTCACGTCTTTAGTCGCGTCTAGTGACGACATGTTCATGGATAATGAAATATTTTACCCAAAATTCATAACTCAATTGAACCTCATTTGAATTTAATAAAGTGCAATGAATGAAAGTGCAAACGTGATGTTTTTTTACAATAACTTTTTTTTTTACACAAGTTTAAGGGGGAAAGGATTTAAACCAGAACGTGGCGAACAATGGCCTCCTATTGAGTCCTTAGTTTCAAGATTACACTTGCTTCATGTGTCATGGCAACTGGGCCCGTAGCTAATCTATAGAAGTTGCTTGCCGCAAGTCGAGGCCTGTTTAAGCCACCAGACTTAATACTAAGAACGGCCCCATTGTACTTTAACACCAGGGATATTCACCAAATTGAGCACGTAAGCTGGCAATCGGGTAAAAGAGCTGATTAGCTCAAATCAACAAACGTTGTCAAAGAGCTAATCAGATTTTCTGCTCAAGTGCCAGGTCACTTGCTCACTTTGGCGAATACCCATAATATTAATATTTGCACACACATAAAAATACATATATGTAATATTGGCAGTAAGCTAACTTCTCATTGTGTAAGCATTCCGAAATCAATGCGAGACAGTCTAGTACCGTTTTTGTTAATGTATTGTGTACTTGAGTGCCGTTTTTGTATATGTGTTGTGTACATTGATACCCTGCAGTAAATCGCGCTAGTTCAAGACTAGCGCAGAACTAGCCGTTTAAGAGACAGTACTGGTTCTCGATCTATCCCAACGCAATGCTTTCAACTGTCTCTTTTTACATGGTGATGTCCACGAAGTGGAAATTGCCCCCCTCTGCAGAACTTTTGAACTAGTTCTGCACTGGTTCGATTTTGGACACATCTGCGACAATAAGTTTTTTATTTAAAAAAATTCTGATTATTAGATTTTTTTATTTTTTCGTTTTTTCTGTACTTTTAGAGATTGCATTCTATTAAATTTGTATTTATTTTTTTTTATTTTGTTTAAATTAAATTTGATCACTTTCTCTTCAATTTTTAAGCGGCACTCATTAACTTAAATTTCTTAAATCTGAAAATCGCAACTGCCTTCACCGCGATTTGAACTCGTGACCAACGATGTTAGAGTCGGAGGTCGTATTGTACGAGAAGTGAGAATTTGTGCATTTACTTCTCAACAGAGCGCAACTAAACACCGAAAGTTTTAACTGTCCCTCTCTGCAGCCGTTTTGCACTAGATCAGAGATGGTTCTGAAATGTGTAGGGCGGAACTAGCGCTTTAAGAGACTGTCTCTAAATTTTACTGCAGGGTATTAATAAACGTATGTGTTCCTTTTCTTTCGTACGTGTTTATTGATATATCTGTACTGTAGTGTTTTCGGACGGTACTAGCTCTTACTGCCAATATAGGAGTATTACATATATGTGAAAATATCTTTGCAAAAGACTAGCCTTAGGCTTAACGCCATCTAAAAAATTAGCAATAAGATTCTAACTTATAAATAGTTGAAATAAGGAAATTTTAACATCCTGTGCCATAAAAAAAAGGAAACGTTATCTATGTCCAAATAACCATAATTGATAGCAACCCCAACTGTAAAAAATTGAATTTCTGCAATGTTTTATAGTGGCACACAACTCGTTGCTTAGTTCTTTGTACCTACATATGTACTTAAGTTCTAGTTTTGCTTTAATTTTGCTTCTTACAACTGTACTTTTTTTACACTTTCACAGAGGGAACTTTTAATTTGTTGACAAGATTTTTAAAACTGCTAATTAGTTTTTGCTTTACGAAAACCGCAAAGTACAAAACAGCGTGTGAAGCAAAATTGTATGTAAGTAATAATGATGGAAATGACGAATTAAAGGAAAGGGGAGCGGGGAAAGCGAAGTGATGGACCGAACAGTTGACGCTAGACAGGGAAAAACTTCGAGCATGAAAGTGGTAAAATGCTTCAAAGTATGTACATTACGGCGGAGTAATTTTATTTCGAAAAAAGTGTATGGCATATTCGAATTCTGCGTTCGATTCTAAGCAAAAATGGTGAACAAACTGTATACCAAAAATTAGTTTGACCCTTCCAATTTTTAAAAGAAAAATCAGTGTATTATAATTTTTTCTGAACGAAATTAATTTTTCATTTATAAAACTTTGTGTGTTTCTTCATACAATACACTGCTGTTTCTTTTCAAAATTCGGAGGGTCAAACGTCATTTTTGGTATGTAGTTATTTGTTATTTTATATTCGAAGTCTGTGCTCGATTCTAAGCAAAAATGGTGAACAAACTGTATACCAAAAATTATGTTTGGCCCTCCCAATTTTTAAAAGAAAAACCAGTGTATTATAATTTTTTCCGAACGAAATTAATTTTTCATTTTTAAAGTTTTGTGTTTTCATCATACAATATATATTCTTTTCAAAATTCGGAGGGTCAACCGTCATTATTGGTATGTAGTTATTTGTAGAATTTGAACCTGCTATACACTTTCTTCGAAAATTGTGCTCCGCACAAATTAATCCGCCCGAATGTGCATATGTACATACAAAGCGTGTAGAAGAAGTTGCCAGCTGTGGTTCTTGCAATTGCTTTCAGCGACCACGAAAACCAACGCAAACTATTTGGCTTTAAGCTATTACCACTTTGAAGACACATTTGTGTAAAACTTTGTATTCTTCTTATGACCGACACTACTTTGTAACTTTCAACGTGAACAACATTTGCAAACAACAACGCTCAAAAACTGTGACATGATGTCAATACATAATGCGTGATGAAGGAACTGAAGGGAGATTGCAGAATGCTCTGCTTCTGCTTTTCATCGCAGTGTCCTATTTTCTCGCAACATATTTCACTTTGTTGTTAATGATGTGAGAAAATGTTTGTAATTGAGTTAACAGCAGTAAAAGCAGCGGAAAATACGACGAAAATGAATGCACAACTAGCTGGCTAAGTTCTGCTTCTTAGAGAGAGAGAGAGAGAGAGAGAAAATGTAACTAAAATTAACAAGTTTCTACAAGTATTACTATAATGATTATAGTTATCAGTACCGTATGCGTTACCATTACAATTAACATTACCGTTATCAATACAATTCGAATTAACATTACCATTACAATTACCATTTCCATTACTATTAACACTACAATTACCATTTCCATTAACATTAACATTAAAATTAACATTACCATTACCATAAACATTTGAATTACCACTACCATTACCATTACTATTAAAATTACGATTACCATTTCCATAACCATAAATATAACCTCTGCAATCCCTATAGCCTAATGGTAACCATTACCATTACAATTACCGTTTTCATTACTATTAACTTAACCAGTTTCAATATAATTATCATTACCATTGCCCTTATCATTTCAATTACCAACATAACTACATTTTACGTAGCAATTACGATTACCATTACAATTACTCTTATCATAATTACTCCCATCACAATTATAATTACCATAACTATGATCGTTACCATAACCATTCCTGTTATAAGAACCATTACCATTATATTGCCATTAGCGTTACCCTTACCATTACCATTACCATTACCATTAGCAAATATGTATTGAACTTTCATCCCATCTCTACTCTCGCCAAAAAGGAAAGGTGTCAACTCCATCACTACATCCGCTTTGGAGCTCAATCAAACAAACCAGTGAGTGACCATTCAAGCATTCAAGCCACCAAAAAGCCAGCTAGCAGTCAACAAAAGTTAGTACTTGTGAGAGCATATAACAAGAAAGCTACAAAAAACAACAACAACCGCTAGTTAACCAACCGGCGACCGCTAAATGCCAGCTGCCAGCCGCCAACTGCCAACTGTCAACTAACAACAGCCAACCCTCAAATGACGCCATAGCTCTTGCTCCTGCTGCAGCTGCTCTACCTCAGTTCACAGCAAGTACTCGCAGTACTTGCTATTTTTTCTTTGTTTGCCCCTTCCAGCCAGTTGTGAAAGTGTTGTGAAATAGTTTGTTCGCGTCTGAAGTGTCTCTTTGGGGGTATTAAGTTTTGTTGACAACGAGTTGACGCAATGAATGACGTGAATGAAGATGCGGGCAGCGCGGTGGGGTGAACAGAAATCTGTACAACAATGGAAAGTATTTTAGAGCATTGGGAAGATTGTGGGAGAGCGGCTATGCTTTAGGATTTGAGGGGTGGAAAGGTGCTTGCCATTTTACATGATGGTCTACTTATTGAGGGTAGGGCCTGTGAAGTGGAATCGATTGTAATATTTAAGGGGTATTTTTGTAGTAAATTTAGTTTCTACTGTGTGGCTGTCAGGGCGCTTGAAGTACTTTGTTGACTGTGTAATACTTAGTAGTTGGAAATAAATTCGTTACATTCCTTACGTAGGTGCTGTGGTAATATCAAATTAAAGTTTTTGGCTAAGTTTTGTAATTGCGTTGAGCTAGATATGCAGCACAATAGCCGAAGTATACAGTGATCTATGCGGAGTGGGTGCAATGAACTTTCATAACTGAAGGGTAGGAAAAATGTAGCCTAATGTGGCTCTGCCCTACAGGGTATTTCTTCGATGCCCGCATTTGGGACTTGTATCGTCTTCACAAAAAGCCAGATTTATTTATCTCATTTTCTGGAAACATAGTCGCTTTCGAGAAAAAATTCAACTACATTCGTAACTTATGCTTGCTTGCTGAGCAAATTTTTTTATGAAGCTTGTAAAAATTCTTTCATAATCCTAATACTAATTGTGCTCCTGAGTACCACCATTCCTATTTTTTTATGTATATCCCTGCCTTTCTTACTAAGCGCTGCGTTAATGGTGTATTGGCTTTGAACGCATCTCTCCGGGCAGAAAAACTGGTCGCAATGACAAGTGTCCAGCGCTGCCAGCGTAGGATACTTCTAGGTAGTATAACTAAAGTTCTTTGAAGCCAATGTCTCAAGCTGCGATGAAGTGCATCCTAAGATTACGCCTGTCACATACATTCGTAATATTCTCTAAAAATCACTGTCTTTCGAAGGCTGGTTGACTTATTTGCATTTCATTTGCTTTCAGCTTGTTCTCCAGCTCCTCCATCAGCTCATCGTCTGGAATAGCATTTAGATTTTCGATGATTACTGGAGCCACGCCTGAAATAGAGATTTAAATTATTTAAAGCGCGTATCACAGCCATGTCACACCAGCGCTTCTTATGGATAGTTAAAGCCATCTATTTTAACTTACATATATTTCTAACCTACGTATCCGTAATCCTCTTGTTAGGACTTTTAAAGTGATTCACTTATATTCGTTACGTCTCTTTGAATTTGAGGTTCTCTTATGTGGGTTTTTTTTTCGAAGTAAGTGCTTATGGGCTCTATCTTTATACCTTTCATGAACATGAAATGCGATTATAACTTTTGATCCGATGTTTGTACGTACCAGAAGGAAAAGAGATATGCCCATGAAAATGAATATGTACTTAAATGATCAAAACCTCGAGCTGAGCCCATTTAGCCATGTCTGTTTGTCTGTCTGTCTGTTTGAACTCACTCTAGTCTCTGAGTTTTCGAGGTATCCGGCTGAAATTTGGTAAGCGCTTGCACTACTATGCAAAACTATGTAGTTGTTCAGTTGAATTTTTTGGTATAACTTGTCCATTTGTGAAGGTAGGAACATGAAATTTCGCACTATTTTCACTCATTATCAACATAAAGCTAAAGGTTAAAAAGAACAATGATCGGGTCACTAAAACCTATAGCCTTCATACAACTGATTGTTCAGATATGAGGTTTTACTTAAAACTTCTGTGTTATAGGTTTACATATCGTTCATACACAGTAGTGAAAATCATTTAGATTGGTGCTTTATAAGGCATGTCTTCATATCATTGATTATTCAGATATGAGTTGTCCCTTAATTTTTGAAGACATATCGTGCAAGTCGTTGTCGATCTTCATCCACTTGGCTGCCTACAACAAAAACGATTAGAAATTCACCCTGAAAAAATTAAATTATCTCAGGATCCGTAAGCTTCGCTCAGTGTGAGTTGATATCACAGTTCTGGTTAGAATCCTTTATCTTCGGAATTTCGCCATACTTTAAAGCGATGTCATTCTGAAACTCATTTAAGTCTAGCAAGTGCTGCGAAATTCATGTCAGAGTGTATCTTTCTCCTCTGGTAGCTTCAACTGCATACAATATTTATGATTACATATGTATGTATGTATGTAG
The DNA here is from genome assembly GCF_013731165.1 of Rhagoletis pomonella. Taxonomy (NCBI): domain Eukaryota; kingdom Metazoa; phylum Arthropoda; class Insecta; order Diptera; family Tephritidae; genus Rhagoletis; species Rhagoletis pomonella. The sequence goes on from NW_023458562.1 coordinate 15,892,563, forward strand.
TACTTATCTCTTCCCAATAAACAATTTGAGATGCATTTGGGAATAAGTCATTTTCTAAACTCTCAAACGTTACTTCTCAAATGCATCTCAAATAAACGTTGATAGCGTTCTGAAACTAAAAGCACATATTTAATACGGAATTTTCCTTTATGTAAAAGAAACATACAGTTTTTATAGAAAAAGAATTTTTGCTTTGTTGGATTTATTGAACTTTCAATAGAGCATAAGCCCTTTTATCATACATATATATACAAAGGCGGTCAAAAATGTACACCATTCTTTCGATTTTAAGATTTACAATATTTTTCAAGCTAAACTACAACAAAAAAAAATAATTATTAAAAATCAATGCGATTTTTTAGCCGCTCAAAGCTTGCACATGTTTTACTAGAATTTTATAAGCTTGCTAACTGCATACAAAAAATATTTCCAAAAATTCTGGTTAAAAAGCTCGAGATTTGGATAAAAATTTGTGGAATTTTCCTAAGTTCTGTATAAAGTTTTTAAGTGTGATTTATCCAGTTTTTGTTAAAGCATGAACCATAGTTTGATCGATTTGGTGAACGCAGTGTATCGCCACGCAGCTGATTGCTTCAAAAAGTGTTTCTTTTAAATTAACTTTTAGTTCTTAATCGATTCACTGTGCAAGTTTCTTGTCATTTGCGCTTTTCAACACTGTCACGCGGCCACATTAACTATGTACATAATTTCATTGTCCAAGAAAGTTATTGCTAATGTGTTTGCCCACTTGGGCACGAACAGCCACCGGAGTATACACTTTGTAGGGTGTTAATGTTGTTTTCAAGTGTTTTTCGAAACTAACAGTAACTAAAAGTTGCAAAGATGCGCGCAAATTTAATTGTAATTAATAATTAGGAAAACAATGTTCCGTGGTGAAATCGCAGCCAGCTTTTGAAGGGTGGGAAAGGATGAACTTTGAAAAGGGATTAAGACATTTTTAGTTAGGAATTGAGTTTCGACACACGCTTGAGCACTGTCTGTAAAATTCTTTCTCTTGCAGATAATTATAAATATAAATAATTACATACTAATAGCCTATTTCCAACAAAGGTTTAACTGCAGTTAATAGCCCAGATTAGTTCCAAGAATTTTAACGTGGCGTGATCGTTAACCCTCTAGTAGGCTGAACCGCCTCCAGACGGTCGTTAACTAAACACGTATTTAGTGCACCTATAATAATTTTTTTTCTATAGTCGAAAAGCACGATCTTTAGAAAAAAAGCGTACCTTTACGACGATGTAAATTTTAATCCGTTATGTCAATCCGTTTTATTTTAATCGGCAGTTGAATCACAAATTGTGAAAGACTCGGTTAAAATTAATTATTTCTTGCTATTAAGTAATTTCGTAATTAAAGAAATTTTTTCTTTTGAAACATTTTTTGATACAAAAAAATTCAGTGGGTTTTGTAGTTAAAAGCACAGTATTTTGATATAAGTTTTATAATTATGTCACCATTCGAAATGGAGAAAATTGCTTTCGAACACAGACCGGCTTGCCGACGTATAAAAACCCAGTTTGCATTTTTGACCGTCTGCAGACGGGATGGCCGGTTCGTAGGTCAACATTGTGTAAGAGAAAGCTGAAAATACGTCAAAGTATATCGGCGAGCCCGTCTACAGACGGTCTTGGTTTTTCTCCCCTGTAGGAAAAAGTTCCTGTCACAGATCGAAACGGACATAATTTTTGGATTATTGGAAAAAATCTTATTTATGGTGCGACTTGCTTGAAATTCGATGCCCGTATTATAGATACGCGTAGAATAGAATTGAGTGCGAGTATTCGCTATTTAACAATACTTATTGATTATTCTGGATCGTGCCGAGGTATATGGCGCAGAAGCATGGACAATGACAACATCCGATGGGCCGGCTCTTGGAGTATTCGTTGGCGACGACGAGTACCGCAGACGATGGAACGGTGAGCTGTATGAGCTTTACAACAACATGGACATAGTGCAGCGAATTAAAATACAGCGGCTCCGCTGGCTTGGCCATGTCGTTCGAATGGACACCGACGCTCCAGCTCTGAAAGTATTCAACTCGGAGCCCGTTGGTGATAACAGAGGTATAACGCTTTCGTCAGGTTACTTAAGACGGCAATGGAGGACATGTCTTCTGTCGACCACAAAACCAAACGCGACGGTGAATTGCTGGGGAAAACGTTGGACCAAATGTTTCAATAAAAAAAATTATTTTGAGCGGGACGAATTTCGCCGGGTCTGCTAGTATATATATATTTTTTTATTTTATTCAACAATTTTTATGAGCTTGAGGCCGTTTTAAGTGAAAACTTATTGTGGAAAAGAAACAATAATTTTAAAAAATGGTAGAAGTGATAGCTATTTCGGAAATCACCACATTTCCTCATCAGACTTCTTTCAGTAGGATTCGAACCGACGATCACCACTGACTCAGCCAGTTGCCTACGCACTGTGCTAAGTTTGTCTTGTTAATTCTTGTTGCTTATTTTCCACTATTTCCCTTTATTTTTATTTTAGATAAACGTCATTTGCTTCAGTTTTAATTTCAGTATCTATTTTTAGTTTTTTTTTTTAATTATTAAGAATTTTTACTCACTTGTTAAAATCAAGCCTTCTTATAGGAAAATGGACAAATAAATCACACTGTACAAGCTTCGTTTAACCACTTCTATCTAGTAGAGGAGAACAGCTATGAATCTTATACCGAGAAAGAGTAAAATAAAATAAAAATATGTTATAAGGGACGAGCTTTGTTCGACTACACAACAGAAGAAAATAAACCAATAAAGCTGGCAAACGGGAGAAAATGAGAAAACTAAACCTCAGCAAGCGACAATTAATTAAGAATTAAATGAATATCTTCACAAATATACAAACACTTGATCTTCTACGATTCAATGCAACGTCCCAAAGCAACTATGCGTACGCTAAAGTTTCAGCCACAATTTCACTGAAGATTTGTGTGCCGCTCTTTTTGGTTTAATGGACTTACTCGAAGACTATGCCACATATGTATGTATGAAGTTGCTTTGCTCCACAAACTAAATATCTGTGTACGCTGTGCTGCCGATGTACTCGTAGTGACCCTCATTTATCTTCATTGCTTACGCGCTTAATAGCTTTATATCCAGCGCATTTAGCACACAAATTTCATTTAAGTCAATATAGCGAAAGTTTATGCTATTAGAAATCGAATGGCTCATTAAATAAATACGAGCCACACACACACACACACACACACACACACACACAAATGCTTAAAAGCACACATGACTAGGAGCAAACGTTTAAAGAGTTGAAGTTAGCTGAAGCTGCACTAAATAATCAGTAAAATGTGTACTAAACTGTGTTTGAGCGCGTGTTGCCAATAGGAGATTCAGTGTTTCAGAGTGCAGAGTGAAGAAAGCATTATTTATGTAACGGCAAAGAGTTGCCTTGGCACAGGACAACAGCAGTCCGGCGATAATATTCATAAAAGCAAACACTTACGCTAGTGGATATAGCGCACTTTCGCTTTTAGGTATACGATTTTAGTGCAGCAATGAAACCTGGTTGTGAGTGTTTTGTTTCATACATAAAAGTGGTTATAAAACCATTTGTTGGTTGTATTGAAGAGTTGGCAGTTAAGTTAAGGCGGAGCTATGTAAGTATTAGTGTTATGCAAATAATAAAACCAATAGTATATCTTAATAGATTATTGTTTGCCTTTAGCTTGGTGATGGCTTTGCATGAAAATTAATGGCAAGCTGAATTCTTGGAATGCAGCACATAAGAAATTCATTTTACGCATACTCTATGGAACCATTAAAATATATTTCAATTGAAGAGATGCATGAACTATTATACTCGTAATATTTTATGGAAATATATTTCAACTCCAACGCAAACATATCTGTGCCAGTTTAAAAGGCACAAGAAACCGATTGCATTGCTGCGAGGAGCTTCAGGAGTGCAGGAATATACGCAACAATATTTTTGTTAATCAGTTTGAACAGAGCACGATCTAGGATAAACTTTCACAGTCCTTCCCCGGTTGAGAGTAGACAAGGATGAGAAATTTCGATATATGTGCACGAATGCATCATCTGAACACAGATACTATCAAAACGGCGTTTTCTCTGAATCCCAGAGAGTAAGGATTGAATCTCATGCCCAATCGAAACTGTATATGTACAGGTATATTTTTCTCCATTATGTTCAGAAATTGTGTCATAGATGTGGCCTGTCATAGAGCTAAACTCATGTGGCTCTTATATGACCTTGTCCCAAAGAGGCTAGTAACGGTTCATACTGGGAATTTACTGGCTCTTACCCAGGCCATGAGATTGGGTATCGCCTACAATGAATTGGAAAGTTCCAAAGAAGCTGAGGAAATAAAAAGGAATGGAAAACGGTAGAGCTCTTTCTCTGTACAAGTCCATCTTTCATGATATGTTATGTGGGACCATATGACTTCCTATCATTGCAAGACCTCCAAAGCATACTCAATTTCAGGAACCACGCTGGTTTCAACATAAGTCTTACGAGGTGTATGGTACCAAAACGAAACTTATAGCCAGTTTAACGAAATAAATTTTACGCCTTCAGTACAAGTATATGGTAAAAATTTGTTTGCGCTTAAAGCGCTCCTTTCGAGAATATGTGTTTGTGTTGTTAAAATAGCTTTTGCTTTGAGAAAATTTTATCAGTCTTCTTTAGCGCGTTTTTGAAACCATATTTTCTGGATGCAGTTGACCATATTTTTTCACAAAATTTAAAATATTTCACAATATTGGAAAATTAACTATTTTTCACAGTTCTGCAGTATTTTTCGCGAAAGCAAAAAATAAAAACAAAGAGTTTTTTTAAGCAATAGACAAAACCGAATTCAATTCTCATATAAAAATTTAAGAGTATCGTTAATTATTTCAGGATCCAAGGATCGGATCCAAACCAAATATGTGTGACCACCTCTCAGGTACTATCTTTCACTTAAAAAAGGAACTATAGAAATCGGTTAATGTGGTACAAAGTTATGTAGTAATATACATAAAAAAAAATTCCGACGAATTGATAACCTTCTCCTTTTTTGAAGTCGATTAATAAATGAGATCTGTCCCCAGTTTACCTAGGATACCAATACATACATTACATAGGATAGCAATGACCAATATGATGGACGCTTAAGTACGTAGGTAGATGTGGCTGTATCTGCTATGTAGGGACACACATAGGCCACGAGTTGAAGGCCCGTTATACCATGACTAAGAGTTGTCACTTCCCTTGCTAAACCATTTTCAATACTCGACGAAACTCGTCAGTCGCCTAGGGTTTAAATCTCACAGGTTGTTTGGTTTGGCCCCTCCTCCTCATGGCTTTTGTAATTTCTTTAGCATCTATGGTAGGACACTTTAGAATACAAATTGTGTGAGATGTATCCTCCCTCTAAAGAGAATATAAACTCCGAGACCTTTTTCGATCCCACCTAGGCCAAGTTTGCCTGGAAATTCGACAGGTCGTGGTTTGAATCCATCTCTCGCTCGCACGAGCATAGATAAATTCTCTTAAAATCAGCTTTCAATAGACGAAGAGCATACTAATGCGTTTTTTGTCCGGAAGAATCCACTTGGTCCTACCCACTCTAATTCCCCCTTTACATTATCCCAGTACTTAGCATGCCAATCCAGTGAGTCAGTCTAGTTACTGGCATAATGTAAAGTACCAGGCTGACCGAGCTTTGCCCGGAGTGCATATACTTTTTAAGGCTTTCGAGATTTGGGTAGCTTTAAAAAAATATTTTGGAGATAAACAAAAAAAAATGGATTTCCATATCAATTAAGTAAATTCCATACTCAAAAATTTAGGTGGCAACCCTATTCCGAAATACGCTGGAATAAGAGGTACATATCTTGAGCGTATGTGTATTATGTATACATAAAAAAAATGTTGATTGAGATTAACAAAAAAAAAATTGCATTACATGGAAGCGTGGCAACCCTGATGGAAAATATTTTCTGACCAAAGTTCTCAACAACACTTTTCATTTGATATAGATATTGCGATGTTTTAGATAAATTGTGTGGCATTGAAAATAAGTGGCAACCTTGCACTATTATCCTAAGACATAACATTTTGTGTATAGGGAAAGCATTGTTTAGGAACCTTCTCTTGGTACCCATGAATAGTAATATTTTACCTTTTTTTCTAAACAAAAAATTAAATAAATATGCGATTCAAAATAGGTGGCAACCTTATTAAAAATATTTTTGAATTCGGGATCTTTAAAATACCTTCCGTTTAATACCCATATTATGATATTTTAATTTTTTTGTAACTAGTTTCGAATAGGAGGCAACCTTATACGAGTCTTCTCGGAGATATTGCGTATTCAGATAACCTTAAAATCCAAAACATTATCTGTGTACAAAATTTCATCAAAATCGTTAGAGCCGTTTCCGAGAACCCTATGGATATATATATATATATATATATATATATGTATATACAAGAATTGCTCGTTTAATGTAATAAGAACTCATTCCAGTAAAAGGTTCATACCAGTAACTGGAATTTCTGTCCGCTTCTTATACCAGGGTTGGAATGCTAGTATAACTGTCGTAATGTAGACAGCCAATACTAGGGCATGAATTAATATATGGAAATATATGGTTTGAAAAATAAGTAAAGAAAACATTTTAGCAAATTACAGAACCAAGATATTCTCCTACTTCGGTTCCTTGCAATGCTAAAATGGGTATTTTTTAAATACGTATTTTTAATGCATTTATCTTCAATTCATGGTCACTTTTCGCCCCAATTTCAAGTATTTAATTATACATATACATACGTGCATATGTACATGATTACCCACCCAATTGTATTCTTTTAGGCACGGTGCATATTAGAGCGATACGATACGCGATACCATATGCAGTGTGATAGAAGCCCATGTCGCTCGGCCGATACCCAAGGAATATATGTCGCCGCAGTGTCGTTGTCGTGCAAAATATTACGCATACGCCCCGTCACTCCACATTCTCATACCTCTCCCTTCTCATGTTATACTGCACATAATATCACGCATACGCCGTACCGCCTGCGGCTTTCATTAGTACAGATTTCATGTAATACCCTACTACCGAATGTGCATTGTTTTCTCAGCCACGCACACAATTTGGCCACACATGTACTCAAACAGGCAATCGAAACTTCGTAAAAGGATTATGTTAAAAAAAACGACTGCAACAATATTATACTGACTTTTGCCCTGTCTCTCTCCCGTTTTTTTGTAGTTTATAAAAGTCAAAAGTCCTTATTAAGTAGCGTATTAGTTGTTTATCCTTTTAACTGTTCCTTTATCTTTTACTTCTGCTACTTTTATTGCCATTTTCCACTGTCTGCAGTTGCTGTCATGACTTTAATGACACAATGACTCGTAACATTATTAAGCCGAAGCAAACATACCGACCCTCTTTTGTTTTGTTTCTGCTATGAATGTATGTTTTATTGTTTTTGTTATGCAGCAGGAGATGTTGGTTTTCTTTGCTTTGTCGTTTGCTAAGTACTAACAGGCTGTTGAGTTGAGTACATATTTAGGGTAAAAGGGTCAGTTGGTCCTATTCAGCAAAAGGATATATTTAAGTACACATACGCATGAGTATATATTAGTATGTATGTACATAAGTATGTATGTATATTTATAAAATTACTATAATTGCTTTTAATGGGATATTGCTTTCATATATGGGCACTTGTCATGGTTAGTTAAGAACAGAGTGAAAATCTTTGATGATCAAAGAGTATGTAGCAAACTGAGACAAGCACAGAAATTGATATATTTACATTTACATATATTAAACGCCGAAGTATACGAGTAGTATACACTTTTTTAATAACTTGAAAACTTTTGCAAAAGCTTAAAAGAACTTTTCCTAAATTTGTAGACTAACTGAAGTTGTATGAAAAGTATTACATAGTCTTTACTTCATTTAAAGCGTAAACAAATTCAATTCAGAAAAAAAGTTTTTACTTTCAAACGTGTGGAAAGTATGGTAAACGTGAAGAATTTAACCGTAGATCAACCCTGCAATAAAATTCATAATTCTTACACATAAAGGAGTTCTGACGAATTCGCAAGTAAGTATTTTACTTGGTATAACAAAAACTATACCAACAACAGTAGCAACAACATAGAATGCTATAGCAGCTCAGGTGATCAATGCACAGTGGTTCAAAACTGACATTTAGTGTTCACAATTGACTGGAGCCTTCATTTTTCACTCAATTTGATTATTAATGTTTTAAAGAAAGCTAATAAATCAACAAGGTCAGTTGATTCTTAATTTTTGTTTGTTTGTATTAATTTTTTTTTTTGGCAATATGTAGAAAAATTAGCCATTTTGAAGAAAATCCGTTCTCCTGTCCCAGTTAATAAATGTTACGCAGCCATATATCGTCCCGTTTCTGCCTCAACCTCGTATCTGCAATAGAGGTAATTTAGAGAGTGTAAGAAAAAAATGCTTAATTTCTTCCCCTAGAATAAAATAAACGCATTTTTTTACTTAATATTTCTGGTTCCACTAACAGTAGTGAGCACCTTAATTAAGTCTTTGTTCTATTTTCAAATAGTGTGACGCTTAAGCAGCTGTTATAAGTGGTAATATTAGTTTTCCCAAAAATTGTATATACGTGGTTAAGGCAGAAACGGGACGATATGTAATACTTCTATATTGCTAGTACAATATGATCACAATGTGCTTTCAATTCGAAATCAAAGAAAGACAGCATATGAAAATGTTTGTGATTGTAGAAGTATACGTGTATATTTGTAAACTACTATCATAACAGGGGGTTTCCTTCATATCGCAGTTAACGCAAACGAATTATGGTCAAAATTAAATTTTAATGCATAAGCGCTCTTAGACTGTCTTTGCACCTGTGCGGAGTTGACTTGATAACTTGAAGAACACATGGAACGGGCCATAATTCGAAATTTTTTACAGCGAATATGATGTGTATTTACTGCTATCACCGCTAAAGTGTAAATAAATTCTCAACATACACCTTGAAGTCCAAACATACGCCACAAAAGAAAATTAAATGACCAATTTCTCATTTGCGGGGCTCTTCGGAATCGAAGCATTAAACTTTGCGCCTACTTTCTTATTCTGAATCGGCATTTCGGCGAAAATTTGCTTTCATTTTCGAAATAGTTACTCTCTGTCAGATTTTTGTTCATCTAGACTCTAGGTCCTAGAGTATTTCTGCTTCAAGAAGTAAGTTTTGAAAAAAAATCCTAAATTATTTGCGGTTAGGGCTCGATATGTCGACTTTCTTCGAAGCTCTTCGTTTTTTCGATATCCGAGAAATTTGGAAAATAGGATGTGTTTTTCCTAACTAATGGCGTTTTCTTTCCTACCGAAAAATGTTGCCTTCTCAGTGCCCTCTACGCACAAATACTAAAGAGAGGGCATTGAAAAGGCCACAGTTTTTGTAGAAAAGAAATCGCCATAAGACAAAATATATTTACACATGAAGCTGTGTGGCATATGATAGTTGACCGAATCCAATAAAGCACGCTATTCGTTTCTGTTCTGTGCTTATTGACGCCAACTGAAAATGCCAACTGATGCCAAGTCCTTCTGTGACTGGTACCTTTATCCTTTGCCACCAAAGCGGCTGCAGTGTTTCTCATAGATATAGAAATATTGTACTTTTTGTTAATTTTTCATGTGAATTATTTTTTTTAACAAATGTTAAACCGCGACTGAATTTTGAAAAGTAAAAATGTCAGTTTGAGTACATTCTCTTATCGGATCTCTCTTTCTTTTTTGAATATATCGACACTCTGATGTTGGGAAATGTACCTTGAATTTACTAGCAATCTAGAAGTACTACATATATGTATGCCCGCAGCAAAAAAAAAAATTCTCAAAAAAATTTTTTATTTTATAAAAAAAATTTCGCCAATATTAAAGAAAACACATTTTCAGTTTCTATAAAAACGTTGGGTATGTAACTTTATACATCCTTAAATTTAAGAACAATGCAAGTGGCTAAGAGGGCGCTTTGATTTTTAATAATTTTTTTCGATAACATTTCTAGCACATCTGCATGCTAAATGGGAAATAGAAGCGTTTGTTGTATTATTAAAAATCAACGCTTGTTGTACTAAAATTTAGTGATCTATAAAACTGCATACCTAACATTTTTATGAAAATCAAAAAAAAATTAGTTCGTTGAAAATTTTTCATAACGTTTCAAATTTAAATTTTTATTTTTTTTTAATTTTGGAAGAACCATAAATCTATAAAACTGCATACCTAAAATTTTTATGAACACCAAAAGAATTTAATTTAGGTGAAAATTTTTCTTAATATTTCAAATTAAAATTTGTGTTTTTTTATTTTGGAAGAACCCTTAATTTATTCTCTTGTTTTTGTTTTTGACTTGTTAGAAGGAAATAAAGTAAAAAATAAAGATTGATTAAGTACTCATCGTCTTTGATTTACTTATATCTGCCGAGTGCTGTTAGCACTCCTATTGTTCTTCTCTCATTACTGACCCTGATCTTCTAACTTTAGTTTTATTTTGCTTTTGTACTCACGAGACCTCATTTAGCCAGAGAGCAGAGAGTGAATGCAAATAAACTCTGACCACAGCTTTCTTAGGTTGATTTATTTTCTGCTAGCGACTTTGTCTACCAAACGTTATTTTTCAGTGGAACTGAATGATCCTGGGCATTTTTTTACTCAATTTAACTAAATTTTACTTTAGTAAAACTTTCTGGAGAATAATCTTCTAGAATACATATGTTAAGCCTCTAACTAACTTCCAAATTTGCCTTTTTCGGGGTTTCTTGAATTAAAGGTAAAAACGACCCTTTTAAGTGGAAGATAATGGGTTAAAATATTCCACGAAAATATTTTCCATGAAATTTTACTTTATATGTCTTAGCCTTTAATTTCGCTCAGACATTTATTTCAACCATTATTGAAGGAAATGTTCTACAACTTAGTGATACTAGTCGAATTCTTTTTTCACCGAACTCAAATTTGAAAACAAAATTTTTATTTGCAATTTTTATGCGAAATTAAAAAAAAATAACAATTATTTTTGATTTTTATATTATATTAGATAACAGTTATTGAAGACTTTTATTTATCACACCAGTTGTAGTGAGTTTTATTCTCCAAGGGAGTTAAATTTCCCTAAACACTCCAAATTATCATTGAACTTCTTTCATCAGCCTATGGAGCTTTATGTATTTTTTTATTCGGCCTATCGCAATCTGTTTCTAACTAAGTAGAAATGTAAGTATAAATAGCCGACTCCATACAAAAATATTTGTATGAGCTGCACAAAAACTTAATAAAACTAATCATTTATGTGCCAGTTTGGATTTTAATTGAAATTTTCAATCTTCTATCTTGATGGTGCACACCAAAATCTAAAGAAAAAGTAAACTTCTAAACGTCCAAGCATATTCCCATCTCCTACGGCTTGCTGCTTGCTTTTTAATATATTATTGTTGTTGGCATAAATTAAGCACACTTGCTAACTACGTTGTTTATCTATGTTTTAGCCATCGCTAACGTATAAATTATTAGGCAAACTTCAAGCCAAGATCCAGCAGTAATTTGCACACCTAAAATTCGAAATGCAAGCAATGAGCAGCAAGCGAGGCGTTAAGGTATTCATGTATTACTAGCCCGAATAGTTGTTAGTGTGCCAGAATGCGTAGCTCGAAATCCAAGTTATGCTCTGCATGCATGCACTGGCAAAGGAACGTGCCAGAAATTTTTAATTAAGTTGCAAGAAAAACTCTTCATAATTTCTTACATTATTACTCGGGTGTGCAGTTTGGATGAACTCCAAATCGAAAAAGTTTCACAACCACGGCTGGCTGGCTGACTGGTTGACTGGCTGGCTAGAAAGCAGGCGTGTGAAAAGAAATAAGGGAATCAGTGGACGAAGAATAAGGAAAAGTATGATTTTAAGAAAGTTTATGCCACAAAAAGCAAAAGGGGTATTGAGTTGGTAGAATTGTAGAGAATCTTAAAGCCAGCAGCACGAAGGTGTGAAAAGTCATGAAAACTGAAAGGCTTTAGCTAAAAGATGGACCGGACTAATAAAGCCGCTGCGCTTGCACACCAACTTAAGCGCATTTTTCTACTCCTCGTTTACCATGGTACTATCATTTAGTATTTGGTATGCAGTAGCAAGACTAATCGCAGCCTTGCCGCTATTTATACTTGTTTTGTTCAAAGTTGCGTGAGTTTTATTTACTTTTCTTTTAAGCTCTTCTCCTCCACACATTCTTTTATACAGCCACATCCAGCCTCATTCAACTTTATTGCAAAGTTATTACAATGCAAAGACAGGATAAACATTACATAGTTTTACTTCGCCCACCAAGTCTCCATTATGCGCCGCTCTTAGTGCACGCTGGACGTCTTTATGTACTTTACTTAAAACTCTATAAGCCTTGTTAGTGCAGATTTTGCTATTAAAAACTTTTGCGTTCATCCGTCGGCTAGCTAGGCAGTCCTGCCCTTTTTGCGTTTAACTCATCACAAGCAAACACACTTAGAAATACAAAAATCCCGCAAGCTTGAGGCTCTCTTACACACAGCTCTGTATACATACATACATAGTTTCTGCGATTTGCACCCCGCTGCGCGCTTCGAAATCATCTTCCTTCTCACATTTCCTGCACAAATTAAATCTGTCAAAGTGCTTTCTTGTTACCATAATTTGAGCTCGAATGGGAAAAAAGTTAGCCAATATTTGCGAAATAGGCCAATAGGCGCATAAAATCAATTTTGTCCGAATTCTATGAGCATTCAAAGGCATCAATAAATAAGTAATTACTGTGAAATGTGGAAGACAGTAGAATGTTGAAAAAAACGACACAAAATGGAAAGCATTTTCGATGAGCCATGGGGATTATTGAACATTCCGAGGTATTCAATAGGAGAGCAAATAAATTTCTGAAAAAAGGTAAGTGGTATAAAGATTGGAATTAGGAATGGATAAGAATTACGATACGGATAATGGTGTGGATAAGGACAATGCTAAAAAGGATAAGGATAAGGATAAGGATAAGTATAAATATAAGGATAAAGATAATGATAAGGATAAAGATAAGGATAAGGATAAGGATAAGGATAAGGATAAGGATAAGGATAA
>NW_023458562.1:15905835-15909421 GCF_013731165.1 Rhagoletis pomonella
AACAACGAATGTCATTAAATGAAACTACCTTCTTTTTTGTATCATGCTGTCTTCCACATTTCACAGTAATTACTTATTTATTGATGCCTTTGAATGCTCATAGAATTCGAACAAAATTGATTTTATGCGCCTATTGGCCTATTTCGCAAATATTGGCTAACTTTTTGCCCATTCGAGCTCAAATTATGGTAACAAGAAAGCACTTTGACAGATTTAATTTGTGCAGGAAATGTGAGAAGGAAGATGATTTCGAAGCGCGCAGCGGGGTGCAAATCGCAGAAACTATGTATGTATGTATACAGAGCTGTGTGTAAGAGAGCCTCAAGCTTGCGGGATTTTTGTATTTGTAAGTGTGTTTGCTTGCGATGAGTTAAACGCAAAAAGGGCCGGACTGCCTAGCTAGCTGACGGACGAACGCAAAAGTTTTTAATAGCAAAATCTGCACTAACAAGGCTTATAGAGTTTTAAGTAAAGTACATAAAGACATCCAGCGTGCACTAAGAGCGGCGCATAATGGGGTCTTGGTGGGCAAAGTAAAACTATGTAATGTTTATCCTGTCTTTGCATTGTAATAACTTTGCAATAAAGTTGAATGAGGCTGGATGTGGCTGTATAAAAGAATGTGTGGAGGAGAAGAGCTTAAAAGAAAAGTAAATAAAACTCACGCAACTTTGAACAAAACAAGTATAAATAGCGGCAAGGCTGCGATTAGTCTTTCTACTGCATACCAAATACTAAATAATAGTACCATGGTAAACGAGGAGTAGAAAAATGCGCTTAAGTTGGTGTGCAAGCGCAGCGGCTTTATTAGTCCGGTTCATCTTTTAGCTAAAGCCTTTCAGTTTTCATGACTTTTCACACCTTCGTGCTGCTGGCTTTAAGATTCTCTACAATTCTACCAACGCAATACCCCTTTTGCTTTTTGTGGCATAAACTTTCTTAAAATCATACTTTTCCTTATTCTTCGTCCACTGATTCCCTTATTTCTTTTCACACGCCTGCTTTCTAGCCAGCCAGTCAACCAGTCAGCCAGCCAGCCGTGGTTGTGAAACTTTTTCGATTTGGAGTTCATCCAAACTGCACACCCGAGTAATAATGTAAGAAATTATGAAGAGTTTTTCTTGCAACTTAATTAAAAATTTCTGGCACGTTCCATGGCCAGCGCTTGCATGCAGAGCATAACTTGGATTTCGAGCTACGCATTCTGGCACACTAACAACTATTCAGGCTAGTAATACATGAATACCTTAACGCCTCGCTTGCTGCTCATTGCTTGCATTTCGAATTTTAGGTGTGCAAATTACTGCTGGATCTTGGCTTGAAGTTTGCCTAATAATTTATACGTTAGCCATGGCTAAAACATAGATAAACAACGTAGTTAGCAAGTGTGCTTAATTTATGCCAACAACAGTAATATATTAAAAAGCAAGCAGCAAGCCGTAGGAGATGGGAATATGCTTGGACGTTTAGAAGTTTACTTTTTCTTTAGATTTTGGTGTGCACCATCAAGATAGAAGATTGAAAATTTCAATTAAAATCCAAACTGGCACATAAATGATTAGTTTTATTAAGTTTTTGTGCAGCACATACAAATATTTTTGTGTGGAGTCGGCTTTTTATACTTACATTTCTACTTAGTTAGAAACAGATTGCGATAGGCCGAATAAAAAAATACATAAAGCTCCATTGGCTGATGAAACAAGTTCAATGATAATTTGGAGTGTTTAGGGAAATTTAACACCCTTGGGGAATAAAACTCACTACAACTGGTGTGATAAATAAAAGTCTTTAATAACTGTTATCTAATATAATATAAAAATCAAAAATAATTGTTATTTTTTTAATTTCGCATAAAAATTGCAAACAAAAATTTATTTTCAAATTTGAGTTCGGTGAAAAAAGAATTCGACTAGTATCACTTAGTTGTAGAACATTTCCTTCAATAATGGTTGAAATAAATGTCTGAGCGAAATTAAAGGCTAAGACATATAAAGTAAAATTTCATGGAAAATATTTTCGTGGAATATTTTAACCCATTATCTTCCGCTTAAAAGGGTCGTTTTGACCTTTAATTCAAGAAACCCCGAAAAAGGCAAATTTGGAAGTTAATTAGAGGCTTGACATATGTATTCTAGAAGATTATTCTCCAGAAAGTTTTACTAAAGTAAAATTTAGTTAAATTGAGTAAAAAAATGCCCAGGATCGTTCAGTTCCACTGAAAAATAACGTTTGGTAGACAAAGTCGCTAGCAGAAAATAAATCAACCTAAGAAAGATGTGGTCAGAGTTTATTTGCATTCACTCTCTGCTCTCTAGCTAAATGAGATCTCGTGAGTACAAAAGCAAAATAAAACTAAAGTTGGAAGATCAGGGTCAGTAATGAGAGAAGAACAATAGGAGTGCTAACAGCACTCGGCAGATATAAGTAAATCAAAGACGATGAGTACTTAATCAATCTTTATTTTTTACTTTATTTCCTTCTTACAAGTCAAAAACAAAACAAGAAAATAAATTAAGGGTTCTTCCAAAATAAAAAATACAAATTTTAATTTGAAATATTAAGAAAAATGTTCACCTAAATTAAATTCTTTTGGTGTTCATAAAAATTTTAGGAATGCAGTTTTATAGATTTATGGTTCTTCCAAAATGAAAAAAAAATAAAAATTTAAATTTGAAGCTATGAAAAATTTTCAACGAACTAATTTTTTTTTTGGTTTTCATAAAAATGTTAGGTATGCAGTTTTATAGATCACTAAATTTTAGTACAACAAGCGTTGATTTTTAATAATACAACAAACGCTTCTATTTCCCATTTAGCATGCAGATGTGCTAGAAATGTTAGCGAAAAAAATTATTAAAAATCAAAGCGACCTCTTAGCCACTTGCGAATTGCATTTCATTGTACTTAAATTTAAGGATGTATAAAGTTACATACCCAACGTTTTTATAGAAACTGAAAATGTGTTTTCTTTAATATTGGCGAAATTTTTTTTATAAAATGTAATATTTTTTTGAGAATTTTTTTTTTTGCTGCGGGCATACATATATGTAGTACTTCTATATTGATAGTAAATTCAAAGTACATTCCCCAACATCAGAGTATCGATATATTCAAAAAAGAAAGAGAGATCCGATAAGAGAATGTACTCAAACTGACATTTTTACTTTTCAAAATTCAGTCGCGGTTTAACATTTGTTAAAAAAAATAATTCACATGAAAAATTAACAAAAAGTACAATATTTCTATATCTATGAGAAACACTGCTGCCGCTTTGGTGGCAAAGGATAAAGGTACCAGTCACAGAAGGACTTTGCATCAGTTGGCATTTTCAGTTGGCGTCAATAAGCACAGAACAGAAACGAATAGCGAATACACAGCTTCGTGTGTAAATATGTTTTGTCTTATGGCGATTTCTTTTCTACAAAAACTGTGTTTCAATGCCCTCTCTTTAGTATTTGTGCGTAGAGGGCACTGAGAAGGCAACATTTTTCAGTAGGAAAGAAAACGCCATTAGTTAGGAAAAACACATCCTATTTTCTAAATTTCTCGGATATCGAAAAAACGAAGAGCTTCGAAGAAAGTCGAC
>NW_023458562.1:15909521-15912591 GCF_013731165.1 Rhagoletis pomonella
AAAAATACATTTAAGGCGCAGCGAAGCACGCCGGGTAATTGCTAGTAAAATATAAATTCTTTTCAGAGTTCATTGTTTTTCTGTACCAGTAATTATAGAAAATGTTTGCGTGTATACTTACATATTTATACTAGCAGTACCCCGGTGTGCTTGTCTACACCAAATATTGAAAAACGAATGAAAAGTCCTGGAAATTTTCTATATGAAGATTTATCATTTGTTTTATTTCAAAATTTTTGATTCTTTATTTTAAATCTTAATCCAACACATTTGGATATACAACATTTTTTGTTTTTCCATCTTGGGTATGAATAAATAAACAATTTGGAATGCCAACTCTTGAACAGGCCACGTATAGCTACCAATTCCAGTAATCTACCACAAATATTTCAAGAGATATACCAGATGAAAATTTTTGTTAGTATGGGTGGTGTCACGCCCCCTTTTCCGAATTCGGGGAAACTTAACACAAACCATCTGCATAATAGCCCGACTATGCCGTATAAATTTGGTTGAAATCTTGCACTTATTCTTTATATATAAGATGTGAGGTGCCACGACCCCTTTTCCAATACCGCCCATTTTTATCCATGAGTATGGAATTATTTGTTATACCTCTATACCAACTTCCAGTACTCTACCACAAATATTTCAAGAGATATACAACAAAAAAATTTTAGTTAGTATGGAAGGTGCCACACCCCCTTTTACGAATTCGTGCAAACTTCACATAAACCATCTGCATGATAGCCTGAATATGCCGTATAAATTTGGTTGAATTCGGTAAAGCCGTTCTCAAGTTATAAGCTCACACCAAAAACGTGTACTTATTTGTATATATAAGATACATACATATGCCACGCCCCTTTTCCAAATTTGGGCAAACTCCACATAAAATATCTGCATGATGGCCCGAATATGCTGCATAAATTTGGTTGAATTCGGTGAAGCCGTTCTTAAGTTATATTGTCACACCAAAAACGTTCACTTATTTTTATATTTTAGTTAGTATGGGTGGTGCCACGCCCCCTCTTCCGAATTCGAGAAAACTTCGCATAAACCATCTGCATGATAAATCGAATATGCCACATAAATTTGGTTGAATTCGGTGAAGCTGTTCTCAAGTTATGACCAAAAACGTGCACCTATTTTTATATATAAGATGTAGGTAAAAAAATTTAGCTACCATTTTTAGCCACAACGACGATTTTTAGCTCTTTTTTAGCCCTTTTTTAGCTGGAATTTAGCTACCACTAAAAGTGTTTCGCGGCAACACTGCTCATGGCAACTCTCGAACGTTCTGAAGTTCATCGCTCATTCTCTTTCTCTCGCTGTTCGCAGTGTTCATCCAACTTGACGTTTCTCTTTGTGGAACATTCTACGTCATTCCTCGAACATTCTGCCTATTTCTCGTTGTTCGCTTTGTGTTGCCGCAGTATTCGCCACAATATTATTAAACGAGCGATATGCAACCAACATTTTGTTTTAGTAAATTTTACAATTTTTTTTTTTACATACTTAAAAAAAAACTGTGTCACTAAAGTCATTTATTTTTGACTAGTTCTTCTGAGCAAGTTGTTTAAGTACTTAATTACTTGTTTTTATTTCTTACTCTTTCTCCATTTTTTTCTGAAAATTTAGGTTTTCGCGATAATACATATGTATGTAAGCTTTCCTGTAAATTCAATACAAGATTATAGAACGAGGAGTTGCTTCCTCCAACAATTACTTTTAGCTGGCGATGCCATCCTTCGCCACTGTTTTCAGTTCTAGAAAAGGTTTCTATTTCCGATGCATCGCTGTGATGTACTGAAAATAACTTAGAAGAATATTTCGGGTAATAGTTATTTGCAATAATATAATTTTTGTCCAACCAATTCAGAATACTGAATTACAAAATTCTGTATAAAAATTGAATGTAAACAATGTTAAAGAGGACATATCATTACTTTAAAAAAGTGCGCACATATTTTGTAGTAACAGAATTTCAATACCAACCCACAAAAGTGTAACAGAAGCTTCGTCCAGCCAGAGGAGAATAGAAGTACAAAAGTTCGACACAGCTGCATTGGCAACCAAATTACTTTCCCCCGTCAAGCAACCCAGTCGGAAAAGTAGTAATTCATTACATTCGTGATAAATAATATAATGTAAATCTTATGAGTTCTCGATAATATTACTGCTAACTAAGTATGTAATCAGCATTATACTGTATTCAAAAAGTGCCAAAATCTGCATATTAAAACACACTCATTTCTCAATACTAGGTAATGCAAAATTAAATGCCCGACTTTTCTTAGGACATCGCCCTGAGAAAAAAATGCATTTTCGAATGTGAAAAGGGTTGTTTTACTGATTATTTTTTCGATTACTATACATTACATTTTCCCACTGGGAATGATCGATGGCCATGACGCGGAGTAAATAAGTACGAACAGGAAAAATCTTGATTTGGTTTGGCAACTTGTGGTCAGCGTTAGTCCAAAACTACATGCTCCAGTGACAGAAAGCACAACTTCCTTAAATACCATAAACAAGCTTGTTTATTTTTAATTTTACTTTGGTTATTTAAAAGAATTTCTTTTATATTTATCACAGTTCTTTTGCGGTCCCTTAACACCGCCCTTTGAATTTCACTTAAGCAGCTCAGCTCTCAAAAATCCGTTGAGTTTTGTCGGCCATCAGCACATCTATTTGCCAGCCTAATGACCGCATTTGAATAACTGCTGATAGCAGCGTTGATTATTATACCTTTCATGAGCATGAAATGGTATTATAACTTTGGTCCGATGTTTGTAAGTACCAGAACAAAAAGAGATAGACCCATGAAAATGTATACTTATATGATCAGAACGTCGAGCTGAGTTGATTTAGCCATGTCCGTCTGTCCGTCTGTCCGTCTGTCCGTCTGTTTGTATGCAATCTAGTCTCTCAGTTTTCGAGATATCCGGATCAAATTTGGTAGGTGGGTGTATTTTTATAATGTATTAATCATTTGTCGGAACCGGAAGAATCGGACCACTATAACATATAGCTCCCATACAACTGATTGTTCAGATATGAGATTTTT
>NW_023458562.1:15912601-15914614 GCF_013731165.1 Rhagoletis pomonella
TAACCTATAGCTCCCATACAACTGATTGTTCAGATATGAGATTTTTCGTTATAATTCATCCATTTATGTAGCTAGGACCATGAAATTTTGCGCTGTTTTCATTCATTATCAACAGAAGACTTACAGCGAAAATAACAAAGATCGGGTCACTATAACCTCCAGCCCCCATACAACTGATTGTTCAGATATGAGGTCTTTTATCATAACTCCTCCATTTATGCAGCTAGGAACATGAAATTTCGTACCATTTTCACTCATTATTAACAGAATACTTACAGTGAAAATAACAAGGATCGGATGACTACAACATATATCTTCCATACATCTGATTGTTCAGATATGGGATTTTACTGTAAAATTCCTTTATTTGAACAGCTAAAACCGATAAATTTCGTAAGATATTTTATAAATAATAATACAAAGTCTACTGAGAAAATCGTCAAAATCTATGCTGTATAAGCTTTATCTCCTATAGCACTGATTGTTCAGATACCAGTTTTTGCGATATATCTCCTTTATGTAGGAAACTAAATCCAACAAATTGTGTTACCGGTTTACATACCGATCACATAGCAGTGAAAATCACTTAGATTGGTGCCATATAAAGCATATCTTCCATACCTCTGATTATTTAGATGCGATTTTTTATATAAGTATGTTACTGCTCTATCGATGTATGCAGATGTATTCAAAAGCAGTAATCTGTCAAAGTAAAATTTCCAGATGTTCATGAAAGGTATGAAGCCTTCGGCATAGCCGAAGACAGCGCTGCTCTTACTTGTTATGATTATAACGTTGCTTTGCGCGCATTTGTTTAATTTACTTCGTTTTATTTGTTTTTTAGTGGCTACTGCTCTTCTTGACGATAATGGGTCTTGGGCGCCCGCTTTATTATTATGAATATCATGTGGCGTATGCAAATGAGCATTTAAGCAGCTGCGAAACAGAAAACTCACTTCCTTTGCGACCTTCACTTATTTGTGTTGCAATTATATTTACAATATGGCACTGCCGCGCTTTAAGCCAGAGTTTAGGCGCTCCACCAGCTGTTTTACTCCTTCGTGAATCATTTCCATTACTTTGTGTGTTTTTTCTTAGCGCGCTAGCAACCGCTTATTGCTTTTAATTTTACTGTTTAACGCAGTCAAAGCAACATCTCGGATGAGTGTCATTAACAAAGTGGAATTAGGCAAGAAATTCTTTGTCGCTACTTCTTAACCACATCTGACTTTTTTAACGTTGAAATCTTCCACTTTGGCTAGAGCTGTGCAGGATATTTGGGTGCCTTTAAAATAGTTACAGACCAGCACTTCAGTGGAAGGCAATACTTTTGATGAGTACGCGTAGACTGATGAAGTGGCGTGGAGTAAAGTGACGAAAGCAAATATTCTTTAAGAGAAAAGAGAGTGAGTCAGAAAAATCTTATGGCAGTGTAGTTGCGTTCTTAATCGAAGTAAACAGACAAAGGTTTCGCAGGTTATGCAGCAACTTAAGCGACTGCAATTCTTTGGATTGTTCCGTGACGATCATAGTTTTGGGCATACAGAGCTGCTAAGAAGGTTGCTTAGAGAAATACCCTCTTTTTTGTGCCCCAAACGACAAAATGGTACTCGGAGTCTTCCTTGGAAAAAAGTACAACGTTAGCTTTTCTACAGAACAATTGAGAGCGCCAATTTCAGCAGCTCAGAGAGTAATTTCAGAAGCTTTTCTTCTTTCGATACAATGACAACGACATGTCTATTGAAGGTATTTGCAATACTTCCTTGGAATTTTTTTTTTAGTGGTAGGTATGTTAGAGTAAGTTAGGTTAGGTTGGAGTGGCATCCCCGTGCAGAGCGCGGTGCACACGTGAGGTGAAAAAGCCCGTTGTGATACCACTTGTCGAAGCCATTTGTTTTTTCATCCCTTAGTAAATGAACCCCCCGAGTGCGTTTTTATATAGCAAAAAAAGTCGAGGACGATCGCCGAGTTTAAGTTGGCTAACCAATCAAGAAGGTACTTGTTGAAGAATTG
>NW_023458562.1:15914714-15918726 GCF_013731165.1 Rhagoletis pomonella
CAATTCTTCAACAAGTACCTTCTTGATTGGTTAGCCAACTTAAACTCTGCGATCGTCCTCGACTTTTTTAGCTATATAAAAACGCACTCGGGGGTTTCATTTACTAAGAGATGAAAAACCAAATGGCTTCGACAAGTGGTATCACAACGGGCTTTTCCACCTCACGTGTGCACCGCGCTCTGCACGGGGATGCCACTCCAACCTAACCTAACTTACTCTAACATACCTACCACTAAAAATAAAATTCCAAGGAAGTATTGCAAATACCTTCAATAGACATGTCATTGTCATTGTATCGAAAGAAGAAAAGCTTCTGAAATTACTCTCTGAGCTGCTGAAATAAGTCATTGGCGCTCTCAATTGTTCTGTAGGAAAGCTAACGTTGTACTTTTTTCCAAGGAAGACTCCGAGTACCATTTTGTCGTTTGGGGCACAAAAGAGAGGGTATTTCTCTAAGCAACCTTCTTAGCAGCTCTGTGTGCCCAAAACTATGATCGTCACGGAACAATCCAAAGAATTGCAGTCGCTTAAGTTGCTGCATAACCTGCGAAACCTTTGTCTGTTTACTTCGATTAAGAACGCAACTACACTGCCATAAGATTTTTCTGACTCACTCTCTTTTCTCTTAAAGAATATTTGCTTTCGTCACTTTACTCCACGCCACTTCATCAGTCTACGCGTACTCATCCAGAGTATTGCCTTCCACCGAAGTGCTGCTCTGTAGCTATTTTAAAGGCACCCAAATATCCTGCACAGCTCTAGCCAAAGTGGAAGATTTCAACGTTAAAAAAGTCAGATGTGGTTAAGAAGTAGCGACAAAGAATTTTTTGCCTAATTCCACTTTGTTAATGACACTCATCTGAGATGTTGCCTTGACTGCATTAAATAGTAAAATTAAAAGCAATAAGCGGTTGCTAGCGCGCTAAGAAAAAACACACAAAGTAATGGAAATGATTCACGAAGGAGTAAAACAGCTGGTGGAGCGCCTGAACTCTGGCTTAAAGCGCGGCAGCGCCATATTGTAAATATAATTGCAACACAAATAAGTGAAGGTCGCAAAGGAAGTGAGTTTTCTGTTTCGCAGCTGCTTAAATGCTCATTTGCATACGCCACATGATATTCATAATAATAAAGCGGGCGCCCAAGACACATTATCGTCAAGAAGAGCAGTAGCCACTAAAAAACAAATAAAACGAAGTAAATTAAACAAATGCGCGCAAAGCAACGTTATAATCATAATAATCAACGCTGCTATCAGCAGTTATTCAAATGCGGTCATTAGGCTGGCAAATAGATGTGCTGATGGCCGACAAAACTCAACGGATTTTTGAG
Source organism: Rhagoletis pomonella (assembly GCF_013731165.1). NCBI lineage: Eukaryota > Metazoa > Arthropoda > Insecta > Diptera > Tephritidae > Rhagoletis > Rhagoletis pomonella. Next base: position 15,916,047 of record NW_023458562.1, read on the forward strand.
AGCTGAGCTGCTTAAGTGAAATTCAAAGGGCGGTGTTAAGGGACCGCAAAAGAACTGTGATAAATATAAAAGAAATTCTTTTAAATAACCAAAGTAAAATTAATAATAAACAAGCTTGTTTATGGTATTTAAGGAAGTTGTGCTTTCTGTCACTGGATCATGTAGTTTTGGACTAACGCTGACCACAAGTTGCCAAACCAAATCAAGATTTTTCCTGTTCGTACTTATTTACTCCGCGTCATGGCCATCGATCATTCCCAGTGGGAAAATGTAATGTATAGTAATCGAAAAAATAATCAGTAAAACAACCCTTTTCACATTCGAAAATGCATTTTTTCCCAGGGCGATGTCCTAAGAAAAGTCGGGCATTTAATTTTGCATTACCTAGTATTGAGAAATGAGTGTGTTTTAATATGCACTTTTTGGCACTTTTTGAATACAGTATAATGCTGATTACATAGCTAGCAGTAATATTATCGAGAACTCATAAGATTTACAATATATTATTTATCACGAATGTAGTGAATTACTACTTTTCCGACTGGGTTGCTTTACGGGGGAAAGTAGTTTGGTTGCCGGACTTTTGTACTTCTATTCTCCTCTGGCTGGACGAAGCTTCTGTTACACTTTTGTGGGTTGGTATTGAAATTCTGTTACTACAAAATACGTGCGCACTTTTTTAAATTAATGATATGTCCTCTTTAACATTGTTTACATTATATTTTTGTACAGAATTTTGTAATTCAGTATTCTGAATTGGTTGGACAAAAATTATATTATTGCAAATAACTATTACCCGAAATATTCTTCTAAGTTATTTTCAGTACATCACAGCGATGCATCGGAAATAGAAACCTTTTCTAGAACTGAAAACAGTGGCGAAGGATGGCATCGCCAGCTAAGAGTAATTGTTGGAGGAAGCAATTCCTAGTTCTATAATATTGTATTGAATTTACAGGAAAGCTTACATACATATGTATTATCCTGAAAACCCGAATTTACAGAAAAGAAAATGGAGAAAAAGTAAAAAATAAAAACAAGTAATTAAGTACTTAAACAACTTGCTCAGAAGAACTAGTCAAAAATAAATGACTTTAGTGACACAGTTTTTTTAAGTATGTAAAAAAAAAATTGTAAAATTTACTAAAACAAAATGTTGGTTGCATATCGCTCGTTTAATAATATTGTGGCGAATACTGCAGCAACACAAAGCGAACAACGAGAAATAGGCAGAATGTTCGAGGAATGACGTAGAATTTTCCACAAAGAGAAACGTCAAGTTGGATGAACACTGCGAACAGCGAGAGAAAGAGAATGAGCGATGAACTTCAGAATGTTCGAGAGTTGCCATGAGTGCGAGCGCAGGTATATAAGAGCCACGACACAGCGGAGTTGAGTTAGTTACGAGTTACAAGACAGCAAGCTACAAGTAAAGTGAGCAGAGAAGTGAGTTGCGAATAAGCAAGCTATAAGTTTAATTGTTTTAACAAGTTTAGTTAAGCGTTGTTAGCAAGTTTAGTTAAGCATTGTAGAGTGTTTTTACTGTATTAGCGAGTATTGTAAATTGTTTGTTGTACAATAAAGTTAATTGTACTACAATTTGGTCATCGTGAGCATTTATTTAACAATCCAGCGATACGAGCCCGAGTATATTTGGGAAATCCCTCGAGGTTTCGAGGATAATGATAACAATATAGAGGTGTAATTCAAAATTTACGTTTTTAGATATTTCATCATACAATTATTAAGCAGAATTTTAAATTGTGAAAGTGCGAAAAGTAGAATTTTGTGAGACAGAATTTCCAAATGCAGAACTTTAAAAAGAAGTATTTTAAAAAAGAAGAATTAAAAAAAAAAACAGAAATAAAAAATACAGAATTTTGTTCGAGCCGAATTTTTTTTTACACATTGCAGAATTTTGCGATGCGGAATTTTCTAAATAGGCGTAATGAGAGGCTCCCGCGCTTTTGTATGTATCCGCATTACTGACAGCATTCCACACACACTCATAGTTACGTAACTGTTCATTTTAGCATTGCTTCTACGATTGCTTCAACACAACGTCTTCCCCCATGCCGCATCTGTCGAGCAGATTGACATTTAGAAGAAGTAGGATGATATGATCCAGGCTCTCTAGGTTGTTTTCCTAGTTAAGGCCAACACTTGCGGTGAAACACCAGGAACTTGCGTGCATACCACTTTACGCCCGCTGCCAAATCGATAGCTGCATGCCTTTTAAATTAATAAAACAAGTTCATCCATAGTGCAAGAGGGCTCCTGTGTAAATGTGATTATCTAATGCCGAATTTATACTAGGCATTGAAAGGACAAATAATTGGAGGCATATAAAAAATGCCATGTGGAAATGAATTTAATGACTATGTCACGAATATTTGTTAATGCCCAACTTTGTCTTTAAAATTTTTACCTTTTAATGCCCAGCGGAAATCCACCGAATCTTACGAGTTGTTTTTTATTAAGTGTTACTCCCTTCCTTCGCCTGAAAAAAAACGCTAACGCATTTATTTCAATCAATAAAGTTTCAGAAATTTAAAATAAATCAAATATTTGAACAGATTTAGCCTTAAAATGTTTATTTAGGCGAAAAAGTACCGAAATAACTAGAAGATAGATTCAGATAGAATATTCACATTAGAGGCAATGGACGTTTGCATCAAAT
>NW_023458562.1:15918826-15920721 GCF_013731165.1 Rhagoletis pomonella
ATTTGATGCAAACGTCCATTGCCTCTAATGTGAATATTCTATCTGAAAACTTCCCACAGTTATTAAAAAAAATCTATTATGATATTTTCGAGTGACAATGAAAAAATTAGTAATTTCGGTACTTTTTCGCCTAAATAAACATTTTAAGGCTAAATCTGTTCAAATATTTGATTTATTTTAAATTTCTGAAATTTTATTGATTGAAATAAATGCGTTAGCGTTTTTTTTTCAGGCGAAAGAAGGGAGTAACACTTAAAAAAAAATCTCATACATTGTTGGGATTTCTTTTTTCTTATGGTGGATTTCCGCTGGGCATTAAAAGGTAAAAATTTTAATGACAAAGTTGGGCATTAACAAATATTCGTGACATAGTCATTAAATTCATTTCCACATGGCATTTTTTATATGCCTCGAATTATTTGTCCTTTCAATGCCTAGTATAAATTCGGCATTAGATAATCACATTTACACAGGAGCCCTCTTGCACTATGGATGAACTTGTTTTATTAATTTAATTATAAATGCAGCTATCGATTTGGCAGCGGGCGTAAAGTGGTATGCATGCAAGTTTCTGGTGTTTCACCGCAAGTGTTGGCCTTAACTAGGAAAACAACCTAGAGAGCCTGGATCATATCATCCTACTTCTTCTAAATGTCAATCTGCTCGACAGATGCGGCATGTGACGTTGTGTTGAAGCAATCGTAGAAGCAATGCTAAAATGAGCAGTTACGTAACTATGAGTGTGTGTGGAATGCTGTCAGTAATGCGGATACATACAAAAGCGCGGGAGCCTCTCATTACGCCTATTTAGAAAATTCCGCATCGCGAAATTCGGCAATGTGTAAAAAAAAATTCGGCTCGAACCAAATTCTGTATTTTTTAATACTGTTTTTTTTAAATTCTTCTTTTTTAAAATACTTCTTTTTAAAGTTCTGCATTTGGAAATTCTGTCTCACAAAATTCTACTTTTCGCTTTTTCACAATTTAAAATTCCGCTTAATAATTGTATGATCAAATATCTAAAAACGTAAATTTTGAATTACACCTCTATATTTTTACGATTATCCTCGAAACCTCGAGGGATTTCCCAAGTATACTCGGGCTCGTATCGCTGGATTGTTAAATAAATGCTCACGATGACCAAATTGTAGTACTATTAACTTTATTGTACAACAAACAATTTACAATACTCGCTAATACAGTAAAAACACTCTACAATACTTGTTAAAGCAATAACAACGCTTAACTAAACTTGTTAAAACAATTAAACTTATAGCTTGCTTATTCGCAACTCACTTCTCTGCTCACTTTACTTGTAGCTTGCTGTCTTGTAACTCGTAACTAACTCAACTCCGCTGTGTCGTGGCTCTTATATACCTGCGCTCGCACCCATGGCCAGTGTTGCCGTTTTAGTCCTTTGGTGGCTAAATTTGGCTACCAAATTATTTTTTTGGCCACAAAAATTTGAAATTGCCCCTAGCCCTTTTTTTAGCCCTTTTCAAAATTTATTCATCATTGACATTACATTTTTTTTATGATTTTCATGAATTTAACTCTTCGCTCATAAAGCGAACGCCTTTCCTCTAAGGCAAGTAAACATATGTCTATGTATGTTCCTTACGTTTCTGGGCCGTTATCTTATCCGTTAACGATTTAACTATACTTTAAAATAGGTAAGTTGGCGGCCCTTAATATGCTTTATGTGTCACACAAAAAGTTTTTTTGTTGAATCTATATATATAAAATTCAAATTATGTATGTACCTATAGACACACTTGGCTCCTAAACGAATAAGCCGATCGTAACCAAATTTTACACACGCACTGGATATCTTCCAGGGATGGTCATAGGGTAAAAAATATTTTGATATATAAAGGGGGCGTGGCCCCAAAACG
>NW_023458562.1:15920821-15929404 GCF_013731165.1 Rhagoletis pomonella
AAGGATAAGGATAAGGATAAGGATAAGGATAAGGATAAGGATGAGGACAAGGATAAGAATTCCGTAAAGTATAGGGATGCAGATCTGGCTAACGATAAAGATAAGGACATGTATAAGAATAAAGAAAATGTGTCAGATAAGAAAAAGTATAGGTTTAAAGGTATGATTAAGGAAAAGGATAATGATGAACATTATGGTACAGATAAGGATTTTGAAATAGATACCATAGATAAAGATAAGTACAAATAGAAGTTAACCTATTAATATTGAGATGTTTGTTTCTCTCGATAAATGCTTGGTTAAAATCTAATCGTGGTCGAAAGATTCTAAACGAGCATAAATAGTATGACACCTCTATATGTATCACCTGCGGTGGGATTACCTCATTGGGAGCTTGAGAAATAATGTAGTAGTCGCGAAGCCTAACCTTCAGATTTCGCGGGACGTATCCTTTAAAATGGTTATGCCAATTTTTAAAATTACAAAAAATGTTTGTATGCTTGAATGTTAAAATGTCATGTCTGGATATTAAATGGTCGAAAATGCATATCCAATTTTTTATGTTCAATTCGATAATAACCAAAAATGTATGTCCAGTTTTTATTGATGGAGAATTTACTTCCAGTTTTTAAATAATCAAATCTTAAAGAGTTTTTAGATTACAAATTTATGTCTAATCCTTAAATAACATGGCAGCGTGTCTTGTTTCTACATAAAAAAATTAAATTATGCCTATATATATCGGCGAATAAAAATTTATATCCAGTTGTGAAATGAGTAAATATTCATTCCTTGTTTTCAAATTGACAAAAGTCCATGTCTAATACATACTTAAATATTTTTCAGTTATTCATGCCCGATATTTTATAACTCATATCCAGTTGTTGCTATACAAAAAAAAAAATATGTAAAATTTTGGGATGATTAAACATTTATAGACAGTTTTTAATTCACTAAAAACTTATGTAAAAAGTTTTAATGGCTAAAAGTTTATGTCCATTTTTTAAATTAACAAAACCTTGTGTCAAAGTTTTTAGTGATAAAAAAATTTGTCTGATGCTTAATAATCCAGCATTCATTGCCGCTTTTTAAATTACAAACAATTTTGTGTTAGCTTTTAAATTGCGAAAATGTATGTATGCCCTCTATTTCCGGGTGATCAAAAATATATGTCCAGTGTTTTATATTCTCGAAAATTGGTCTAGGCTTTCAACTACAAAAAATTATGTCCAATTTGTGAGTTAGAAAAATTAATATCCAATTTTAGAATGATCAGAAATTTATGTTCAGTTTTTAAATTATCTCAAACCTGAAGGTCAAAGAATTTAAAATTTTTTAAATTACCAAAAATTTAGTTTTTAGCTGAGTATCAGGCGGTTAGTGGTGAAGAGAAACTTCCTCGCTTTGGAAAGGTTTAGTTGCCAGGCTATAATTAGTAACCAATTAAGTGGCAAACTAAATTTACCCACTCTTCTATGAAGTCCTATAAATTCCTAATATAAATACTAATTCGTTTTTTCATTATCAGTTAAGTTTGTGACTGCCATTCAATGGTTGCCGGGTCAAAGGCCACGGCGACAGTTAAAAATCAGAACGAAAAAAATTTAAGAAAATACCAAATTCCGGAAAACGATGCAATAACTCTCAACAAAAAACGTTTGAGACCGTCAATATAGTACATAAATAATTTTTTGACGTTGGGGCAAAACATTTTCAAGGAGCACGATGGCGAATATGTACATACATACATTTTCAAAATTAACGCTTTAAAAAAAATGATGTATACAAATATGCACACCTTCAAAGTTTTTGGAGCCATATTTACCGATATTGTATAATGCAAGTTCTTATACCGAAAAAAATTAAACAATTTTATTATCATAAAAAAGCATTTTCAAATTCTTAGTTTTTATTTTCCACCATCATAAAAATTTATTTTTATTTTCCACATGCATACAAATTTTACAATACACTATGCGACGTGCCAAATACTTATACTGCTGCTGCTGTGAATAAGAAAGAGCGCACGAAAAATTTTCCACCACTGTAGAAAGACAACATCCACAGGCAGGCCAACAAATTAGAGACATAACGAAATGAACTTTGAGCACTATTTACAAGCAGAACAAGACGTGCAGATGCGCTGGAAATCACGACGTGCGCTGATGTGCAGAAAAAATTAATTTAATTCATTTCAGAATTGGCGAACAACAGTGCCTGATGGCATGGCGGGGAGAAAAAAATATAGGCTATGCCAGATGAAGAAGACGGCAGTCGTAAATAGAAGGAAAAAAATAAAGAAAGAAGTAAGGTAAGGATGTACCGTTTGCATGCGCGACAGTGATGTCACATAGCTTCTTAGAGCTGAGTAAAAGTAATGAAGCGCAAAATAAAAGAGCTGATGCAGGAAAGCAAAAATATTGGCTTAGACAATAGCAGCCACGAAGAATCAGATGAATGAGCTTGACGGCAGCGAATAGGCAATTGAAGTAGTGTGATGATGCTGTCCTAATACCATCTGCCAGCAAAGGCCGCCTTCGCCTTTTACATGTACAACAAGCACATTTTTTTCTTTCAGTTCAATGGCAGCAGCTGGTCGTCTCCAGAGTGGTTGATGAATATGAAGGCTGGTGTGATGGCTGCAGTCAGTGTTGCCACGAACGAATTTTTTTCCTACCAAAATTTCCGACGAAAACTCAACTTTTTTTTTTTAAGTTTTATATATATATTTTTTTTCAATGACCAGTAGATAACATAACATTTAATAAAACAACATATAATACAGCTAGTACAATAACAATAAATTAACACCTTATAACAATTCATTTTCTCTTAATTATAATTACGTCGGGAATATTCGCGCTGCGACCTAAGAACATGTATTGTTAACTTCTACCTAGGCGATTTAAGAAGTTAAGCACTTTTGGAGGTTGCCATATTCCAAATTTTGGATGGAGAAGACAGTCGATCCCCAAGGTTTATCAGTCTGCTTTTTATGATACTATTTCCACCACCAGCCTACTAAAGCTGCAGTCCATCTCTACAGAAAGTCCCATTTATTCAAATGGTACCTTAACTTGCAGTGCCCTATCAGGTAGCCATTAAGAGTTCTAAGAACATCCCGGCTAAGATCGAGGAATCTCTCGGAGTTCCTCCTGAAAGGAGTGTGTTATGCTAATATGGGCTCCTAGGTAGTTTAAAAGAGTTTTACAGCTATCCCCAAACCTTGATGCCATTTTAAAAGAGTCTGAGGCCTGACTCTGGCCCCACCTGTCCCTCTACGAAGGTATTCGCTTCCGCCTGGAATATTGACAGACCTTTCTGGAATCATGGTTCAATTACGCCTGGCGCAGTAATCCCGTCGTCCATTTTCGATCCGTTGGTTTACCATACTTAGTCAATCATAGTTATTATCGCTCCGCAACAGTCCCTCTCAGCAATTCTGACCTTGTAGAAGGACAAATTCGGTAGCATGCTGTGCTTGAGGTTGATAGCGGGATCCTCCATGACGACCTCCAAATTATCCCGAAGATCTCTACTTTTCATGCTGATGGGATTGGGCAGCCGTCGGGTGATGCAGCAGGCCTCCTTTTTAAACAGAATAGACGGAGGAAGAATGCTTGTAATGTGACAGCGGGTCCACGACCGTATTGAAAGATAAAATCGTTAATTTGGGTCATATTCCCCAAGTTTTACCATGAAGTCCCTGGCCGGCATAAAATGCCCTTGTAGCCTTGTTGGTATCATTCGAGAGATGTGAGTTGCAATTGAACCTTTTGTACAGAGTTACACCTAGAAACTTCGCCTCTTCTGTGAACTCAATTTCTCTCCCTGCCAAGGTGGTTCTATTGAAGTTGCCTTTCCTTCTTTTGGTAAATGGGAAAATGGGTTTATTTCAGCACCATACATATGTAAGTAGTTTTTTACAACTTTGTAGTTCAGTTCACTTTAAATTAACTTTTAGGCACATAAAGTATATGCATACCTTGGATGTTTATTGTAATCATTGGCAAAAATAAGGGCATACGAATCAAGTTGTTTGGTGATATATTCTTTGTATTATTAGCGCAGAACCCACAAAATCCAATCTAGGCAACCAACCTACCAAATAGGAAAAACCTTACCAATTTTGTTGGGAAAAGCTCACGTGTGGCAACACTGGCTGCTGTCTGCGCTGCTACTGGTACTGCTGGCGCTTGGTAGCATACTCGTAAGTGCAATAGGAAATTAAATAAATTATTTATGAAGTTAAAGCGAAGATGCGAGCAAGCAAAGAAGTAAGTTTATTAAAATGTAAGTAGACGACAAAATATACTTACTTAGATGACAAATCTTACAAAAAATAACAAAAACAAATATGTAGATATATGTATGTATAAATACAAATAAGATGTCAGCATGCAATCAAATTATCGCTACAGCTGGTCGCCCATTATTTGTAGTGAACGCAAAAGTCAATCAATGAGTGAGATAAATCAAAATTCTGTTTTTTGCCAAATTATGCTTCCTTGCATTTTTTTTTGTAATTTTAGTTCGATATCCTATTTTCATATTTTCTTCGTTGCTACTATTTTCTACTGAGTATTTTTCGTAATTTTTGTGTTCATCCAACTCAATTGCGCATTTGTATGATATTTTGGCTTCGAGGGTTTGCTCAATGATGCAGATTAGTTGGTTAGTTAGATTGAATGAATAAAACCTACTGTACATCTTTGCTAACAGTGGCAAAAATTGTGGTCAGTAATGCATTAACGCCGGTATACATAAGTAAAAGAAATGTAATGCATTTGAGTGCAACAACGCGTTGCTGAAAATAAGAAATGCTTTTTTGTCAAAAAAGCTTTTCCCCCCTTGCGGTCACGCGGTTTGTTCTTGGCTGAGTCCAAAGTGCTTATGACATCGGGCGGGTTGGATATGTACACTCGAAGAAGTGGACTGTGGTGATTGGCCGGTTTCAGTAAGTGGCGACGATGCATTTGATGTTCGAATATATTCTGACTTTTTAATTATTGAACCTACTGTAACAACTGGATTGCAGTTGGGCTGGCGAAAATCTTGTGTATTGTGTGACAGGAGGATATACGTATGTACAGGGTGATACAGATCGTTGACAGCAATTGTTTGTGATAAGTTTGTTTTTTTCAGATAGTTGGTACTACAGATACATTAACAAGCAAAACTTCCACATTTGGGAAACTAAACACTATGCTCTAACAACGAGTCACTGTGTGTGCGTGGTTTTTAGGCAGGCGGAGTCATCGGACCATAATTCTTTGAAAATGATGCCGATAGGGCTATACGGTCAACGGGGAACGTTATCGTCTTACTCTTTATAGCCTGAACTATTTTATATGAACTGTACAATATGTGATTTTAGCAGGACGATGCCACTTGCCACACAGCGCATGGAAGGATAGCCCTTTTGCGAACGAGGTTCCAAGGACGCGTTATCGCCCAAACAAACGAGATTAAGTGGCCAACGAGATCTTGCTATTAGACTTCTTTCGCCAATAAGCCGAAATTGTATGCGTTTTAAATGATATACAGCCCGAACTGCATATGTCAAAAAGCCAAGGAAAATTTTAATATGAGCATCCTCGGTAGCAAAAGTAGTCGCAGTTAGTGTTTAACGGAAATTGTGTTTCATTCATAAATATCTCGCGGCTGAGGTGCTAGTATCTTGGGCGAAGTTCCCAGTCTGTTTATTTAGGTATTGCCGAGAATAAATTCAGGGTTTTGAGCATTAAACCCAGACTTTCTTTATAAGTTATCATCGGTAATTTGTGTGTCATCGCCTTTAACTATATACGGCTACAGTTTAAGTGGACTTTGTGGCTTGTTACACGCAATGGAAATGCATTGAGTGTGGTTCCATAAATTGTCGGTACCTGCCTCCATGATGGAGCGCTCATTGTCTTAGGATATGACTGAAACTGCGCGAGGCGGCTGCGTGAGTTTGTAGTGGTACATTGTGAATTAAGTAGGCGTTGGCTGCACATTTTTCTGTAGCATGTGAGTGAGCGGGAATAAGTCAGTAGTACCTCAAGTGCCCTGGGTGTAGGAGACTCCTGGTTCGGCGGTTTTCGCTGGTTTCGAAATTGGTATCATTGAAATTACCTCATCACGAAGATGCTATATGCGCTAATGCACTTAGACGAATTGCTTTCGATATGGCTTCCTTTTCCTACTTGAACGTGAATTAGGGTGATGAAAACTCTCCCGGAATTGCACTTGACTAAGTTAATGTTGAGTTGGATAGGTACTTGACCTTCGTCCACAGATTGCTGATTCTAACCAATTTTTCTACTTGTGCTCAATCACGATGTGCCTTATCTCTGGTAACTTATTATAGGACATACTTCAGGGCACAAACCCATGTTGCCACGAATGATTATATACATTTTATCCCAATTACCGCTCTAACGCGCAAGTTCTTAGAATTTTCGGCACTCATCAACTTCAGTCTTCCGCTTCAAAGGGCGGGGCTTTGGCAGAGTTAATGCCCAACGGAAGCAGGCTGTTCCTTGTTTTTTAGCTTTTGCAGAAGTCATGACGAGACACACCGAATCTTTCAACCAGCTTCCCCAAACTGATGTGACCGTCTGCAGAAAATTCGCCAAGGAAATTTTTCCTCTGCTCAGCGCAAGTCCAATTCTGGTCAAATAAGACTTGTCATATTAATCGTGTCTATGTATTTCCATTATTTCGAAAAAGAAGAGAGTTTTTCGTTTGCTTGTGAACCAACATTAACACCGATAATAAAGTCAGCTTCGAAATCCAACGCAGAATCACTCTTGCCAACTAGTGCTACTTCGGACAATTCGGAAGTAAAGTCCCTTTTCAACGTACGGAAACCGAGGTCTATAAGTCGCTCATCATTCTCGTGCTGGTTTATGGCGGAGAACCATGGGCCTTTACGCGTTGGCGATGGCGAGTACCGCAGAAAATGGAATGATGAGATGTATGAGCTTAACAACCCCATGGACATAGCGAAACAAATTAGAATACAGCGGCTCCGCTGGTTTGGCCATGCCGTTCGAATAGACACCGACGCTCCAGCTTTGAAAGTAGTCAACTCGTAACGCGCTGATGGTAGTAGAAGAAAAGGGAGGCCCCCACTGCGATGGAAAGACCAAATGGAGCTGGAGCTTGGACTTGGCTTTATGACTATTTCTAGGTCGATTTCTCTGAGCAGAAGGTTTACTGTCATTACCCAAGCGAGAGGGGAAGCGACTCCAGCTGGTAGGTTGCTCCTGCTGACAAATCTGCTCGTCAATACTCCCACCGCTGGGTACTAGCATTTGGTCATCAAGCGTCACCAATCCCACGCCTATATAAGATTCATAAGAGCTTTCGAACTGATGATTATGGATACTATGGCTCTATGATTCTGACTGGCGAGCTGAGGAGTAAATAACTTTAAGTACCAAGAATTAAAAAAAAAACTGTCCCATAGCATATTTATCGGATTTTCAAAGTCTTTTAATTTAAGCAAACCATTTTCCATCGTACCAAAATAAACATGGCTATGCCTAAAAAAGGATGCAATACTGTGATTGCAGTTAATACGGAAAATATTTCTACAAAATGTATCAATTTACATTTTATGGTATTTTCGCAATTACCAGCCATCATTATGCAATCAACAAAGTCATTACACAATTTCTATTAATAAACTGACCGCAAATGTAATGAGAGTAGGTATTTTAGCCGCGGTTTCACACAGTGACAGCAGCAAAATAGTATTTGAATAAATAAAAATATAACTAAACAAATAAATTGTGTTTTTAAATAGCCAGCATACGTGCACCAACATTTAATAAAGGCAATGATCCTGCCACACCACCATCCATCAACTGTCGTTCGTCAGCTAGTAATTTTCAATTAAGTTAATTGACACTAACCACACAATGTATTAAATTGTTCTTGGAAAGTTCAATTAAATGTGTTTAGTACGTGCTTTTTTTTTTGCTTATAAAAAGTTTATCAACAAGTATCTACACTGGTCAACAGGGGATTCTGCAATATCAATTTCAATGGTCAAAAAGTGGTTTACTCAGTTCCGCTGTGGTCGTACCAGCACGTTGTGATCGCACCCAAAGAGGTCGCCATGCCAGAAATTGTCAATAAAGATCATGGAATGATATTGGGCGATCAGAGAACGAAAGTCAGTGAGAAAGCTCAGCCCTTAAGCATCTTAACCGAGTGGGTAGATCACATTTTACATGAATATTTGGATATGAAAAAACTATCCACGCTTGCTCACATTCGACTATAAACGCAATCGTGTGACCACTACAAAGGAGTGTTTGGCGATGTTAAGCCGTAATCCGAACAAGTTTTGGCACCGTTTCGGGAAAACGCTGGAGTAATGAATTAGCTAAGGGGACACTATGTTGAGAAATAACACGCTTTTTTGCAGAAAAATATATTTTTAATGCAAAAATTCATCGACTTTTCAAATAGCCCAAGTATTTTATTACATTTGTAGTGAATACACAGTTAAAATGTTTGTGAAAAGCGCTAAGAAATTTGAAAAAAAAAATTATTTTTTAATAGACTTTACAAAAAAGAGAAGGCTAT
>NW_023458562.1:15929504-15930631 GCF_013731165.1 Rhagoletis pomonella
TGAATTTCGTTGTAATTAAATATTAAATGTAATGTAATTCGGCGCGCATGTGTAAACAAAATTACACGCTATTCAATATGTGATGGAAATCGCCGCGGCGGGTGTAAATGTCTGCATGTGAGGGAGTGATTGCCAACTACAACGCTGAAAAGTACATGTGTTGCAATTTTTGCCTATTATATAAAAAAAATATGACTCATTTTAATTAAAAAGTTTTAGTAGTTACGTTGCATTTATTTGATTTAAGTTCAATTGTATATGCTTTGACCGCATAACATATTTTTGGCATTTGCGCAAAAGAAGTTAATAGGCATCATAAATGTTGCAATGATGTAATAAATGTATGGATTATTAATGTATATTTGGCCATCGTTTAAAGGAATTTGTAAATTTGTTGCATCTCAAATATCTTACCAAAATACATATGAAAGTATTTGTGTCAATTTACGGCTGGTCATATAATAAAAAGTGAGTACCGCACTACGGTGCGCATCAAAGCCCCTAATTTTATATGTTTTATAAGAAATATTATTGCCTATTATTATAAATTTTTTAAACGACATTTAGAGGTCGAAACCTGTCGATTTAGATCAGGAAATACGATCTTGTAGATTTATGAGTGCTTGAATGACTATTTTTGATTCGATTTCAAAGATCGAATATGATCCAATGATGTAATGCGACAGTATTCTGTTAAAACATTAATAACTCCTTAAATACAGGTGTTAAAATATGCATACTTTACGTATGTGTGAGCTATTGCCACATACTCATACTTTTATACACAGAAAGAAAAACTATGGGATATTTTTATTCAATGGAGTTTCAGAGGTATTATGAAGCAATGTGTGCCAAAATGAATTCTAATATTCTGCGTCTTAGGCCATATGTATCTACATATATATTTACAAATAAACAAATAAATATTTGCTAACGAAATGAAAAACCAAATTGCGAAACTATCTATATATATAAAATTCAAATTATGTATGTACCTATAGACACACTTGGCTCCTAAACGAATAAGCCGATCGTAACCAAATTTTACACACGCACTGGATATCTTCCAGGGATGGTCACAGGGTAAAAAATATTTTGATATATAAAGGGGGCGTGGCCCCAAAACG
>NW_023458562.1:15930731-15967264 GCF_013731165.1 Rhagoletis pomonella
AGTGTGTCTATAGGTACATACATAATTTGAATTTTATATATATAGATCATCGGTAATTTGTGTGTCATCGCCTTTAACTATATACGGCTACAGTTTAAGTGGACTTTGTGGCTTGTTACACGCAATGGAAATGCATTGAGCGTGGTTCCATAAATTGTTGGTACCTGCTTCCATGATGGAGCGCTCATTGTCTTAGGATATGACTGAAACTCCGCGAGGCGGCTGCGTGAGTTTGTAGTGGTACATTGTGAATTAAGTAGGCGTTGGCTGCACATTTTTCTGTAGCATGTGAGTGAGCGGGAATAAGTCAGTAGTACCTCAAGTGCCCTGGGTGTAGGAGACTCCTGGTTCGGCGGTTTTCGCTGGTTTCGAAATTGGTATCATTGAAATTACCTCATCACGAAGATGCTATATGCGCTAATGCACTTAGACGAATTGCTTTCGATATGGCTTTCTTTTTCTACTTGAACGTGAATTAGGGTAATGAAAACTCTCCCGGAATTGCACTTGACTAAGGTAATGTTGAGTTGGATAGGTACTTGACCGTCGTCCACAGATTGCTGATTCTAACCAATTTTTCTACTTGTGCTCAATCACGATGTGCCTTATCTCCGGTAACTTATTATAGGATATACTTCAGGGCACAAACCCATGTTGCCACGAACGATTATATACATTTTATCCCCATTACCGCTCTAACGCTCAAGTTCTTAGAATTTTCGGCACTCATCAACTTCAGTCTTCCGCTTCAAAGGGCGGGGCTTTGGCAGAGTTAATACCCAACGGAAGCAGGCTGTTCCTTGTTTTTTAGCTTTTGCAGAAGTCATGACGAGACACACCGAATCTCTCAACCAGCTTCCCCAAACTGATGTGACCGTCAGCAGAAAATTCGCCAAGGAAATTTTTTCTGCTCAGCGCAAGTCCAATTCTGGTCAAATGAGACTTGTCATATTAATCGTGTCTATGTATTTCCATTATTTCGAAAAAGAAGAGAGTTTTTCATTTGCTTGTGAACCAACATTAACACCGATAATAAAGTCAGCTTCGAAATCCAACGCAGAATCACTCTTGCCAACTAGTGCTACTTCGGACAATTCGGAAGTAAAGTCCCTTTTCAACGTACGGAAACCGAGGTCTATAAGTCGCTCATCATACTCGTGCTGGTTTATGGCGCAGACACATGGGCCTTTACGCGTTGGCGATGGCGAGTACCGCAGAAAATGGAATGATGAGATGTATGAGCTTAACAACGCCATGGACATAGCGAAACAAATTAGAATACAGCGGCTCCGCTGGCTTGGCCCTGCCGTTCGAATAGACACCGACGCTCCAGCTTTGAAAGTAGTCAACTCGTAACGCGCTGATGGTAGTAGAAGAAAAGGGAGGCCCCCACTGCGATGGAAAGACCAAATGGAGAAGGACTTGGCTTTATGACTATTTCCAGGTCGATTTCTCTGAGCAGAAGGTTTACTGTCATTACCCATGCGAGAGGGGAAGTGACTCCAGCTGGTAGGTTGCTCCTGCTGGCAAATCTGCTCGTCAATACTCCCACCGCTGGGTACTAGCATTTGGTCAGCAAGCGTCACCAATCCCACGCCTATATAAGATTCATAAAAGCTTTCGAACTGATGAGAACCCTTGATGCTTATGGATACTATGGCTCTATGGTTCTGACTGGCGAGCTAAGGAGTAAATAACTTTAAGTACCAAGAATTAAAAAAAAAAAACTGTCCCATAGCATATTTATCGGATTTTCAAAGTCTTTTAATTTAAGCAAACCATTTTCCATCGTACCGAAATAAACATGCCTAAAAAAGGATGCAACACTGTGATTGCAGTTAATACGGAAAATATTTCTACAAAATTTATCAATTTACATTTTATGGTATTTTCGCAATTACCAGCCATCATTATGCAATCAACAAAGTCATTACACAATTTCTATTGATAAACTGACCGCAAATGTAATGACAGTAGGTATTTTAGCCGCGGTTTCACACAGTGACGGCAGCAAAATAGTATTTGAATAAATAAAAATATAACTAAACAAATAAATTCTGTTTTTAAATAGCCAGCATACGTGCACCAACATTTAATAAAGGCAATGATCCTGCCACACCACCATCCATCAACTGTCGTTCGTCAGCTAGTAATTTTCAATTAAGTTAATTGACACTAACCATACAATGTATTAAATTGTTCTTGGAAAGTTCAATTAAATGTGTTTAGTACGTGCTTTTTTTTTTGTTTATAAAAAATTTATCAACAAGTATCTACACTGGTCAACGGGAGATTCTGCAATATCAATTTCAATGGTCAAAAAGTGGTTTACTCAGTTCCGTTGTGGTCGTACCAGCACAAATGACTCCGAACGTTGTGATCGCACCCAAAGAGGTCGCCATGCCAGAAATTGTCAATAAAGATCATGGAATGATATTGGGCGATCAGAGAATGAAAGTGAGTGAGAAAGCTCAGCCCTTAAGCATCTTAACCGAGTGGGTAGATCACATTTTACATGAATATTTGGATATGAAAAAACTATCCACGCTTGCTCACATTCGACTATAAACGCAATCGTGTGACCACTACAAAGGAGTGTTTGGCGATGTTAAGCCGTAATCCGAACAAGTTTTGGCACCGTTTCGGGAAAACGCTGGAGTAATGAATTAGCTAAGAGGACACTATGTTGAGAAATAACACGCTTTTTTGCAGAAAAATATATTTTTTTTGATGCAAAAAATCATCGACTTTTCAAATAGCCCAAGTATTTTCTTACATTTGTAGTGAATACACAGTTAAAATATTTGTGAAAAGCGCTAAGAAATTTGAACAAAAAAAAATTATTTTTTAATAGACTTTACAAAAAAGAGAAGGCTATCAATTCTTCGGAATATTTTATTTTTATTTTTTTTATTTGTATTTGTGTTTTTGTTTATGTATGTTACCGAATAACTTTGGACCACGTTAACCGATTTCTATAATTGTTTTTTTTTTTGTTTTTGCTTAAAAATTACTTGTGCTACTTCAATCGAAAATTTGCTAATGAATACAAATCCGTAGATATTAGTAGGAGAGCCGACTGCTCAAAAATATGTTGCATGTTGTCTGGAAATAAAATAACCAAAATTCAATAGTTGTTATCTAAGACAACTTCAAATCAACGATTTGCGAGGTCCTTGCCTGGCAGGATCATAGTAATTGATTGATGAAAAATCATAAAATCGAAAAAATATATTCCATCGTGTCCTGGAATAAAACATTCAAATTTCGAAAGATTTGAACGTACTGATTCCAAAATAACGACTTGTCGCCTCTTATGCTTGCGTAAGTCCTTGGCAAGTCGGCTTGAAATGTGCAGCTTTTTCCAAAATATCACGGTGAGCTGGAATAAAATTTAAACTATTCAATTTTTCTCCAAGTTTTTCTTATTCTGTCATCATAAGCAAGTGATTTGAGCTAAAAATGAAAATATTCTATGGAAGGATTCGAAAGATATCACGATTATCCTTAACCTTCTACTATATACGAAGCCATATATGGTGTCACTACTTTGGCAATTTATTACCGCCAAACGAGTGTTATAAATTCATGCAAGAGAGGGTTAATTTTTTGTAGAGTAACTTTTCTAAGTCCTATACTAAAAATATTGAATGCTGATTTATTAAATACGTTAACGACTGGGAAAGTCCTGCTGAAACTCGTTTGCTGAAGTTAGTAAAAACTTTCGAGTAAATCATAAGTCAAGTAAATACTCCTAAATCGTAACGGATGTGCTGGAGAGCTGTAACCCTGTACTGGTATTATGTTTTTATAGTGCGTTAATGGTATTGTGCGCCTAAACGATGGAGCATATAATAAATCCGATCTCGCTGTATCACTGTATACTTAAGCAATATTAAAAACATGATTTTAAGTTATTTAAGTTTTGTAAAATAGTAAACCGTCGTTTTGGGGCCAAATTAATTAATTTTTTTTATTAATTTTTGCATTTGAAAAAATTTATATAGGTATGTATATGTTTTAAACTTCAGGAATAAGATCACTTTGGAAATGGAACTTTTGTTATAAAACTCAACTAAACTCAAAACTAAAAATAAGTCTTAGAGCCTTAAATAAAAAGGATTTAAAATAGTATATTTTTGCTATAAAGGGTGTAAACAGAAAATGTTGTACAAAATTCAATTTTGTGCTTTCTAGGTTTACTCTTTCAACCCTTTTAACATTAGACATTTCTCAATCTATACCTTTTTTATAAATAGCGTTAACAAAAAGTTGTTATCCGTATTCATAACAAATTAAATAGGATTAAAGATTTACGAACCAGTTAGTCTTCTTTATTTTTTGGAATTTGGGTGTTTCGTTATTATTTTTGTGGTGTAATAATATTTACGTTTTAGCAATGTTTTTTGAGCTTTGTACCCTTTGTTTATTTTTGCCTTGATGGTATAGACATAGACACATTGGAGGATAACCTCGGCCAAATAAAAATCAAATATGTTTTAGCTCCAAATATTTATTTTATTTTTTTTATTGTCTGTCATGATTTATACTTACACAGCTCATATTCAAAATATTAAAAAAAAAATTTCGAATCATATACGAACATAAGCAGCACAAAGAAAGCTCGTATTAATTTTATAAGAAATTTACACAAGAATGAAAGTAGTTTCAGAAAAATAAATGTATAACACTCGCGAAAAGGAATATTTTTATTTACATAATAATGATTGCTGTAACAGCCAAAATCTAGAAAACTACACGCATGAAAAAAAAAAAATGTAATCAGTATAAGGTCCTTAGTTAAACACGAATTATAGCTCATCTGCACCAAAAACCACTGTTGAACAGTGTTATCGATTAATAGTATGCTAAACAATTTATAGCGAACAATGATTCGAGCACAAACAAATCATGTTATGCAATTTTTCTTCACATACGAGTACAAAAGATAAAAAAGATATGTCTTTTTATTTAAAAAAAGTAGCTAATTTCAATTTTAATTATAACCATTTTTGCTGTCATGTTATTTAAATGTTGTAAAATGTCCATAATGGCTTTTCATAAGCTTACAAGCGTTTTTCGACTTTTATTTGTAATTTCTTTATTTTTCTGGAGTTTATAATTTTTTTAACCTAAAAATTTTAAATCAACTTTTTATATGTTGTTGCACAATTAGTTTTTGTTATCGACACCGGAAATAATTGTGGAAAAACATTGATTTTGCCCAATGAATGGTTTCATTTAACCAATGTGGTTTATAGGGCGTATGTTTGTGGGTGTTTAGCTGCGTGCTACAGTATTTTTTACGGCTATGGCGTTGCCGTATTTTTTGTATACTTGTCACAGTGACCACATAGCTATTTTTAGCACCTTTTAAGATAGTATGTGATGCTTTTTAAAACACTGTTCTTCAGTTTGTTTTTAAGGCCATTGAAAATGAGCTAGGCGGTATTTAGTCTTAAAAGTATATGTAAGTGAAAGGTATACCCAATAGACAGCAAGGTCAAAAAACTATCCCCTATTAAAAAAATCCGCTCTTATTTTCAACACATTTGAAATCAGCTAATGTAGGTGCAAGTATGGATGCTTAACATTATGTATACTTGTTTGTACATTACAATATGCATTTGTGAGCGTGCATATTCTTTTTGAAAAGTGTTTGTGTATGCGTGGGCACAATAGAAATTTGCATAATGCGACGCGACCACATTATTTGTCAATTATATTGAAATTAATTTTTATGCCATACAACAAAAGCGATATGCAATTGAATAGATTAAAAAAATATGGCACGCCAATTCATTACAATAACTGTTACAATGTCAATATTTATGCAAATGATTGTCAATGAACTGAGATTTTAAATGGAATAATTGCATTTTCATGTAATTGTGGTTGAACAAAAGCAAAAAAGTGGTAAACCGTATGCGATAAATAAGTTTGATTAAATGAGTGTAACAGAGCAAACGAGCCCAATATAACAGGCTTTAAATAAATACACAGAAATATTGAAGTTATACCAAAAAAAAAATACAAAAAATACAAAAAAATCGTTGACCGTAAAATTACGACTGCCGTTTTTCAAGCAATAATTATTTCAAATAAAATGCAAATTTGTTAAATGGCCTTGGTAAAACTGTAAAGTATATAACGAAAGCATTTACTGATCCTGCATGAAGGACATTCCAGATAACCACCGAGACTTGATATGTTTGTAAAGAGTTTTGAAATTGACGCGTGTAGATCTTGTAGATTGTGGTTCCCTCTGGCGGCGATATTGTTTTCGTGGCGTCTATCTAACCAACAATTTATTTTACAGTCACTGGAGAATGGTTCCTTGGCTAGAGGTCCACGTTAGTGGGGAAAACTTTTGCCTGCCATTAACCTGGGCCTAGCATAAGTTACCCGCATAGTGTCATATTTTCTTTCGGGTATATTCCTCATTGTTGCGAAAATGTGTCGTCCTTCTAAATTTTTTGCTGAAAACCCTCAACCGCTGCTTTCTTTATATGTTTTAGCACAAAGCCTTTGACTTATTCATCTACTCCTTTCAATTTTGACAAAGAAAGCCATTAATTACGAAGAATTCTCAGCCAATAGCCAACTAAAAGTTCAAAAAAGTTTGAAACAATGCCCGATTGGTTAAGCATTATTTCAGCAAAACAATGCACGAAAGCGGAGAACGCTATAAATCCTATAAGAGACTCTCAAAATGATTGAATCCTTTAACTGTTGTAAGTCTTGTTTTCAATTTCCAATTTGTAATGGTTCGCTTGTTTACCATTAGGAAATTGAAAGAGCAATAAATTCATATACATATGTACTTAAAAAAATTTATACAATTACGTAAAAAATAAGAATCAATTTTACCACACAAAAATTTCACAGAACAAAAATCACTTTAATAAAAAAAATTACAGCGGGCGAAATTTGCGCAATGACTTTTTTTTTATCAAAAACCTTTGTTTGTGACATGTTTAAGCGTATCTATGTATGTATGTGTAAGTATATTCATATACATTTGTACTTAGTTGCATTGCAGCCAGCTACATTGTTGTTACTTTTATTTTAGTGCGACATAATATTCTCGTCAACGTTAACATTTTGTTAATTGCATGAAAAATATGCACAACAAAAAATCAACGTGACCGCAATTGTGGTTTTTAAGCGTACACTCAGCGAGCGCATCACTCATACGCAATGTAGAACTCGATAGAGCGCAATGCCACTGCTTTGACGAGCGACATTTTTTTCTTTGACAACATTGTTGCTTAAATTTATACATATAAATAGTCACCTGGTCGCAGTTGCAATGTAGGTAAACAAAAAAACAGTAAATAATAATAGTATTTCATTTCAGGGCAAAGCTGAGGTTTGTTTGTGCTTTGAGACTTTCATAATTTTTTCTGCAAAGCCCTCATATTGTGTCCTTTAATGATGCGGTGCAGCAAGTTTAAGCATAAGTGATGTAGTAGAGGCTGTTAACAAAAATTTTTACTTTTGAGTAAGGCCACGTCATGGCCATGTTATGGAAAAACTATATTTTAGAAATTTTTTTATGATAGGAACAAAATTTCTTTGTAGGTTACTAAAGGTAATCGATTGGCGATTATTTCTGCTTAATGGCATTTTTACAAAAAAAAAACATGTCTTAATAAAGAAAATTTATATTAACACATTTAGTAATAGCGATTTGACGTTGTTGTATTTTAATAGAGGTTGTAGAATTTTAAGATAAGCGTGCAGAATTTTATTTCGATATCTGTTATAGTTTATTAGGCCGCTGTGGTGTAGTGGTAAACAGTGCGCGCTTTCACTCATCAGCACCTAGGTTCAAGCCCTAGTTAAAGCAACCTCGCAAAAAATATAGAAAAAGGTTTTTTCTTAATAGGGGTCGCCCCTCGGCAGGCAATGGCAAACCTCCGGGTGTATTTCTGCTATGAAAAACAGCTTCTCAATAAAAATACAACCGCCGTTCGGAGTCGGCGTAAAACTGTAGGTCCCTCCGCTTTGTGTGACAACATCAAGGCGCACGCCACAAATTGGAGGAGAAGCTCGGCCAAATACTAACATATGTGTAGTCTGTTGAAATTTTTGTTTGGGAATTTCGATTGCATTGGACTGTTCGGTAGTTTTCGGAGAATTTTCCTAGATTTAAATATTTTCAGGAATATTCAGGCTTTCTCCGGATTTTTTTCCAGGACTTTCTGTAATGCTTTTTTTCATCACTTTCAAAATTTTTTTTCATCACTTGAAAATTTTGTGGATCTTTTCAAGACCGTCTTGGTTTTTTTTACAAGTTATAATCAATATAAGCTTTCTTTAACCCTTTTTAAAACACAATATTCCATTAATATGGAAGTTATGGAAGTTTTTCGCGACCGCTCAAATCTTATATTTTCTCTTTGACTTTGCTTTCTTAGACCATTCGCAGCTTTTAACAAGATTTTCGTGACTAGTCGGTACTTCATATTATATTATATATATATATAAAAATCTGTATACAAATTTCAAGCTTTAGAATAGCGGTAAAAGAATTTAAAATATTTTTTAAAGCAAAGACCCCAATATTTAATTTTACATGCTTATTCTTCAAATTCTGTTTTTAATTTGGTTATTTTTTTTACATGGATGACAATTTTATGGAACTTTTCTGCAGCTTATGGATTTTTTTAGGATTGGGATATTTTTGTGACTATTTGTCTTTCAATCAGGAAATGCATATGGGAGAGTTTTCAGAACTTTACGAAATTTAAATTTTTTATAACCAATTTGCTATTTTCCAATTTTTTCCAAGGGCTTCTGTCATCCTCGCTATTTTTCATAGCTTTTTGTTTGATCTAGTAGTTCTCTCCAACATATTGGAAATTTCAAAACCGTTCGCGATATTTTCCAGACCGTTTCGGGTTTTGCATCATGCATACTAAACAATTTTTTGATTTACTGTTAGTACTTTACTTAAAACAAATTTTCAATCAGTGGTCTTTCGTTGAATACCGGTGCCATCTTAAGTTAATTTTCCGTTCTCCACAATACATCATGCTTCTACCCTATCGGAAACACCAACAACTAAAATGACTACTTAAAATGTTTCGGCTGCTAAGATATTTTTTCAGTGTATTTCGGAATATCTTTCGTGACATCGGTATTTTTGTGTACCTCGTCTATCGGTTGAGACTTTTCAGGAAGTTTTCGGTATTTTTCTAGATCTTATTCTTTGAATATTCCCATATTAATGAATTTTTTTCAGGATATTTGGGAATATTTTTCTCGACTTCGGTACTGTTTGTGTACCTCGGGATTCTTGCTTAGCGTTTTACTTTCGGAATTTTTTTTAATGCTTCGGTATTTTTTCTGCATATTTCTCGATTTTTGGAAATATTTAAGGGACTGGTGGGGGTTTTAAGGCATTATGATTTTTGTATGTAAAAAGGATGGAATTATTTTTAGGTTCTTTTTTTATCTATTTATTTTCTGATATTTTTAGATAAATGGAAATACTTTCGTAACAAAATCAACCTACGTTTTTCTTAAATATCTGTAATTCAAAGTCAGCGTTGTATATATACTTACAAAGCATTTAGTACCTTTGGCGCCACCTCACGAGCGTAATTTAGTACTTAAAAAAATACATTTAGTATTCCAATTTTCTCACGACCCCTTGATACCAGTTATTATTATTATTAAAATTTAATAATTTTCAAATAAATTATTTTTGAAATTCCTCTCAGTTTACTCTTGACTTGCTACATTAAACCACTTTTTTGGCTCTTCACACTAATTATTAAATATTATCGCTCCTAATTAAATGAACATTTATTTAAGCCTCACTTCCGCTTTGTTACCTTTGCATTCACGTTTCCACTGCATTCATACTTGCATTCTCCCGCTCTCACTTACTTATACTGACCCTTTCTTTGTGCTGAATTCCAAGCTAATATTTGTGTAATTTATTTAATTACATGCAATCGAGCTATTTACAAGCGCCCTGAGCGATATTTTTTGTTTCTGATATTATTTCATTTATTCTTTTTTCGTTTGCAATTATTTGTCGTGCCAAAGCAAAATAAATAAATGAGCGTTGAATGCAAGCAAAGGAAATAACGGCAACCCTTAATAACATCGTGAAGCGGCAAAGCAGCAAAGCTCTGTGTGTGAAAAGGAAATTGTAGCACAAAGCGCAGCGCAAGCAAACAAGTGAATGTAAAGGCAAATAAAGCGGCGGTTAAAGAAAGAGGATAAAGCTCAGCAAAGGGCTTTCCAAAGGGCTCTCCAAAGGAAAGACAGCATGTATATATTTGTATGTAGTAAAAGTGATGTTTTAGTATGTGATTAAGCATAGGTGACTTTCAATGTAGTCATGCACGTTCACATAAGTGTTTGACTTTTACAGGGTGCTGATTAGTAATCACTTAATAAAAAACAACAAATCACAGCCAAAGGCCTCATATTTTATACTTGCAAATGCGGCGCAAACACAAAAAGTGTTCCGTTTTCTCAAGTAAGCTTCATTTTTAAAGCTCACTCAAATAAAGCTATCTATACCTCCATTGGCTACTTCTTCGGCTGACTGTACGAAAATGAAATGTTTTTAATGCAAATGAATCCAATATAGCGCAACCGCTAAAATTCGAAAATTTACACAAATTTTAAATTTCATTAAAAGTTTTGCGACTTTCGATGCTTCTTTCAGTTTGATTTATTTTTTTCTTGCGGGCTGCCCTTTGTTTATTCAACTAATATCTCCCCTAAAAACTAGCTCAGATATAACTTACTGTAAGAGGTCTACAAATAAACATTACCGTATAGTATATTATGCAAAAGAAAACTGCCATCGTAAAATGTTCTCTAGCGTTCACTCTGTTTGATGCACAACTTTATTAAGGGTTATCTCCGCAAGGCGTTCATTTAATCGATCCAAATTTCTATACACACAACTAACGTGATTCTTTCAATATTTTTTTCGGTATCTGCCACACTATTCTGGATTATTAGTGATTGTATTTAATTTTAGAGGTAGTTTTGAATTAGCCATTAATTTTCGAACGGTATTCTAGATGTCTAGGCACATGATTTTTTTTTTAATAATTCATGGTCTTATTATGACTTTTCGATTTTTTTTTCTTTAGTCTTCGAACCTTTCCTTTGACGGTTTTAGTAGTTCGTGGGATTCTTTGGATATTTTTAGGGTTTTGTGCATATTTCTGAGATTTTTCAGACCTTTTGGAACTTAAATTCATCAACAATTTTTCATAGTTTTTCAGGCTGAACGGAAATATTTTTTCCGAATTTGGAATTCTTCGGTAGGTATAACTACTTTTAATTTTTTTTTGCTGGACACCACCGGCTTAAAAAATAGTTCTCTGTACTTTTGATTTATCTTATTTCACTTATTTTCTGTTTAAAATCACCTTTTGTAATATTTAGTTTAATAAACTCGTCAACGCCTTAGTCAAGTACTTAAACAAGTGCACTTGAAAAGTACGTAACCGAAGAATGTATTTGGGGGAACGAGAAGCTAGCATCTAATTATATTGCTCTCGGATGTTTATCATAATGACATAGGCTATCCCTCTCTTCGTTTGTGTGATTTTGTTTATGCCAAAATTCGGATTATGCAATAAAATAGCAAAATGAGAATCCCACTAAGAAAAAACAGTGATCTTTTAATAAAAAAAATAACACAATTACCGACGTATAACAACTCTAAATTTTGGTCGGCTATCCCTAATTACATACATACCCTGTATACGCAGATTTTAGCACACACGCATTTCGCCTTTGCGGTTATGCACACGAAGTGACAGTCCAAAACCCAATTCGCTGTGCATCCACCATAAAAAAGTTATCTGTCCATACACTGAAAATAAAATCTGCGTAAATATAATGAAAACTTGTGTACATTTTACGAAAGTTTTCGCCATTTTGAGCCACGAAAGTTTTCGTTTTCCTACATACATTAGTACATTTTACGAACGTATTCGTACTATTTACGAACGAATTTCGTACTATTTCTTTATTTTTTTACGAAAGTTTTGTAAAATGCACAAAATAGTTCATATATTTAACGAAATTATTTTCCTAAAATCTGCGGTTGTTTCGTAGAACTTCCGATTGCTTTCATTCACCACACTGTAAAAAACATAAGACGAATTATGACACAACACTTTTATTTTGTTTTTATTCCTAATTTTAAGCGTTTTTCTTTAACAAAATGTTTTGCAATGCTTTTATGTGGAGGTACTTGGCAGATTCGCAGCTTCTTCGATGTTTGTTTCCTTTCTCGACTATAAATTAAAGGAAAATTATAAGGCGTCTGAAAGGCAAGTTTCGGTGAAAAATCATACATGTACTTACTTAAAATTTCATTAGGTAGTGCGTCTGTTCCTGGCTTGGGCTTGCCGTTGATAGCTAACTGATGAAATTGCCTATTTTTGAAGTCCCACATTGCAGAGTAAGGCTCGGCGTGGGCGATGTTAAAAACATTGTATGCATAAAAGCATTCATCCACAGTTTTAACATTTGATTTTATATCATATTTTTATTCAGCAAAAGCTTCTTAAAACTTTTAAAATTATATTATACGTCTCACAGTAGCCAACCAGTAATTTCGCAATGACACGCGATACATAAAAATCTGATGAAATATTTAACTGACGGTAATTTAGTATATTGTACGAAAATATTCGTCTTTTGTACGAATTAAAAAAAAAACTGTTTCTGAATTTGTTCTATGTACGAAAGTATTAAGTAAATTGTACGAATACAGAATTGTAGATTTCGTAAATTTTAAAACCATACATAAATATTACGAATGCCTTCATACAATATACAAAATTATTCGTACAGAGATTTGTTCACTAATTTACGAATGTGTTTCGTAAAATAAACGTAACATTTCGTAAATTGTACTGAAAAACGGCTTTACGAAAGTCCTTTCGTTATATTTGCGAATGGTTCGTAAAATCTTGTTTCGCTGTGAAAAATGTGTTCGTATTATGAACGAAAGTTTCGTACACTGTACAAAAACCAAGACTACGAAAGTTTTTCGTAGCACTTTTACGAAATTTGGTTTTCAGTGTACGACTCGGTGACTGTGTCCTTTGCTGCTCGCTACTCTTGAATTGCAATGTCCTGTCATTATCCTTTGCGCAAACTACTTTACCGCAAACATTTTTTCTTTTACCCAACTCACCTACGTTGACATACATCTGTTCGCAAACAGCGAGGTGCACATAAACTCAAATAGTTCATGCAACACACAAACACTTAAGTACTCAACTGCCGGGCTGCAAGTATGCGTGAGCGTGAGTGTGTTTGCGTGTGTGTGTCTATACATGTGTTTGTAAAAAGTACTTGAGCAGCATCCGGCTTTTCAGGCCACAAGCACAGCCATTGGCGCTTCCTTTAGCTCAGCCAAGGCTCGCCGCTTGCCTTGCACGCTTGCAACATCACAGTCGCCTTCAGTTTGGTCGGTCTGCATTATTGCATCCGGTTGCTTAACCTGACTTTGCGCTGCTCTCTGCTACTCTTTCTTTGCGACTTGCCGGCTGCATACTCGCCAGCGCAAGTGAGTGTAAATTTAAAATAAGCACCTCATTAAATTGAAAAAGTGCTCTACAATTCGGCTCCACTCCACTCCACTCCTTGCTTTACGTCCTAATCCTCCTGCTCTGCTGCTGCTTGTGTCGATAGCAGCACTTTGCGTTTCCTGCCACAAGTTGTGGCGACAACATGCCAGCCATGCTGCATCTGCCTGCAACTGACACACTGTTGCAAGTGTGAGTGTTGCTGCAATTGACGACGAGTGTTGAGTTGCATAGATACTTCTTCGTTGACACGCAACGAAGCGTATGACTGTAAATTGTACTCCAATTAAAGCGAATAAAGGAAGTACGACAAGTGGTGTACGGGTGGCGTTGTAGCTGGGTAGACAGGTGCGAAAGAGAGCTTAGCTGTTGATTTGTAGCGGGTTAAATAAAATGTGGTAAAAAGTATGATTGCAATGTTGACCTGGAAAATAAATTCGTGGTTTTGCAACGGTTTTAATTTTAAGCAGGATGTCAACTTGGCATATAATGATGGCACCAAAGTTTTAATCAAGAGCATATTTAATTTACGTAAATTCAATTTTTTACTTTTTAATTAAATACAAAAAAAAATTGTTAGTTAAAGGGCTTACCCGAAATCATCACTATGTTTTTATTCAAATCGAAGCCTACCTAAAATTTTGCTCACATAGTTCCATAAAACCGCTAATGCACCTTATGTGATATCTTTATAGATGTTAACCATTCTTCTGGAAAGCAGAGACAAAATAAAAAACGAAGGGCAGCAATCTTTAGAGCTCTCTATTTGTATGCGTAACTATTGTAGGAGGCCGAGCGTTGTGAACAAGTTGAGAGGCAGGTTGATATGTAACGTTTCTATTAGCTAGAGTAGTACGGAAGTGCCCTTGATATGGCTGTGGAATTTGGGCACACGGTTGGTTGGTTGCAAGTATAATAACACCACAAAACCACAACTTGTATTCTAACCTAAAAAGATTAAAAAAAAACTGAGAAGTGGCAGTAGAAAAGTATCACTTACTTTTGTTAAACCGCAAAAAAAGAGTTCATAGTAAAAAAACAACAACAAAAAGTTTTGATTTTTTCTTCGAAAAATCCTCCCAGCAGAAGTTCCAAAAAAGTAATTTTTACAGTATCGAAATCGGTTCAGCCGTTTTGTCAAGCGTCGAGATAATACGAAAGACATTCATTTTTATATACAGTGAAACCTCTACTTTCGGACACCTCCCATAATCGGACAGAAGTACCAAAACCAAAATCAGGATTTCCAAGACTATTTCGGTATTCTCGGGACTAATTCGGAATTTTCGAGACCATTGCGGAATTTTCTTTATATTTATCTATCTTGTTACCGATATTGTTTTGGATATACTTATCGATTTTGTTTTGATTTATAGATATTTTTATCGATATGAAAGAATCGATATTGTTATTGTTATGTTTTAAAACATATTTGTTACCGATATTTTTTATCGATTTTGTTATCGTTATTTTTATCGGATAATACTCGATTTTGTTATTTGTTTTTTTTTTCGATTATGTTATGGATATTTTTAACCGATTTTTCTGTCGATTTTTTTTTGATTTTGTTATCGATATTTTTGTCCATGTTACTTTCCATTAAAAAATCGATCTTATTATCGATATAATAATCGGCACATTACATCGAGGAAAATAAAAAGCAAATTTTACAAGTGACAAATTTTTTTGTTTTTTTTTTCCTAATCCGTTTGGAAAATTTTTGTGAAGTTCTACATGTAGTCTAAGCCAGGTCCACTACGACTGATGGTATCATCTTTAACTTAATTTAACTTAGTTTGTAGGCAAAGAGAGTGTAGGCTTTGAACTAGACAAAAGTTTGGTACTTACGTTAATTAAATTTCACCAAAAAACATTGCAGTTTGCTTTAAAAAAATTATTTAATTTTTTTGTATTACACATAACGTGTACCTATATAAACATAAACAAGTAAATAAATTTCAAAAGGTCTACGTATCAAGCATAGTATTATGTTCTCATTTCACGTGGAAAAAATGGTTAAATTGCATATAAAAACTCTTTCTGTAAAATTCCACAACATTTGCTTCCCAGCCAGCAAAATTGTCGTAAACGAGCTCGTAACTGAATATTTTCTCGAACAAAAACCGGCTAAAACTCGTTTATGATAGCCGTTTACGATTCGCTTTCTAGTAATTCTTCGCTTGATATTGTCGAGCGCCTACGAACAGTCGTAAACGGATGGAAAAAGCATTCGTATGTGAATATTATACATATATTATAAAATATTGTGGTTCAAGAAAAATGTTCAACAGAATGAACATTTTTTCTTGTGCTGACAAATTACTTCAAGCCTCTTTCTTTTACTTTTTTTGTTTTATCGTTTACGAGCCTTTCTCTAACTTTTCGCCGATCGAGTATCCCTCGTAAAACATAATGTTCGTAAAAGGTACGTTTTCTTGCTGGCTGGGTTCACAATATAGTACTCATTGTTTACGCTGTGAAAAACCTTGCAACATATTGGCAACATGAACCTAGCAACAAAATTTTCACGACAATTAAAAATACACATGTACATTTCAAATTTTGTGAAAACTGACAGTTTATATAAGTCAGTAGCGTCGAACACAAAGGGGGCTGAAGAGTTTAAACCTTACATTAAACGATCGCACAACTTCATTTTACGGGTAAGAAAATTGCGCATGATTATTTATTATCATTGGACTTTTTTCATCTTTTGACTCATTTTTAAGAGTTTTTTCAACGTTTTAGTTATAACATAGAAGGTTTTGTATTAGCGGTCGGTCCAGGAAATGGCAAGTCTGTGGAAATATATTTGCCGTGAAAACAGCAAGAACAGAGAGAAAATATGCTGGACTTTATGGCATAACCAAAGGCTTCACTAAAGGAGGTAAAGTGGATCTTGTTGAAAAGTGACTTAATTTCCTTCACTTCAAATAATTTAGAAAACCAAGGCATATCAAGCAGGTAGTAGCGTAAGAGCAATAACAACATTCATGTGTATTTTCTTGTTGATCTGGTATTTAAAGTGCCAAAAAATAGTCTAATTTTTAAATACCATAGAGGCGATGTGAAATATAATCAAAAATTTAATAAAAAAATTAAAAACTTTCTTTACATTTGTATCAATCCAGAAGAATTCTTTGAAGGGCCCAATAATCAGCTTTCACCCGAGTTAAGCTGAGTAGCACCTCAAAGTCCACGATAGAATAAGTTATTATCGATTAACGTAAACTATATAAATAATTTTTGAAATAAAACAGATTATATCTTTAAGCCGTACATAATGAATGCCATTCATCTGAGAAATTCGATTCATTTTATTGATTACGTACTTATGAAAATTCAATTAACACAAATTGCAACAGTTTAACGCTGAGCATCATGCAACGGATGCCAATGTTATTGTTACCGTGTTGTCATAGCAATTGATTGTTATTGTTGTTGCCAAAAAGCAGCCACAATAACCGCAAATTTGCACGCACTAAAGCGCGAGCAAACACACTCGCGGACACATGAGCACACCTGCCATTTTATCAACATAAATACATGCATACACACTCGCACATACGCTGCTTGCCACAACAACGAAGTAATGTTGCATGCAACAGCCCACCTGCATAAAATGATGAGTTGCATGTTACTTGCTATAACGTTGCCTCGTTGCTGTTATTATTATTATTGTAACTGCAGGCATGGTTTCATGCACGGCTGTGTAACAACAGCCAGTGGTACGTAGATACATACATGGATGTTGCATGCCACATTTCTGCGTTAAAGCTAAGTATGACAAGCCGGAGAGAGAAGAAAAGAACAAAAAAAAAAAACAAATACTTGCGGCAAACGAGCGTTGATATGCGTGTTGCAACAGCTGTTTCTCCGCTTTCGGTGTGTGCTACCGCACTTTAAAGGCTGTTGTTGCTTCCCCCCTTCTTTTTTAAGGCTTGTGCATGTTGTAGCGCAGCGTAGGTAAGCAAATTGCTGTACTTTAACCTTTATTGTTGCTACAGTGTGGCTGTTGTTGCTGTAGTTCGTCGCCACTAGCAGCAGCAGCAGCAAATCCATCATCAATTCATATTACGCATACGCCATGTGTTACCCAGCCACCATAGCTTTGGCGGTTATGCGAGTATTACAAGTGAATGTATGTATGCATGTAGGTAGGCAAAGAGCGATGCAGAGCAGCCTCGCCTTTAACGGTATTGCCGATTTATGTTTCACAATTCGCGATTTTCATTGCAGCATGCTACCTGGATTCAGTTTGTTGACGCGTTTATTAATGCCCTCATCGCGATGCATCGCTCGAATTTTGTTTTCTATTACCTTGGCCGCAGCTTGTGGCTATGCTGCCGCCTTGGCGTCAGTTTTGCATAGCATTATTTTAGCGCTTGATTTAGTGACACTGCGGCATGTCACGCATAATGTTCGAATTTTTCTTCGAGCTATTGTTGCTTGTCGTTTTCATGCGCGGTGCCTCCGCACACACTGGCGGCGATAATTCTGTTGTTTGGTAGCTCCTATGCACTGAAAGAGGTACAATGCACTTTTGTTTTTCTTGTGGGTTATGTTACTTTATTCAATTTTGATTACTTCTAAAAAAGACTTATATACAATATACAATAAAATAAATAAAATTAAAAAAAAAATATGTAAAAAAATATTAAAATGAAAAATCACAAAAAAGAATTAAATCTATTGTAATAAAAAAATAAGTATACAAGAAACTAAAAACAAAAAATAATGAAAAATATAAAATAAACTAAAATGGAATATGATAAATGAAATAAAATAACATAAAAATGAAACGAAATTAAATAAAATAATATAAAATTAGGCAAAAAAGTTAAGAGATGAACATTTTTTTAGATAAAATAAAGCAAAGGAAGTTGAAAACTAAAAAAACGTATGTAAAAATAATAAAAAAACTAAAGCAATAAAAAATTATAATACAAGAAACAAAAACCATAAAATGATGAGAAAGATAGAATAAACTAATAAGGAAATTGTTAAATAAAATAAATAAAATTAAAATTAATGAAATTAAATAAAATAATATAAAATAAAACAAAAAAGTTAAGAGACAGAAATGTAAATTGAAAGAAAATGGAGATATGTATACAAACTAAACCGATAAAATATAAAACTTGTAATTTTTAAGCAAAATAAACCGACTTCAACTCTCATATAAAAATTTGAGAGTACCGTTAATATCTTCATGATCGGATCTAAACCAAATTAGTATGGGAAATAGAAAAAAAAAATAGAGAGTTGCCACATAAATTGATAAGATAAAGTAAATATTTCAATATGGCTGTTAAAAGAAGGAGGTTAGGGCCGAAAATATTTTTGTGGAAGGTTGCCACCTGTTTGAAAATTTTTATTTAATTGAATTGATAAGATAAATTGAATGTCGCAATATGGGTATCAAACTGAAAAGGTTTAGAAAAATTTTTGAGAAGAGTTGCCACCTATTTTTATTAAATTTTGATAAAATAAATAAAATATGTTACATAATTGAATTAAATATTACAACACGGGTATCAAACACCACAAAAATACTTTTAAGGCGCAATGAAGCACGCTGGGTAATTGCTGGTATCAAATGAAATAAGTTAAACCCAATTATGTAATAAATAAAAGATTGCGGAAGAGCGTCGGTAAAAAAGAGCATCAGTACTAAAGTTGAATGCGCTACAAAATTGTTTACCCAAACTAAATTTAATAAAATCTTAGCCAAAATTTTGAAATTTTTATGCAAATTTCATGAATTGTTTTCTAATTTTCTAAAATCTTTGAAACTTGCATTTATGTGGTTTTTGTTAGAGATACAGTTGAATCTCTAACAAAAAATATATAAATGCAAATTTTAAACTTTGTTAAAAATTAGAAAAAAATTCATCAGAATTGCAAACCTTTTCTCAGATCTAAAAGTTTTAGTTTTTTTTTTTTGAAACAAACTTCGCCATCTGCCTCTGAATCTTGCGAATTCGCGCCAGTTGTCCCGAGTGCACTTGGTCCTTCCATAAATGAGAAGTTTTTGAAATGGTTTTAATTCGAAAATATTTTTTAGCGGGTGACCAGCTCTTGAGAAGTTCAAAATCAACTGAATTAAGAACTTAAAAGGAGAATTTTAAAATGAGGGTCAAATGATATAGACTTAAG
Organism: Rhagoletis pomonella; assembly: GCF_013731165.1. Lineage (NCBI taxonomy): Eukaryota > Metazoa > Arthropoda > Insecta > Diptera > Tephritidae > Rhagoletis > Rhagoletis pomonella. The sequence continues at coordinate 15,950,480 of NW_023458562.1, forward strand.
GAAGCTTTATTTCGCAAATATTTTTGAAGATGGTTGCCACCCTTTTAAAACTTTAAAAACTGTTTAATCAACATGTTAAATACATTTTTTTTATTATGAGTGTCATACGAGTGGGTTTTTATCCAAAAGTATTTTTGGGCGGGCTTGCCCCCTGTTTGAAAATTAATTTAACTCACAAATTAATAAAATGTTATGGATGTTAAATGAGAGAGGTTTAACTTTTACCGCTATAACTTTTACCGCTTGGACTTTGTTGCTTTTTTTTCATTTTTCCTAATAAATATAATTGTAGTACAAAGCCTAATAGCAATTCTAAAAATAAAAGGTTAATAAGCCACAATAACATTGACAAATTTAGTTAAGTTTATTAGTTAATTTAAATACTTCATATATACACCAAATTAGTTTTAAAGTATGTTATAAAAGAGTTGCCACATTTCCAAAATTTATCGGGGTCGCTTAAGTACCTAACCCGCTTAAGTAACCAACATTTTTGGGCAATGTGAATTTTTGAATGTAATCTGAAGAAAATCCCTCTCTTAAGTACCTCCCCACTTATTTACCCAACCCGCCTAAGTACCTCAATTTTTCGTACCCCATTTACCATTTTGCTTATAATTTTCCCCTTTAAGTGCTCTTTTAAAATTCCTTAAAATATTTACATATTTTGAATCTCAGTGGCAGCGAATTTTAATTGAAAAATCCTAAATAAATACGTATATTTCTTTAAATGTTTGTGTTTTATTCAAGGATTTACATATTTATGTAAGTTAACAAAAATATGTAACTACATCAATAATTATGTTCGCTTAGGTACCCGCATCGAGGTACTTAAGCGGGTTCTTTTAAGTACCCAACCCGCGTAAGTACCTCAAAAAGCTGACATTTTTCGTGAGGTACTTAAGCGGGTTTTACTGTAAATTCTAAAAGTGAAAAATGGCGGGCCCATTTCTCCTCTACCATTTATCATGGGAAAAATTAATATCGAACCTACATCCATGGCGTATGAGTAACATTCCAATCTTGTCTGAGTAACTCATACGCCATGTATTTTAACTTTTCTGTGATAATTCTGGTTTCTTAAAAACAAAATTAACTTCATATTCGTAATCAGCGACCTTGAAAACTTTAAAAAAGTTGTTATCTAGCATTCTGTCATCATTTTGCCGAGAGAGATTAATAAGTATATTCGCTTCTTCAGCGAAAAGAGCAACTTTAAAACGGCACATTAAAGACGTAATTTTGATATTATTAATTTGCCACCTTTTAATTCAAAGGCTATTAGTTTACAAGTATTTTGGCATATGGCGTGTTCATTTTCATTTATGGAAATTTCGGTCAGAGCTTTGAGCATATTTAAATAAAGTTAATACCAGGGCGAATTCATACAAGGCGATAGCAGCAATCGGAGCACAAAAAAATTTACAACAAACACATCATTTTGACAAACACCTAAGTCGCCTTGCAATCAGTTGCTCGGGTATGTGTATGAATTCGTCTTGGATTATACTTTAAGTGATGTTAATTTTTCAACTATCGTTTCTATGTGCAACTACCACGATTAGTAGCCGAAAATTTTTACTCCTACCACAGAATCATTGCCCAACCGGCGCTTTCATCTCATCGGTCGCTTGCTTACCACAATCACCAGCGCGGAACTATCGAAATGGCTGTAGCAAATAACCACTAGCGGATATTCAAGCACAACTGCTCTGCTCCCCTTTACGTAGCCACAATTTCGTCAAAGCCGGTTTGCACTAGTGAATGCGCGAGCGAATGGTCATAGATCAGCGCTAACAGCCGCAAAGTGTTGCTAATTGGGCCGCAGTGGTAACGGATTTTGCTATATATGTATGTACATATGTATTATGCATGCACATACACACAACAGAAAAGCATAAACGGATAATTGCAAAGCATACGCGAACTAAGCAGACCAATATATTTTACATAGATACAAAAACATCTCTACTTCGGAGTTTGCCAGAATTCAGAGGTATGCACGTTTGTATCTGTGGTACCCCAAATTTCTGCATTTGCAACAAACTTTCAACCCTTTGTCGCCACTTATACGCAAACTTGCTTCACACATATTCGTTTTGTATGTTGTTGCTATAACCATTTTGACGCAAATGTATCTGTGCGCGTCTCCGTATTGCGGTGTACTGCGGTGTGTGGCAAAAGTTTGGCAACTGCAACTAACGTTCGTCACATAGAGCAAGCGGCAATGTTGTAGCGGTTTAAGTGGCAGCCAATAAGCAACAACTTGGCAACATTTTGTGACACCCAATTAGGCGGCTTAAATGTTTAAATGCGCGCATGTATAGGTGAGTGCGGTAAATGTTGCACGTTGCATGTGTGTGGCGTTTTTCGCTTTTTAATTAACGCTTACTCATTCGGTTTACCCCGTCCCCCAAAGTCAGTGATGATTTCATTTGCAATTTGTTATTTTGCATGTGGCATGCCAGATTGCTCTAGGCAACATGAGAAAATTTTGCTACTCATTTGGTACTTTTTCTAGTTAGCATTAATTGAGCATTCTTTTGGCGCCTAATGATCATCAAACCTCAGAGTTTGTAGCGATTTGTTTTAGACAGACTTTCTAATGGTAGAGGGGTTTTTACGGGCCACGGCGGCACTCACAAACGAAGTCCATATCTCCATATCTCTGCCAGCTGGTGAAATTTTTATGGGGTCTCCGAACCTGGTGGTATTCTTGTGAGTTAGCCCAACGTCTGGCCTTGACAGACATAGTAAACGCTGTGTTCTACTTTTATCAAGTCGTGGCTATATGAAGTGCGATACAGCGCGGATGCGTAGATTAGTCCACCTGCTGATGTTGGCTGCTCTGGTCATCTTGTCAAGTTGTGAAGACTGGAATTACAGGCGAGGTTTTACAATATGAACCATTTCTGTTCATCGCATCTCAGACTCCGTCCGCTTTCCCATTTTCCGGAGTGCCACTGTGTCCCGGGACCCAGTAGAGAATAATTATGTGATATCGAAGAGCTTGTCGGGAGCTTCGGTATTCGCCAAGAACTCTGCCTGCCCCAAATCAAATGCATTAATCAAAAAGATAAGTATATCAAATATATCACATTTTAGAGGAGGAAATTCTCTACAAAATTGCAGTGCAAAGTATAACGCGCCATTGGTAAATTTCATAATTTTGTTTGTATGAAATGTGTATCGAGTAGGAAATTATGTTACTCATACGTAATGTGACCAACTATTTCGTAGCTCAATGAAGTACAGGTTAGGTTGGGTTAAGTTGACGCCGAGAGCCGATTACGAAATTTCGAATGCGGCTAATTTCGAACCCTGAGAGCTCACTTTTTATTCACAAGGTATAGCGAAAATGCTTTCATCTTCACCTCGCGAGGGTTGGACAGTCTAAAAGAAAGCGTGGAGGTGATTCCAGTTCATCTTCCTCTTGACTGCTGATAAAAAAGGATCAATTGAAATTCCTAGTCTCACCGCATGAATACCAATCGCACAATGGCCTTTCAGAACGCCAATCACTAGCCCTTGAGGAGCCCTATAAAAACATTTGCTGAAGCAGAGAAACGTCTTCTTTTCCTTTTTTATGTCACCGAATGACTCGGTTTCCCTTAACCCAATAGCAGTTCGTGCTGCGACAATTCTGTCTGCATATGTATGTTAAGAGCCAGTGTAGGTGTGGAAGATCTACCAGACAAAGGCTCCTTGAAACAATATAGGCTTAAATCTGGTTTCATAGAGTTAATAAATTAATTTGGGCGGGAGACCTCACATTTTACCCATAGCTCCCCTAAAGCAGTTCAAGGCAACCGACACCTTTCTTACCCTTTCCTCAATGCTAGGCTTCCCCTGCAGTCGCCGTTAATCGCCCACCTAGTTACCTGGTTCAGGTAACCTTGAGCTAGATGAAAAAGGGTGTCTAGAAATCGTCCCTTAACCAAAAGTTCCACATCATCTACATAGGCGATCACCCGACAGCTCACTTTTTCCAGTTTCTCTAGAAGGTCGTTTACAACCGCAATCCAGAGCAGGGGGGAGAGAACACCACCCTGTGGAGTGCTTCTAATGACTTTGCACTGAGTGCAGGCGCTCCCCCACTCTCTCTATCGTTTTTAGCAAAAGCTGACTATGGTATTTATATCATGTTTCAAAAAGTGCGATAGCGATCAGAAAATTGTAGCCAACTGGTTACAAAATCTTCCCCCTGAAGCACAAAATATCGCAAAGAAGTACATTTGGCTGTACTTCGAAGTACGAAGTACAAGAGCGAAAAAAGAAGTACTGTACTTCCGAAAGAAGTGCGGTTGGTCACATTACTCATACGCCATGTACGAGTATTCAAGTGTTTGATCAAACTTAAAGGAAGGCGATAACGATTGATTGAGCGAAAGGGATTAGTCGCAGCGTAGTAATTAACTCTGCAAATACGTAGAGAATTTCTCCCTCTTCGAAGTGGAATCTTTATCATTTTCTTTAATACATTTGACTTGACACAGTATGAGTTGAATTGGATAAAATTTGTTAGTTTTTCATTAATTAAAAAATTTTAAATAAGTCATTATCGAACCAAGCTTAGAAGTTGCGGAATCTAGCAGCAGGTCCCTCATATTGGCGCATTTGTCTGATTATAAATTGCAGTTATTACTTTTCCACTGATTTTTGTTTAGAGAATTCTGGCGATGAAAATTTAGCGTAGTTATTGTCATAAATCCTCTGCAGTACATGTTTTATGGAAATCAACATGTTATATAACAAATTTTATACAATTATTATTATTTTTTAATTCATATTCCAAAAACATTTAGAAAAAAACAAACTTAAAAGTACCAAGTCGGCCGCTGTGGTGTAGTGGTAAGCAGTGCGCGCTTCCACTCCACAACACCTGGGTTCAAGCCCTGGTCAAAGCAACATCGCAAAAAAAAATATATAGAAAAAAGGGTTTTTCTTTACAGCGGTCGTCCCTCGGCAGACAATGGCAAGCCTCCGAGTGTATTTCTGCCATGAAAAAACAGCTTCTCATAAATATACAATCGCCGTTCGGAGTCGGCGTAAAACTGTAGGTCCCTCCGCTTTGTGTGACAGCATCAAGGCGAACGCCACAAAACGGAGGAGAAGCTCGGCCAAGCACTAACATATGTGAATAAGGTGGAATAACTGCTTCATTCGCCCGATTCAGTCAGATTAGTTTTCAGTGGGATAACTATTCTGACTTTCTGATTACGCCTTATTTCGCTGTATTCTATGCGTCAATTATATATTTATTCCGACTGATTATTCTCTATGCCGTAAATATTGATATTCCACCTTATTCCGACATATTCGGAGCGTCAATAATATGACCAATAATATTTTAATGTTTATCATACGCCCTGTCAGACCAATTAAAAAATTATCTACAATTGCAAATTTTCAGGACATACACAAATTATTCGGCTAAAAAACATTTCTTTTTGCAGCCTCGTAATACACCCTTACAAGGCCACTGCACTTTTCCCAATAATTAATTTTTTCGATGTCCTTGGGAGTAGTCCTGCCGTCCTATTAAAAATTTAAAGATGCAGGTTTACTAGAAATGCATTCAACTATGTGAAAAATATTGAATTTTTTGCATTTCCCAAATTTGCATCGACGATTTGGTAGCCCTAATTCAAACTATTACCTACGGCCATAAAACTTCTTATACATATACATATGTTGTTTAGACATAAAGCACACATATGGAAGATATGCATATCAAAATTAGCCAAAGAAAATGTTGCATATATTCTTGAGACATATACAACCGTTAGTAAAAAAAAACAGCGTGTGAAAAAAACTCTTAACTAAAAACTGCAACTTTTACTAGATTTTAAAATTTCTATATGAAGGAATAAAAATGTTAGATAAGGCCTTTCTATACTCATAAAGTTAACGATATTTCTAATTTTGTTTACTTAAGAAATTTCAAGCAGCTTTGCCTAGTTTAAGCTCAGTACCTTAATAGAGTTCATTGCGAACTCATTAAGTTATCTTCTAATATGCAGCGCCTCATTCTCTATCAATTTAGTGATGTACAATTTAATATTAGAGTCCGTTAAAGGGTCACAGCTGCGCTTTGTTGAAGCCTACAAGCCATCTAAATAAACTGCACTAAGGGAAGCAGCTGTTGCGCTGCGTTGGCAATTTTCAACAGACCACGTACAAAACTCAAATTACTTTCTATTACATAACTATGTATGTATGTATGTAGTAGTTATATGAAGCGTCGGCCATTTACGCGGTCTGCGGCATGAAAGGTGAAAAAATTTACACATAAAAATGCGCACACACATACTTACATATTTGCATGCAAATAATATTACTGGCTGTATTGAATAACACGTCAAGCAGAGTTTCACTTAATTGCCGCACTGCGCTGCGCTGCTTCGAGCAACAACTTTTGTGGCGGTTGTACGCTTACCGTCTGACGTGCTGATTGGCAACCACTTCTATAACTACCGTTACCGCTGCCGCTACCGCTGCCGCTGCCACTGTCACGACTGCTGTTTATAGTGTTTATGGCTAACGGCGATTGGCAAGCAACAACCGTATTGTTATCGCAAAGTGTTATGGCAGTGCCTATAACTGTTGTTTATATTGGTGTGCGTATGCGTTGTTTTTGTTGTGGTGATTCCATTGTTTTCACAACTGATAATGTGCTGAGTGTTTAATTTTACTATGCCGCGCTGCTATTGTTTTTGTTATTATTGTTGCTTGCTGTTGTTATTACACACTACATACACTGTTGTTTTTATGCACTGCAGTTGCTGGTGATGGCTTGCTATTATTGCCTGCTGTTTTTGTTTTCATAGTCACAGCGCCAATGTTTGTAGGCGTTATTGAGCAGTCAGCTGCGAAAATACTACAAACATGGAATTGCCTGTTGTTTGCGCATATTTTTATGCACGCACTCGCTTGTAAGCGTGTGCGTGTGCGTGTGTGCGTGTAGGTGTTTGTTTGCATGCACGTGATATGATAACCGCAAACAGGTGGTCAAATAACCAGTGGTGACAGAAATTAATAATGAAAAAATTTAATATTGGTTGCGGTTTTGCTGAATGCTTGGCAGTAGCCTGAAAAATCCAGCTCGACCTTGTGGTTGGCTACTGAAAGTCTTAATTAAATGAGATTTTAATATTTAATTAAGCCTTTTAGCATTGAAGAGCATATGACAGAAATGTATATGCCTATGCGGCCTCTGATGAGAAGATAGCATGCAGGGCACAGCACGTGGCAAGCAAGTGTATAGTTATGATAAAATACTTACATCCCAGCTGGCACATTTGCCAGACAATTTCTGATATCAGACAAGTCGGAACAAAAAGTTGATTATTTAGACGAGTCTTACAGGTTTCGTACAGATTTCTGGACGAAATGTCTGGAGAATTTTATTTAATTCCTTTTCCGATATGTCTCATCGAATTATGTCCGATTTCGGGCATACACGTCTGATAATTCTTATTTTCATTGATTATTTGGTCAGACATATGTTAGATATCCGTCTGAATCGTCGGTAGTTAAGTCAGAATTTTCCACGTCGTGTCGGTTAGACTTCATGTCAACCTCTCCATATTCTTCTCTGACCGATATCGGCCAAAATCATACAGATTTCTGGCAATTTTGCTAGCTGGGATATGACTAGCAAATACCCGGCGTGCTTTACTGCACTGTAAAAGTAATTTTGTGTTGCCCCTCCTTAGTCATGATTTTACTTCGATTGGGAAAACAAGTTTAACCCATTGCAATTGCCAGTTTGCTGTTGGTCAACCTTCGAGCCCAGATGTTCAAAAAAGTTTATTTTTTAATCCTATTTCAAGCTTTGAAATAACGAGCATAATAAAAACGCTAAATAGCTCGGATTCTTGTGGTGATGATGGTATCTTCAATAGGATATTAAAAGGAGTATATCTGAATATAGCTGATATATTAAAATATTTGTTCAATTCTTGTATTACACGGGGCGTTTTAACTGATGATCTGAAATGCGCTATTGTTATTCCAATTTTTTTAAAAAGGAGACAAGAAGGGTGCAAACAATAACAGGCCTATTTCTTTACTCTCAACGATATAAAAATACATATTTCAAAAAGCCGTTAAAAATCGAATTGTAGATTTTCTCGACAGATCCAATTTCTTTAGCACGATGCAGTTTGGCTTTCGTTCGGGACTTTCCACGGAAGAAGCTCTGGTGGATTTTTGTTCGTTTATCTACAAGCGTTTAGACAGTAAAAATAACTGTTCTGGACTCGTTTTCGACATAACAAAAGCTTTTGATATGCTTGATAGGCACATGCTTATAAATAAGCTGTATCGAGCGGGATTCCGTGGCTTTATGCACTAACAGAGTTCAAAAAGTAAATGTGATAAATGTAAATAACTAAGTACAGTAGCTCACAGTTTTTTCAACTGAGCATAACCCAGGTTCAGTTCTTGGCCCAATATTATTTTTAATTTACATTAATACAATCTAATCCCTGGCATTGAAAGGCAAAGCAACTGCTGTTACAGATGATCTTGCCATTGCGTATGGTACTGCAAGTCACTTTGAATTAATATGTGATTTTAACCATGATATATTTACATTTGCTGAGAGCTTGGTTTGCTTCTCACGAGCTCCTTGTAAATACCAAAACTAAGCTTATGCGTTTTAGCCATGCTGCCAAAAAATTGCTAAGTTCGACAACCATTTGAATTGGTCTGAAGATATTCATACGCAAAAAACAATAATTTTTTTACACCATTCGTCACTTCAGCCTACACAGCCTCAAAAAGTTGTGTTCCATGTTCACACAAAAATGGTTTATTATGGTTTATTTCAATCAAAGCTGCAATATGGTATCACCTGCTGGGGTGGCGCTTCGGCTTATAAATCATCACGCATTGTAACAATTCAATTAGACGAATCTGTATCGCTTATAGCAGATCTCACTCTATGCAATTTTTCAGAAAACTCGATATACTTCCATGCCGATGTTTATATTGCTTCAAATTTCTAAAAATCTTTATTAAATCTGGCTACCTAGAAAGCTTTCCGTCAGAAATTTACAACTTAGCAAAAACTTACTTCCATCCGCACATGTTCCACCTGCTCGTACGCCCCACCTTAGAAGTTTTTATACATACACGTCGCCCAAATTGTTCAAATCTCTTCCTGCTTATGTACAGATCATTGGAAATCCTAGCTTATTTCAACAAAATGTTAAAATATATCTGCTTAATTTTAATCACTGTGATATGGAAGCCTTGCTGAGGTCGGTATTGCAGTCCTAGTGAATAACAAAATATGGTAACTATGGTACCATTTTAATATTTAATTTTACTACTACTTTTCTTATGCATCGTAGTATTTAGATGTATTGAATACAAATATGAATTGATTGTTAATATGTACGCATTAAGAAAGTGATGAATAAACAAAAAACCTTGTATGGCCTTGTATGGGATATTTTCAAAGGAATTTTCGATTTAAGAAGCATTCTATATTGTTTTATAAATATGGGTGTTAGTTAATACATTTTCGAAGGTATTAAAAAAATAGGTAGAGTGTCGGCTTTCTCCTGGAAATTCAATTTGTAATCTTATAACTCGAGTACATACCGCGCATATTCTTCAAAGGTGTACTAATTAAATGTTTACCTTATCTTATTAATTTATCTGATTTAATTTTTCAAATAGGTGGCAACTCATAAATGTGTTCGACATGAACTTTCTTAAACCTCTTTAGATTAACACCAGTATGTAATAATAGAAATTAAGGCAGTTACAATACAAAACAACAAAAATACATTGCATTTGTTAGAATATTAAATTAGAAAGAATCAATTTATTTTATTTGAAAGTAGATATAACAAAAAAATTAACCAATCCATTTTACGCTATTCACAATCTCATGCGCTACACGGCATCCTGTTCCTGATTATTAAACGAATTTTCTCAACACTGCTTAATTTTTTTGAATTCTAGATATTATGAATTTATGCACTTTGTATTCTTGGCATGTCAATTTAACAGATTTTCCTTTATAAATTTTTCCAGAATCTCAGACGCACACTAATTTTTTTAAATTGACTAATCATGAAAGCAATGAACACGAAATGTTATTTAATTCTAATAAATTTCAGTAGCTTATCGATGGCTTAGTGGAAAATCGACCTATCTGTTCGAAAACGTTTTATTTCAGAAAATGACTCAAGAACGCCCTTCTTCAGAATGTGGTTGAAGAACGCCCTATCTCAGAGTTTGAGTGAAGTAGAAGTGCTTATTGTTGCTTTTCCACAATAAGTTTTCATTAAAAAACGGCCTCGAGCCCAATAAAAATTGTTGAATATTTTTGTTTATGCTATAAAAAATTTCTATGATTCACCAAAATTATTAAAAGCTTTTAAAATTGGTCGAAATCCACGCAATATTACTTATGCACGCACTCCTTCCACTTGGAGCATAGGGTAAATATTTCAAACTTTCAACTTGCCCTTGCCGGTACTTCAATATTTCAATTCTTGCTTGAAAATTTCGAATTTTTTACTTCTCATTACTTTGCCTTTTCCACTTTTTTCATCTTCGTTAATTTTCACATCTTAGCTGCTGCAAATAAACTTCCATTGTTTACACTTTTTCAAGCGCTGCTGCACATCTTAATTGTACTCATAGTTATGACGCAAGTGTTTTACTCCTTCTTAGCTGCTACTCATAAAAATTATATTTATTAAGTTAACTTCCTGCGCGCTAGCTACATTCTGCCGCTTTAATAAACTTGCCAAGGATTTTAAAAATTTTCTTTATTTCTTTTTGCTTCAACATGCTTTAATGATTTTTATAGTTTTTTTTCTTTTCGTTTCGAAAATAATACGGGCACTCGCCGAAAAATAAGTCGCGCAGGATAAAAAGAATGCCAGGCCGTGCAGTAAAAAGGATAAACACTTTTCATTATGCACAAAAGCAAAAGTAAATAACGCAGTAGAAAGTAGAAATATGCGGAATGAAAGAGAACATTTTTTTCATTACTTCAATGAGAATTTTTATTTTGTTTCATTTTGCAAAAAACTGTTACCTTGACGATTAGTCATTGCACTGATGCATTAAATCCCTTGACTTGTGTGGAGAAAATACACTAAAAGAAAGTTCGAATGCAAAAATTTTACTCTGGAAGATTGCAGTGAAAGTTGGTCTCAATAAAATTTTGATGGAAAAGAGAAATATGTGTCTACCTTATACTAATGCAAGGGCTCAAGCAACCCCGATGGACTTGTTAAGAGTTTTCTGAATTTAGGATATTATTTATGACTTTTATAACGAATACACGTTTTGGGTATAAATTAAATAAATTCGACCTTTCAAACAGGTGGCAACCCTTTTCAAAAGTATTTTCAGACTAAAATCTATATGGTAACACGCTAATATAAATGTTTTTCTGCCTTCGTTTGGCCATTGTACCGAACCGATTTCAAAAGAACACCATTGGAATGGTATTGTTCTGTGATGAGAGTTTTATAGTTTCATAATTGCTTCAAAATTATGGCCCTGATCGTCTTTGTGGCAACCTGTTCAACTTCAGTTGTTTTCGATTTTTGTTTTACTTCGTATTTGAAATTAAACTTTGCAAAAAAGATGAAGAAATAAATAATAACGATTAAGACAAAAGTGAAGGCAAAATTGAAGAAAAAATACAAAAATGAAAATAATGAGAAAACCGTTAGAATTAGCGTCCAACCCATTGAACATTTTTCGAAAATTTAGTTATCGAAAGTTATCCAGCTACCTACATTTATCGAACCATTGAAGTTTATAGTTATCGAAATTTATGGAGTTATCCATGTTTGTTGAGTCATCGCATCGTATCGAATTGTTCAAATTGATCAATGATTATTGAGTTGTCAAAATTTATAGACACAGAAAGTTAGTTGTCGAAATTTACGGATAGTTATCAAGCTAAAAAAGTTGGTGGCATTGTCAAAATTTATCAAGTTAATGCAATTTATCAATTGGTTTATTGAATCATCATTATTTATAGAGTTAACGAAGTTTATCGTGGTATTATGATGCATCAAGTTCTTGGAAGTTATCGAGATATCGATTTTTGATGATTTAATTAAATTTGTCGATTTATCGAATCGAAGTTTTTGGGGCTTTCAAAATATATCGAGTTATCGATATTATACATACCTATATGTAAGTTTATCGATTTGTCACAGCTTATCGAACTTTATCGTATTACCAAAGTATAACAAGTTATCGGAATTTGTCCATAGTTTCACAATTATTTATATAGGTACCCAAAGTTTATCGAGTTAGTGTTTAATATAGATATATTTACATTTATGAGTTGTCGAAATTTATCGAGTTCTAGAAACACGCAGCTATTGAAATTTATCGAAATTAGTCAAGCTATCGAAATTTAGTGTTTTTAAAATTCATAGAATTATGGATATGTATCAAGTTACCGAAATTTATCGAAAAACTGGAATGTATCGGGTAAATTCCAAGTTCTGCCAAATTCCTCCAATGACCTTCAAACACATATTTACAAAATTCCAGTCGCGTTTTATTTCCAAATCAGGAGATTCTCCGGTAAGTAGTTTTGTACCTTTTAAGGTAAATGACGTGCTAAGTTTGAAAATCTCTCCAAGGTTTTTATAACCTAGAAAAACGGTCAAATACCTACGAAACATTGTAAATGTTCAAATTAAAGATTTCTTTCCAGTCTCTCTTTTGACACCCATAGTTTAACATTCGATATAATTTACTTAAATTCGGCTTCTCAAAGAGGTGGCAACTCTCTTTAAAATATTTTCAAACTAAAATTTTCTTCAACCTCTTTCGTTTGACACCTGACACAAATTTAAGTTATCTTATTTGCTTACTTCAATTTCAATTTATTTATTAAAACTGGTGGCAATCCTCATACACATGTACTTTGGAAATAAAGCCTTTTGCTAAGCCATTTTGATTGATATGTCTATTGTAGTAATTTATTTATCTATTTATTGCATACACTCAATATAAGTTTGTATGTTCGGCATTTCAAACAAGTGGCAACCCTCTTCAAAAAATATTCATAACACCACCTCCTTTGTCTGTTTTTTTGCACATGACAACCCTGCTAAATATAGTTCGGAAATAAAGCCTTTAAAACTCATTTCGCCTGATCACAATCTTTTAATAATTCATCTAATTTATAAAACATCTTGAATTAAACTTTTCAAACAGGTGGCAACTCTCTTCAAACACCTCAAAAATATTTTAAATATTCAAAATCCAAATTCAAAATATCCAAATTTTAATATTTCATTAACTTGTGTATAATTTAATTAAATTCGACTTTTCAAACAGGTGGCAACTCTCTTCAAAATATTATCAAACCTAACCTTTTTAAATAATGTGTTTACCAAGTGTTAACTAGTGCTGCATAACTCGTCCGCTTTTTCCATTAATTTAAACATTTCTCTTAAACCACTCCAATTAATGGCTTACTCCGCCAAACTCTCGAACAGAAATAGCCCATTGCACATCCTTCGCACTTCAATTAAGCCCGCAGGACCTGCGGACATTCCCAGCATTTAAAGATTAATGCCTACTTATTAGCGCACGAGAATGCATTTGCTTTCGAAATGCAACTCATTAAAGCCCAGCAATTAAAGTTCATCGCCGCCATTATTATCCATTTTATGCTTACGAGCATGCTGCGTACATACACATATTTATATACATACACATATATGAAGTATGCGAAAGTGTGCGAAATAAGCAAAGTGATGAAGGCAAAAGCCCAACAATGCTTCGTAATTTGCTGTGCATTGTTGTAGAAACAATTTGGGCCAACGCCATCGTGCATTCCGTTAGTGAGTGTGTTGTGAAAGACGTACATATGTACATACAACAATAATCGCACCAATGTGTGAGTTTCTTTACATGTAAGTAGAATATTTGTATTTTAATTTTAACTATACGCCCGATTGCAGGCGAAATTTAAAAAAAAAATAAATATTGCGAAAAATGTGCTGCCTTGCAATGGATATTCACACCATAATTTCGGTATTACCAAGTAAGCCGTAGGCGAATTAATTTTTACGAATGGTTTCTGCAGCGCTTGCAATTCCACCACAATTCGCATTCTACAAGCATTGCTGTGGTAACTGTATGCGTTTGATTCTCATTCTTGCATTACACAAATTTACAAGCTGCAGTCGGCATTTCGGTTTGTGCATAAGTACGCTCGTCTTGCATTCTCACCATCTGGCAACGCACATTCTTATTGTGATTACAAGTAGCAGACAACTTCACGTCACAGTTGTCCGTTACTGTTTAAGTCATCATATGAATGTATGTGTTTTAGTGCTAGTGTATGAGTGTGTGCGTTCAGCAGCGTCGCTCGCATTTCATCACGCATCAGCAGTAGGTCTGTTCAGCGCTGTGCGGTTTCTGTTCTTGCAGATGTGGACACTGCTTTATGTTGCCCATGGGCATAATTAAAATCAAAAGAAAGGAAAGGACAAAAAAAATGTTATGCAACTATAAAAATATAAAGAAAAATGTGCAGGGAAGGCTTTTAAATACTACTCTTATTTATTTCTACCAGACGAATGTGTAGCCTTATATTTGCGTGGTACAGTCGCCTTGGCGTTTCCTTGCCAACATTGTACTACACCGAAAACGTAAAGTAGGTTTTTATAATTTTTTTCCATGACAGTGTAGGGGGAGGGGTTCTAGCACTTTCCACTGACTTGTTTAAACATTCGTGCCGCCTACTTTCTCTGCTCTTTTTCACTTTGGCCTACAATGGTTTTTCGGTTTGAGCCGATACCTCTTCTGAGCGAACTTCAGTCAGTTACAGACAAGTCCGCCTAGGAGGACAAGGGTTTAGTTGGATAAAAAAAATAATAATACATGGTCTCCCTGCTACTCGAACATCAGATTGAAGGATATCGCATAAAAGTGAGTTATCTCCAAATTTCCAAAATTTTGATATAGCATTTCAAAGTCGTGATATTAAAATCGACGAAAAAGTGGTAAGTATCGATTCGTTGAACAAAGGTATTTTCAAGAACTCGGCACGTTAGGAGGATTTGATATATATGACAGGTCTGAAGCCCAAATCCTAGGGCACAACAATTTATTGTTCCTAAAGTGTAGTCTATATGGTTTTTTACTTATGGTTAAGAAGGCTAAGCCCGCGGTAATTTGCGAAAATAGTACAATCTTACTTCAAGTGGATATGCAAAATTACACCGAGATTTCAACCTTCAAGCATGTATTCATTTGACCACATTGAGCTCAAGAGCTGCTAAGTTTATCCTACCAGCTAAGTGCTGACGGTTTTGCGCTGCTTAATTGATATACTGACAGACCCATACCCTCCATTCCCGCCTAACCGACACGAGGGGCGCAGTCCGCATGACGTACGGAACCTTGTTCTTTTTGTTTGGTGCCGAGTCATGGAAACAGGAGGTTGTTAAGTGTCGAGATCTAAAACTATTCAGCTACAGAATCAAATCCATCAGCTGATTGGATATGCTAAAGATAGTATTTCAATTATTGAGAGTGGAAATGATAGTTTTCTTTGTAGCGAAAATCGAGTCTGATATGTCAAACGTGGAATGAGAGTTAAAATCTTGACATAAACCATGGAATGATTCGCTTAGCTCAAAATTAGTTTTGCATAGCTTCAAAATAGAGGTCGACTCTCTGGCTCTACGACTTGCGAGTGTAGGCAATTTTATGAGCATTAGATGAGTAGTGTAACTCCCCCCTTATTGTAGTCTGAATCCCAGTTAAAATCACGCAATGCAAAAAGCAAGAATTATTTTTGAATTTATTCAATCCTATCTGAATGAACTTGGTACCGGGGATTCCAACAATGAGAAAATCTCACGAGTTGTTACATTTTTCGATAAAAATGTATTTTTGGTCGAAAATGGTGGCACACATTGCGATATTGTATTAAAATTAAAACTAAAAAAAAAATTTATATACTAAAAAAAGGAGAAATAACAACTCGTGCTGATATCGCCACCTGAGTGGAAGATCGACCAATCTCGGCAGCTAGTTCGAAAGCGCCCTATCTCAGAAAATTTTCAAGAACGCCTTACTTTAGAATGTTATTAAAGAACGCCCTATTTCAGAATTTTATTGAAACACCCCATCTCAAATGAAAATGTATTGAAAATGTGGTGGTGATGTGGCGTTTTTGAATCGGCAGCTGAGATAGGGCACTTTGGAACCGAATTCTGAGATAAGGCGTCCTTCAATAAAATTCTGAGATTGGGCGTTGTTGAAAAGTTTTCTGAGCCAGGGTTTTCGAACTGGCTGCCTATCTTCCACTCAGGTATCGATATACCCTTAGTTGTGTGTGTAACGTATACGCCCCATAGCACTATACACAGTCACCTACCACGTTTACTTGTACGCCTTAACTTAAAAGTCAAATAATTTAAAAGTAATTAAATATTGGCGGGGAAGATTTTTACACAGTATTCCTTAAGCACATATATATACAAATTTTGGGTTTATTACACTAGATTCGTCCATTTCGGCAAGAAGAACATTCCCACCGCTTTATTTTAACATTTTGAAGGACATATCATAATTCCAGAAGTCGGAGGAGAAGCTCGGCCAAACACTAACATATGTGTAAGCGCCAATCTATTATTATTATTATCATAATTCCATGCTGCCATTTTTCATTTTATTTTTTTTTTTTTTTAATTTAGTTGCACACTCTTGCATTTGATGCAAACGTCCATTGCCTCTAATGTGAATATTCTATCTGAA
>NW_023458562.1:15970264-15980184 GCF_013731165.1 Rhagoletis pomonella
GAGTTTAAGTTGGCTAACCAATCAAGAAGGTACTTGTTGAAGAATTGGTTGCGCGTGTTGGTCTCTACCTCTTCCTCGTCTCTGCAACTGCGACAAAAATCGTTTCAGGTGTATCTTAACATATTTCCGTGTGTGTCCATCAAGCAATGTCCGGTGATTATCCGATCTACTAATCTGAGAGAGGAACGGTCCAGCCGAGTATCGCCACAGCACACCTGGTATTACCTCCTCGATGAGTTCGGCTTTTATTAGGTGTTTGCAGGAGGTTATAGGTATGCCCGCATTCTGAGCAGAATTGACTTCAGATATTTCCGTCCCCCTCCTTGCCAGCTCGTCAGCTAAGCAGTTGCTAGGAATATCCCTATGTCCAGGGACCCATACAACAGTCAAGAGGGTCTTCCTACTCTCTAAGGCTACTTTGGATGTTGTTGCGTTAGATTTGAGAGAATTTATAGTAGGCGTACTTGAGGGACGAAGGAACCACCGAGCCGCCTCCATTATGGCGTTTAGCTCTGCTTGAAAGACGCTAGAATGGTCCGGTAAGCGATAACTGAGCTTTAGCGCGAGTTCGTCAGAGTAAATCCCTATACCCACTCTTTTATTAAGCTGGGTACCATCTGTATAAATGGCCGCCTGGGTTCAAGTTCGCGGCCCCTTTCCATTTGTTCACCTCTAGGATTCTTGTGGAGAATGTGTTGTCTAAACAGAGTAGAGGGGTGGTATAATCTACCTGTCGTAGATTATCCTGTAGAGTTTCAAGTACTTTTGCGTGTGCGAATCTGAGGTCTATCGTATTTAACCTGACCGCACTGTATCCGGCCCGAAATTTTCCGTAGAGATCAACAGGTGGAAAATTTAACATTACTTCCAAAGATTTGGTGTGTGCAGTGGGCAGTGCTACCGTGACGAGCATTGGCTATCGTTCCCCGAACTCGATCCAACTTGGATCTGGACAATGTGTTATTTAGCGCAGACCATCATACGGTGACGCCGTAGAAAAGGGTGGGTCTTATCACAGCTGTGTATATCCAGTCTACTTTATGTGGTTTTATTCCCCATTTTTTGCCTATAGCCGTCTTGCAGGCGTGCAGGGCGGTACTGAAATTCTTGGAGCGGAATTCCAAGTTTCGCTTCGAGTCCAACTTATTGTCTAGAATAACTCCAAGGTATTTGACCTCGGTTGAGAGAGTAAGTGCCAATCAGTTTAGGGTGGGAGGTTTAAATAAAGGACTTTAAATGTGTGTGTGTGTGTTCTTACATAATCATAATGCGCCAGCTCACTCTTCTGCACAGACAAGTAACTTTATTACACTTTCTGGTCTCGAATAAATTTGTCCGGCACCATATTATTACCCAGAAGGGACGTCTTCCTTTTTAGTGATTGCCAGCTACAATCAAGGCTCTGAACTCTTTCACATTTTTTTCAAAGATTGCGCTGGACTGCCGCCTATCACTACAGCAGATGGCCAAGTAGAATAGACTTCACCTCACTTATAGAAGCAGGGTGCACAATCTGTGTTCACCGTTCCTAGTGGACCTTAGTGAGGAGGTTTCAAATACGGACGCAATGTGTCTGATGAGATTCATCAGCGAACCAAAGTGATTGTACAGGGAGGGTAATTGAACTGTGTGGAACTGTGGTAACACAATGGGTCTTCTATCTATGGCCTAAGTGCGACGCTAAGGCGGCAGCCACTTCTACCTACCTACCCAACTTCCCGGATCTGGCGCCATGCGACAGCTAGTTACTTCTAAAAATTGAGAAACATTTTTGGGGAAAAGTCTTCGATAAGAATGCAGAGATAATTAACGCGCCTAATGTCAAACCTAAGAAGATATTTTGCAGACTGTTTTGAACAGCGGGTTTTTTTGGGTAAACACATATATTGAAATTAATGAAGATTTTGTGGTAAAGAAAAAATAATTAAGATAAAAAAGAACAAATTAAAAATACAATCAAAAATTTACAGTTAGTTTGAAATTGCATACATGTACTATGGTGGCGAATAAAATGTTCAACCACCAGCATAGATACCTATATACCTATCTATATTTCAAGGCAGAATACTTGCGAATTAAGCAATTTTAGGAAGGCAGGAAATTGGTAAATTTTACTTAAAAAAGTTAGAACCTGGACCGGACTGGCGCTAACTTGATATCTGTCTGCAAAAATTACTCTTATTACCTCACTGATATCTAGTAGGTACCTGTTAGGTAGAAAATTTAACGTTTATTTAATTTTCTACATTTGTGTCTCTCAGAAACACTATTCTTTATGACTTTTCGTATTTTTCATGTACACTTTTTTTATCTTTGTGAAGCAGTTATTCTGAAAACAAACTCAAGCAACGTGCATCATGGCTCTCCACTTTGCTCTAAAATCCATTAACCAACTGCCAACTGCGTAGCAAAGTGAGAAATCAAAGCAAATGCGAAGAAAGCTGAAGTCTGACAAAACTTTCTATGCTAAAAGTTGAAATTAGATTAAATTGTGACAGTGGTCGTTAGTTCGTATGCAAGTTATTGCCGCCGAACCGACCGACCGACCGACCGACCGGCCTTGTCAAGCTGGAGCCGGAAGAGATAAACATAGGCGACTACACCAAATAACGGAAGAATTAATAACAACAATGTTCTAAAAAGAGGGAAGAGAAAACTAAACCCAAATCCACCGCCTAGACTGCAATAAACTCACAGCGCACGGCAACAAATGCAGCAAAGTTGCCAGCAAACCAACAGACAGACTGCCAAGCAGAAAGAATGGACAGACTAAGCGTAGTAAAATCTCAGCATGCCGACAAAGTTAGTGGCAGTGTAGTAAAAATGAAGTTGCTGCGCCGCAAGTAACCCAATGGTAATAAAAAATTTTAAACTAGAAAAATGTGCTGACAAATGCAAAAAGACGCGCGTACGACGAGCGAGTGAATTTAGTACGCTCAAATGTGCATGAGCATAAAAAGTATGTATGTAGATATGCACGTTTGTGCTCGTATACATTTTGGCATCCAGCAATCTGTGCGCGCTACTCTCCAAATGCAGCCGCTGAGTGGCTCAAATATTTTTTTGGCACTACATAAAACACTTCCGTCTCGCATTGTGGCGAACAAATAATGTTGATGTGACTGCTTAAGCTACTTAGAGCATACCGAAATGGAAAAACAAACCCATGAAGCATCAAAAGCATAACATCATCTTATAGCATAGACAGACGGCAACGTGAATCCTAATTTACTGCGCTGTTGATCCGATCAAAATTATATCCTGACAGACGGCAGTATTGCGAATTAAATAAGCGGCGAGGTCGTGGGTTCGAATCTCTTTATATATAATATTTTTAATTCTTTAATTATTACTTTTATTTTTTATTTGATTAGCTGATACCCACGACTTAAAAATTAAACAATAATGCTCGATAGCTGTTTCATGCTGAAAGCGATATTGTCAAATGTATCTTAAACTCAGTGCTTTTTGATTGAATACCCATCTGAACCAATACACAGACATACACAAATAACTATGTTTATTTGTAAATAGACAACAAACATTTTAACTGCTGATTAGAACTGAACTAAGTTGAACCATAAATATGGATTTCCTGAAAAACTCGACTACAGAGTCATCTAATGAAGTTGTTTTTAGTAAGTGTATTTCTCAACATACACTCGCTGCAAAAGTGTCACATGCCACAATTTTTATTTTGCATTTACAATTTGATTTTTTTTGCAAACATAGAATACGTATGCAGTAAACATTTCTACTTTCATCCTAATCGGACTATAAATAAAGATTTTTGGAATATCTGGACTTCAGCGCCACCTAGCGGATCCATTTTTCGCAAAAGCAATTCTAATTGCACCTACATCATAATAATAATATAATAATAATAATAGATTGGCGCTTACACATATGTTAGTGTTTGGCCGAGCTTCTCCTCTGATTTGTGGGATGCGCCTTGATGTTGTCACACAAAGCGGAGGGACCTACAGTTTTACGCCGACTCCGAACGACGATTGTATTTTACACCTGCACCTACATCATACTCTCTTAAAATCATCAAAATTTTACCATAAATACCGACTTTCTGAATAACTTGACCCTAACGCCATCTAGCGGATTCATTTTCCGAAAAAGTATTCCCATCACCCTTGCGGGATACGTTTTGAATTTCATCCACCTAGTTTTTCTCCAAAATATTTCTCGTCGAACCCCCAGTATGAGTCTCCTACTTCATTAAAATCGGATCATAAATACAGATATGGTCTGTAAATATGGATTTCTGAACAACTGGTTTCTAGCACAATCTGGTGAATATATTTGTTGTGAAAGTATTTCTCATCACACCTGCGGCACACGTTTCTAATTTCATTGCTTTCGGACGGTAAATACTGATTTAATGAACGCCCCGGCTTATGCGCCACATAGCGAATTAAATTATAGCCTATGTCCGTGCCACGGGTCGGGGTATACTGTTTTCACATATTTCTTTTTAACTCCGTTCAAAATATTTTTACACCTAAATCTTCTTAAATCTCTTTCCCCTATTCTATCTATTCTATATTGTGATACTTATTTCAATTGCTTACCTTAATCCAAATTAAATTTGACTTTTTAAACTGGTGGCAACCTTTCTACGTGTAGCGTGGAAATAAAAACTCAAAATAATTTCGATTGACAGCCATAAAATAATAATTAATTTAACTTAATAAATTATTTGAATTAATTAAATAGGTGGCAAGCCTCTTCTGCAACCTTCTTTAACCCATTTCGTCTAACTCCAATGTTGTGATTTCAATTAGCTAATTCGCTTAGTTCATGTTGAATTTAATATTGTAGACAGTTCGCAACCCTTCTACTTTAGAAATGAAGCCTTTCCAAAACCACTTCAATTGAGACTGTATTGTAGTAAATCATTTAAGTTAATTGAATTACATTTTTTAAGAGGTGGACACATAGAGTATATCGATTTCGAACTATAAGCAACTTTATTTCTGAATTTAATAATTCAAACCGGTGGCAACCTTCACTAAAATATTTTGGAAAGTGATCTTTCCTAAATCTCTTTGGTTTGACACCCTTATTGAGATATTTCTTTTACCTAATTAAGGTAATTGTAGTTAATTTTTCAAACAGGTGGCAACCACTCAAACATATACCTTTTAAAATAGCTTTCCTAAATTTTTAGCCATTTTATATCCATAATTCGATATTAGATCAATGCTATTAACTTCATTTTATTTAAATTTTTAAACCTCTTTTAAAACCTAGCAACTCACAATGTTGTCTGTCCAGACACCTAATATAGCAAAGGTAATATAGCAAAGTTTCTATACAACCTAGTCTAGACATCAACCTCGTCGGTGGGTATCATATAAAAGAATACACAATTAGACACTAGAGGTAGATGTCTCCCCGCCGGGGTAGTTAAATGTTGCGCCTAAAAATATGTACTACATACGCTACAGCGGAAATGGACGACACGCCATTTCTTTAAATGAAATTTATTATTGCTCGTATGTATGGACGTACTTTAAAAATTTAAATTGCACAGGTGAACTGAACCTAGACCTTAGAAGATTGTAGTATCCACCGCTGAGCAATGGGTACCGAAAATGCATCTGCTCCGCTTTAATTTTGGAAAATCGCAGCAGGACTGAATCCGCATCAACTACAGTTAATTCCCTGGCAATTCCGAATTAATGTGTTAATCCGGATTAACGCAGCCGTCTGTCTATGATTTTAGCTGTGCTGCTTCAAGTGTCAAATTTCAAGCACAGCCCTGAAATGCATAAAAAGTAAGCATCTTTACGACTAGTCGACTGCTAAGTATGCAACTGGTATATATGTATATATGTACACAAGTCAGCACGTGAACTATTTTGCGAAATGCATAAAACTTACAAAAAATGGCAACAACAATAAGCTGTAAATAATAAGCGAGGGGCCAAATGCTGACTCACGTGAAGTGCGAAAAAACTTTCGGGCATGAGATTTTTCGTTGGAAAATCTAAGACAAAAATTACTTTTAGTAGTTTCGAACGACATCACGGCATTGACTTCAATAAAAATGCTTGACTTCACTTCAGCACTTGAAAATGTAACGAAATTATAAAAAAGTCAACAAAACGGCAGGACGTGCAAGGAGAAATCGCAACGTGCCTGAGAAAGAGCAGGCTTCAGTTCAAATCACAGAGAAGCACTTAAAAGTTTTCTTTGAATCCCTGCAGTCTATTGACGACGATGAGAAAAAGAGAAAACCTTTTAGTTATGTCAGGAATGCAGCCTGTAAATTTTATTAAAAAAAAGGCTTCAACGAAATGGTTCCTCATTGGCGCTGGTTCTTGATTAGATGTGGATAGAAATAGGCTTTCTGAGTATGCTTGAGATATCAAGGAAGTGCTCTTCGACACGCTTGAACGACTTCATAAGTGGTGCATTTGTTGAAAAAGAACCAACACTAACGCTTAAGAACAGCCGAGGCTGAAGAAAATGCAGATCCATTCAAAGGTGTCGGCAAAGAACTAGGCACTTGTACCCGCTGTAAAACGGGAACTGATTTCGACAAGTGTATGTATATCTCAGCGCAGTTTTCTAAATTTTTAGGATGTGAGGTCTTGTTCTGGCAATGGGGTAAAAAGGAGCATCTGGGTATCCCCGTTACAGTTGATAGACTCTAGTCAACTCCTGCGTCGTCCCTCTGTTCGTTGTGTCAAAGCGGAATTCTGAAGCAAAGCGCAGCAAAAGTCGTATGTAAACGGCCCTTGAAGCTAATTGTGTAAGGGTAGCGCTAATCTATCGAGACGGCATTCACGGGGCATGGAGTTAGTGAAGATCTCTCAATGAGTGTCGTGCTAAGTGGTTATTGTATATACATACATATGTATGTCGTCCACTAAAGAATAGTCCAATTAATTTTCAGTGTTACAAAATGTTTCGATTTCTGCCAGTCAAGAACTGTCACTTCCGCAGAATTGTCTACACCTTTTTGGGGAATGTTGAAGTGAAATCGTAGTTCGTTGACGTACACCCGTTAAAAGAGCGTTAATCAAATAAACAGTAATGGCCTTATTCATAAAAATAAAATAGATTTATAGAGCTTTATAAAGTGGCATTTTCATGCAAATTTTCGACTTATAAAACAGTGAAAGTCTTTTTTATTTTTTATGAATTTGCGTGTAAAAGTGTAAAACTTTTTATCGCGTCGTGCTTGTTCGATGAGTTCAGCCGCTATGATTATTTGATAGGCAACCGCCTATGATGTGATCCTCGTATTTCGTCTCTAGTGGATACTGTAAACAATTTTGGTTGGACTGAAGGAATTAAAAACATCGTTATCAATTAATTATCAGTAAATTTAATATTGCAAATAAGAATACAAAGACTTCTTTTCGTTCACGAATATATTTCCCAGTTTTCTTAACTTTCTTTTACATTGAAATTCTGTACTTAACTTTATTTTACTATCTTTTGTTTAAAGCAAAAATTCTATAACCTGATTCCCTGTAACTCTTAAAAACTCCTGCAGTTTTTGGTAGCTTCCTCTTTTGTATATACATTGGTATATTTCACTTTGCACATTAGAGCACTCGGCAGCAACTCTTGTTTTAGCGCATACATACATATATGCATACATAAAATTCGACATGTACTATATGTACATAGGTAAAACTATGAAAACATTTTCCGTGAACAACTTCCTTATGGATGAATCCAAAAAGGAAATTTGCATGCGAAATTGAATTTTATTAAAAACTTGTGCAACGACACAACTCACGGAAACAACAACAACCATTATAATAGCAGCATCAACATGCAAAAACAACAGCGAACACATAGTGACTGCGAATGTATAAAGAAAACGTATGAGTTTACAAACACAGATGCAAGAATACGACATTTACACTGCATATCTATGTGTACATATGTATGTGGTAAAAGTGCGGAAAAGAAGAGTAGGATCAAGGAGTAGTGCCGCTACAACAACAATGGAGTATAAAGTAACCTGCTGCTTAAGAATAACTTTGTACACATTCATACATGTTTAAAAGCGTATGGAAGAGAAGGAGCTCTAAATATAATCGACAGAGGAAACACAGGCAGCGCGCAAAGGCGGAGGCAATCAGGAGCACAGGAAATGCGATATAACAAACAAATAAAACTAAATGGAAAATGGTGTAAATATATGTAGGTGCTACATGCATGTATGTGAAACAAAAGCAACCCAGCTGATAACACTGTAGGAACGGTAAAATTACACAAAAAAAAGCCGAGACACTTAAACTTAATTTTGGGTCGCAGATTGCGGATCTGTATACCTTTTTTGTAGATCAGGTAATTGTCCCAAAATATTTTCATTTTAAGTTTACAGTGTAAATAAAAAAAAAACAATGAAAATATTACTCAGGGCGTAGGAGAATGTACGACTATAAAAATGTACATACTACATGGCGTATGAGTAACATTCTTTACTGCTCACATTTCATTAAAAAAATGATTACGCATTTCCATTTCATCATTCACAATTTTTTTAAATGTTCATCGATTTTCTTCGTTTGTTAAAATCAGGCTGTATACAAATAAAAATAATTTACAATAAATATGTTATTTTTGTAATTTTTTTCCAGTTAAATGTGATTTTTTTATACCCGGGTATTATAATTTTGTTCACATAACGGTTGTTTGTAACAGGCAAAACGTATCGAGATAGATATAGACAAATGTATACATAAATGATCAGAATGAAAAGAGAAATCAATTAAGCCATGTCTGTCTGTCCGTCCGTATGTGTACACGATAACTCAAGCAAAAATTGAGATATCTCAACGAAAGTTGGTATGTAGGTTGCTATTTACCCAAGGTAGGTTTGTATAGAAAATGGGCGACCCCGCCCACTTATTATGAAATACTGTATCTCAGTAGCCGCTTTACTAATCCTTACCAAACTTGGGCCGAGCCTTACTTAGGGTCGAACTAAGAAATCTGTTGAAAAGCTTTGAAATCGGCAATAACTACGCCCACCTCCCATACAACTTTAATTTACAGAAACACGAAAACTGCGATAAATCAGTAGTTATTGAAGCTAATTCACTCAAAATCGACAATTGTAATAATCACTTAGCACAAAATATAATTATTATAAACTTGTAGATAATTGGCGTGGCTCCGCCGACTTATGACCACAAATGTGTATCTCGGTAACCGATTCATCAAATTCGACCAAAATTGGTAATCTTGGTACGGAAAAGCAATTTGTTAAAAATTATTCCAATCGGACTAAAATTTCACTCCCTTCTCGTATAACGGTCAATTTCAAAGATAAAAAAAAAAATCCGATATTAAACAGTTTCTTAATAATAAATAGGACGGTTAAAGACTTTTATGAATTGGGCGTGGCAACGTCCACTTTATGACTGCAAAGGTCGATCTCGGTAACCACTTTGTCGATTTCTACCAAACTTGATTCCGTATATTATAGAGTACGTTTGAAATGGGGGGAAAACAACCCTGCTTATCATGCAAAAGTGGTTGAGAGAGAGAGTTGAAACGACGATATTTGATAACTGCGCCGGATATATAAAATTCGGTTGCGTCCGAACTTATACTTCTTTACTTGTTTTCACATAAACTAAAATAATTTCGGGTAATGGCCTGATCCAGAAAAACAGCGGTTTTTATGTTATTCAAAACTTTCGATTTTCCCTACTTCTTTTAGAGAGCTAAACAAGAAGATCTTCTAACAAAGAGAAGAAGAGTTAAGAATGACATAAAAAACCAAACGACTCGAAAGATCTAAATGAAGGGTTTCTAGAAGGTCATTTTTTTTGCAGACTGGGTAGTGAAGTAATCAAGGCGCATACATGTACGCACATAGATGCATACACGTATAATGCTTGTATGTATATTAGAGCGTACCAGAAAAAAAA
>NW_023458562.1:15983184-16018755 GCF_013731165.1 Rhagoletis pomonella
GCGCGCCGAATTACATTACATTTAATATTTAATTACAACGAAATTCAACAGCCACAATTTTGGTGCAACACAGCGCAACGCAATGCAACTCATGCGTGCCACAAACATATTACATACCTGTAAGTACTTGCGCAGAAATCCAAAACAAGTGGAACGATGGTGGGCAAGTGGCATGTTGTTGCTGATTTTGCCAAATATTAGTTAGTGCTCTTACGCTACTGTTGGGGTGTTTGTGTGAGCCACTAACACGTCAGCAGGATTTGTTTTATAAGCAACGCAACATTTTAGCTGCGCGACGCAAGCGTGCGGAAAAATTTCTGAAAAGTGATTATGCATTGCAAAAATGCTGAAATGGTAATGAAATTTCGTATGTAAAATGTAGGGAAATTTGGAAAAGAGCGTTAAAATTTTTTTCGCATTACTTAGAATGCCAATGGAATTTAAAAAGCATTTATTTGCGAATATGTAGTTGTAAAAAATGATGTTGCAAATAAGAGTATAATCTGGCTCAGTTGGTCATTATTAATATTTGTAGCGATGAAATTGAAAAAACACGGATAAAAAAGTATTTAGACCTTGTTGGATTGCACGTTCTTTGGCATGATTGAAGGCATTTTTGATATTGCAGAACGACATATGTAACTTATAGTAAAACAAAATTCTAAAAATTTTGCGGTAAATACTGCTTTCGCGTTGCTTTTCTTTGCCATTATCGCAAGTAGCGCAACATTAATCACATTGCAAACGCATACTTTTTAATTTTTCATGTGAGTTTCAAACAAAAAAAAAAAAACATTTTACTGTCGCGAATATTAGTCGATTGTTCTTGAGCTAATCTCAGCACTGTCAAAATTATTATATACTGGAAAGCTTGCAGTGAGGAAATGGATCATACTTTGTTCGAACTCACATTCGGTAAGTACAATTTTTCACCTGCTAATTTGCATTCGGAAATTTCTAACAAAGTGTAAATTAGAAAAAAATATATGTTTAAGAGTTCGAATATTCTTCGTACATTTTTCTATTACTATTGAATTTCGAGAATTAATAAAATTAAATAGCAATTTAAAAACATGTACTTTGATAAAATGTTGAGAAATCGCTAATTCTCATTTAACAGATCCTTTACAAATACCCGGAAATGATTCGCTTCAAGCAATCGATGAAGTTTTCATCCCTGAACAAGCCGGCTATTGTCTATGGGATTTATTTGTTAACCGGAGTAACTCTGAAAATGTCATTGGAAACCGCAATGGCAGTGTATTTCCTTCGAGTTCAAAAGATTTTCCATGTTTTTCTTTCGCTGAAAATTCTATGCCTAATCTGGAATCATTGAATGTTTCAAGTAATCTACATCCGAGTCAAGAAATTCCAAATTCTACACCTACGACATGCGAAAATACTTATGTAATACTTAAGTATACGTCAAAATTGTTATCTTAGTTACTTTGATTGTTTATAAAAATTAAAATGGCATTGTTAAAATAAAAAAATAAAAATAAATAAGTTACAAGAAAAAATTGCATTATAAAATTTATTTAAAGGTGAATGACACAAAAGCACACGGTTCCGGAGATTTGCCCGTTATACACAATCAGAAG
The DNA here is from genome assembly GCF_013731165.1 of Rhagoletis pomonella. NCBI lineage: Eukaryota > Metazoa > Arthropoda > Insecta > Diptera > Tephritidae > Rhagoletis > Rhagoletis pomonella. The sequence continues at coordinate 15,984,786 of NW_023458562.1, forward strand.
AAGCTGTAATTATAAAATCATTAAGCACCCAGAAAATAAATATAAATTCCACTTTAAACAACATGCGGGAAAAGGAAGCGAAAGAAGAAGAACTTTCAATAACTCACACGCTAATTAATTCATTACAAGAAAGGCAATTCATCAAAGCGATAAATGAATGTACAGAGCAGCGAATATGGTGAACAGCATGCTGCCACATGCTCCACAGTTATGGCGCGCCGCATGAATTCAAAAGTTCCTATGCATTGATGCAGTGCAATGATGGTGATGATGAAATCAATATACGGAGGAGAAACACGCACCGAAGAACAAAAACAAAAAAAAATGCATCAAAGGACTAAAGGAATGAAAATGTTGTAGACAAGGAGACGTATGTGGGAAACCCTCCGCCTTTAAGTATGGGCAGATAGAAACGGCAGGGGTCAACTTAATGAAAATCTAATTGCCAAAAGCGAACAGCAACTGGAGGAAGCGTGAGGTAGAAGGCGTAGAATAGCAAGAGAAGAGAAGCAAACGCGCTGGGGCGTGGAGCAGCTGTGGGTAACTACGACACACAACGTGCATATGTATGTATGTGGAGGGCTTAAAGGAGGTGAGCGTACGTTGGCTAAAGTATGTACAAGGCAAAGGATTTACTGTTGGTGGAAGTAAGCACCTCATTGCACAGCCACGTGGTGTGTTATTAAATCAACACAATTGCAGCGGCTGGGTCGGAAACACTGAAAACAAAAGAAAATATGCAGAATGTAGTACACATGTATGTGGATCCAAGAGGAGGAAGAATTTAAGGTGAAAGAAAGTGCAAAAATTGCAAAGGCAGCTTGCTTGTTAAATGAATCGTACCACAGTCGGTTAATATAATTCATTCAATTAGTCGAATGAAGATAGACCAAATTAAAGCAATGCTAAATAATTGGCTTAAAGTTTATGTTCAAGGTACATATTTGGTTTCATAATGTGGAAGAGCTATGAGTGATTCTTAGATGAAGATATTCATTCCGTCGTCATACTCATTGTACCTTCTTGGCCGCATTTCTAATTGTCTTTTCAGATAGCCAAGCAGCATCATAATGATAAAATCCAAACTTCTTAATTATTGCTTTGGCACGCTTCATATCTTAGCAGCTAAAAATACAGTAATACTGTTCTGGGTGGGATCGAGGGTAGTGAGGTCGCTGACGAGTTGGCACACAGTTACCGATCATTTAAATGCCTTATTAGGACCGGTAACATTTTGTGGTCTTACAGGGCGATTTGGGATAAGATAGTTGAAAATCTTTTGTACGCCAATTGAAGTTTGAAAGATCTTGTGTTTTCTGGCACCAAAGTTTTACGGGAAAAAGCTCCCTCACCAACATTTATGGTAAAAAGCTATTTGACAGAAAGCACTTGTATAATTTTTCACCCGCTGCTCTAGCACAAGGAATGGCCGAGTGGACGAAGCACTGGTGTGTCATTCGTGAGATCCGAGGTCTCGGTAGCAGAATTTTTGCTTGTTCTTTATAAATTATTTATTTTCCCGTTTTGTTTTTAGACATTATTCTTGTAAAAAGAAAAAATATACATACATAAACATATACATTTTTTAACTTGCTTTGCTTTTAAGAAACTTATTTTATTTTTAGATTTAAATGTTTCGAAAAGAAAAATATTTTTTTAATTTCATTTAGTTTTTAGACACTTCTTTTCTTCTTTTCTAATTTTTTTTTAGTTAATTTTTTATTTATTTTTTACTTTTAGATTTTATTGTTTTAAAAAGAGTTTTGTTGATTACATTTTACTTTTGGGAAGTTATTTTATATATTTTTCTCTTTTTTCGAAATTGGGTGTTTTTTGCTTTAATTTAAATATTATCTATATTATTTTAAAAATTAAAATATATATTTTTTAATTTTCAAGAAATTTTTCGATTTTTAATTAACTTTTTTAATTTAATTTTCTTTTAATTTTTTAATTTTATTGTTTTAAAAAGAACATGTTTTTTAGTTTAGTTTAATTTTTATAAACTTTTCTATAAATTTTTTCTTTTAGAAATCATTTTTTTTTTTTTGTAATAAAAACATTATTATTTTTTATTTCATTCAATATAAAAAAAATTATTTCGAAAGACAGAAAAGAGCTTCCAATATAGTTTCCAGAATTGACAATTGTCTTACCATATACTTTTATCTTTCGAAAAACTGTGTAAATTGTAAGATACATAGTTGCCGGAATTGCTGGTTTGGTTCGCCATTACCGAGGCCAAAGTTACTTGCAGTATACCCAGCCGTGGAAGTCTTAGAAAGTCCAGACTTTTCGGCTACGTCCGGTACGTAACTGGCGACTCCTATGCTCCGAATAGATGTTAATCGAGGAGTCAAAATGCCGATTCTGCCATTATTTTTGACCGTTTTCCCGCGGGCAGAGAGAGATTAATTCATCTATGTGTTAAGCTTCCACCACTATATACTAAATACAAGTTTCGGCGACTGCACAGATGAAGTACAATTCATAACTGGCTGGTCAGTAGCCTTGTATGTTGCCAACGGTGCTTCTTGCTCTTGCTCCAGCGATGCCCGTGGGATTTATTTCTTTTATGTACTTTTCTGAGGTTTGCGGATGTGAACACAGAGAAGAAGATTAAGCTGTTACACCTCCTATGGCCATTCCTATTCCGTAGGGCGTAGGAAAGTGGTGACATTCCACAATACTTCTCAGTTGAAGATTAGATAACATAAGGAGTATTCACGATCCGGTGCATACTGTCCAGCATGGTACATAGATAGCCTCAGGATTTACGGAAGGGGTTCTAGTTCATCATTGGAGGTATTTTAAATATAAATTATGCGTATGGGTCTGCACTGCTATAGCCCAGCAAACAATTAGGTTTGATATACATTTGAGAATGATTTGAAATCAAAGCCTTTATCAAATGTCAAACGTTGAAAATGATTTGATATTGATTTGAAAATTACAGCTTTCTCAATAAAAAGGGGAGTTTGATCTCCATTTGAGAATATGGTTAATTCTCAAATCAATTTCAAAAGTTATTTATCAAATATACTTCAAATGTAAAAATAAAATTTATAATAGGAAATGTATATTTCATATTTATTTTTTCTTCGCGATGTACATATGTATGTACATAACAAAAGAAGCAATTAAGATATAATAATAATAGATTGGCGCTTACACATACATATGTTAGTGTTTGTTTATAATAAATTCGTCTTGAAGGGCTGCAGTTTTTTCGATCCGCGCAAACATCAAATCCACTATTTGTGGGCTTTCTCTTTGAAATTTTTTCTATTCATTGTTTTTTTTTTTTAATTGATCTTAATTTTATTCTTACAACTTTTGATTTAACTGCGCATTTTTATAACGTTTGATACTTGACATCTTTCTTCAAATCAACCTCAAATGAATTTCAAATGTAAAATTTAAACCTCGTTTTCAATTTGAGAATCATTTGAGAAAAACATTTGATATCAAATTGAGAAATACATTTTTCTCTAACGTTTGAAACTGTGTTTGCTGGGAGGGTAATAGAGTTTTTTAAGATTTTTTTTTTGTATGTCTTTAGGTTGGTCCAATATCTTCATTTTCTGGAAACCATTTAATCCAATGACAAAATTTGGTGCCATCAGAAAGTGCTGTCAATTTCCAAAACTCGTTGTATACCACTGGCGCTGTTGCTGGTATGTCTCTTTTATTTATTCCATTTCTTTGTGGCAAGCAAGGCGTGTGAGGCAATTCTCGCAGCGACGAACAAAAAAGCAGTGTACAAAAAATGTGCGTGATTTCATAATAAATTACTGGCGGAAATGCATCAGCTGGGAGGAGTGCGTACATCGTGGCGGTCGTTAGAGAAGAAATCGAATGGAATGCATAATGCAATTATTCATTTGGCTGGCATTCTTCTTCCACAATTTCTGCAATCTTTTCCCCTCCGTTCTATCTTTTGTTTACAGCTAAACCTTCATATGTTTTCCTCGTTTCCTTTCAACGAGTATACATCTTACCATTCATATTTGCGCTGTCAGTATAGTTTGCGCAATGCTTACTCCTTTTTTGCCTACTTTATCCGCGTACACAACTAAAGCGATGTCGACGCCTTCCCACTATGTCATCTTGAACCATCACCCACTCCTGCGCATCAATGAGCTTGTTGAAGTTGCCGAAGTGAGTGTAATGAGTTACATGGTGACATGGCAGCTTGTTGTTGACAGCTTCAATTGAAGTTCTTCTAAGAGCCTGATTATGGCAACTTAACTTAACTTAACGGAACGTCGAACTTAGAGAATCAAAATGAAACAGATTTCGACGTGGCATTAAGTTAAGTTAAGTTTCGGCTGTTCACTTATAAGCAACACCCATTTAACAGAATTTTTAAGAGAGAGCCGTAAGTTACGCTAAGTTGCCATAATCAGACCATAAACATCGCTGCTGATGTTGTTGCAAGTGTGTAAGTGCCACTCGAGTGTTTGTATGGCGCATGAATATAATGAGTGAGTGCAACAACTAAGGATGCGCAGCAAAACACTTGAGTGCAGCAAAAAAATATATATTCACAACCAAACTCACGTATACTCGTGGTTTTCACAAACACTGTATTCGACACTTGTTAGGGTCGCTCACGGTTACTTGACGCTGTTGCATCGTGGCCCTGCCCTTCCGTTTGCTTGTAATACAACTACGTACTCTATTCACTCAGCGTACCTCTTAACAACACAGTTTCTCACCTATGTACCTATCACGTCCTCCCATTCACATCCACTCACTTGAACAGCTCAAGGAGCACACGAGTGCACATATGAACACTTGAAGATGCGTGCAAAAACATCAAGGTAGCCAACTGCAACGAACACACACTGACGTACACTCGGCATGCAACGAAAATTACTTACTAGCAAACACTACGCACTTATTAATATATTTACATAGTCGTCAGCGGCGCATCAGGCGACGCGAATTATTCTTTGAGTGTACGCGTGCCAAAGTGTCAATCGTTCGTACATTTTGGATGCAGAATGCATACATATTTACATATATATGAGTAAGGGATGCTAGAAAAATTCACTGTTTATCAAAACCACAGCATCGTCGGAAATAGCAGTCTCAGAATACCTATGTGGAGTATTGATTTGGATTCTATATTTAAATTTATACGAACTCAGAGGTACGAATAAAATGTGCCTGCTAAGGCTGAAAAACTGCGGCAGTTAATGTACTCTTCACACTTTCGTTCTGGGTAAAAATTTCTTCTTAGCGAATCAGCTGATTCGGATCTAGTTTCACAACTAGCTCGTTGAGGAGGTATATATACGCGATTGCAGAGCTCTACAAGAGGGACCTTGGTAGCCACTTGTCCATTCACGAGTGGCGCACCACCCAGAACATATTTTAATGTGACACCAGCCAAGGCAGGAATTCCACGTAACTCATGCCACATGGCTACATATTCTGGACTGACACATGGAGCAGACTGTATGAATGATCAAGAGCTTCTGGTTTTGCCTGAGTCGTGATTTGGAGTGATCTCGAAGTTTGGATATGGAAGTGGATAAGTTGGAGATATGTTGCTCCGGTGAGCTCCGATGAGCCGTGGAAGCTGCTTGGATTGTCATGAGGCCAGTGGTTGGCGTTTGGCTTGAGTAACATGGGACCACCACACATAATTTTATCGACTCATTGTGTGACCTAAGACCTGAGCAGATCTCTAGGTAACTCCATCCGTTGCAGATGTTGCACTTAACCGAAGTGAAGTTATACTATGAATGAAGAACGATTCAAATATTTTACCAAAACAACAGCCCTTGCTTGGGTAAAACCCGAGTGTTTCCGGTACATAGAACTATCTGCGGTGCGAAATCGCCGTATCTATGTATATCGCCGCTATATCCAGCAAGTACTCAAAGGTTCCAGCACCAATGAACCTCAACCTCAGTATCTTGCTCCAAAGTGCGGTACATTCTTCCTAAGTTTTTCAGCTCCAGCAGAATCCTTTACAACTATACTGCAAGCCTCTCCTCATTCCTCACTAAAATCATGTGATTTGTTAGCAGAGTTTTACCCATGGAATTTCTCCTCTGTTTAGCAGAAGGACACATTGCATATTTAACTTGCCGGTGGCGAGCGGTGCACCAAACATGTTTCGAGATGGCGAAAGCAGATGGGAAGTAGCCTTTTTTCCATTCATCTACTTAACTGCCTGATACTGCCCTACATATGTCCCAGCCCCCAAACCAGACGAAAAGTACACTGCTCTACCTGTGACAGAACTTAAAGCTTTTAGAGCTTCCTTATTTTCAGATAAAATAAATTTAATTTTTTCCCCGATTTCCCCTCTCCTGTTCGTAAGTAATCGTCAGCTTCCTGTATAGCCGCAAGTCTGGCTTGATCTGATCGGCGGCACAACTTTTGTACTCCTAGGTTAGGTTAGGTTAGGTTATGAGGGCAGGTGTGGAATGTTCCGTAGGCAGCATTCCAAAACATCAAAATACAAAGCATCAGTCTCTTTTATTTCCAAACCTCAGTATATTGTAATGCCAACTGTGCGCAACCACGTTTAGATGCTAGCTTTTTAGTAGGTTGCGCAAGTTTGGATTTTTCTACTAGTGGGGTTTAGAAATAAAAGCAACTGATGCTTTGTATTTTCACTAAGTAAGGTTTTTTCAGATTACCATTGCTTCTTTATTAGATTTAACCTTTGCTTGATTGGCATGTGTGTAGTTTGCACACCACCGTGGAGTCTCTCTAGGATATTTTCTTGTCTGGTTGGGCTAATTATCCCAATCATCCAGATTTGAATCCAAATCTACTAAGACAGGGGTCTATCTATTTCTATAGTCTCCTCCTTGTCTCTTAGCGAGTAATAGATGGGTCTGCGAGGTTTTATATTCATTGATTTTCTCGTTACGCTTTTTCTTGTTATGGACGTAATGGCATGAAAATTTCCCAAAGAGTTTTGTGACATCCGCTGGATTCACAATCCACGGCCGGATATAAAAGTGGCTCGTTTCGGTTACGCAGACCCAACTAGCATGGGTGCGAGTGCTCTTCAGCTTTGTTAGGTTTTAGGGACGCTCCCTAAACAAAGCCTGTAATATGCGCCTTCGAGCAAAGTCAAAATATTGAAATATTGCATTTGGACTGCAGCTGTCTTTTCGGCAACAGTAACAGCTGGCCCCAGCTCAGCTCTCTGTTCGACAGGCACTTGATTGGTCCACCACTTTAGTTCTTCATTTTAATGAAGAGGATGGTTATGCTGTGAGGCGCTTGGTATCTCATTAAACAAGTGCTGGCAAATTGCTGCCTGTTTTATGGCGCGGATTTTTTCTTAACCGGTTTGGGAATAGCTAAGACAGCGTCTTGCTTTTTATTGATACAATTTTAAGAGTCCACTCAGTAGCTCATGGTTATCAACTTTAGGGATCTTCGTCGATATTTTGCCTAGGTTTTTAAAAACTCTTAGGTTCTATGCACTTGCGTTATACTGGTATATAACCGTGATAAAAACTCTTTGATTTACCTCTTTTTTCTGACCATCGTATATGAAGAATAACAAACTTATTTTTTCGCCACACACTAATGTATGTGCTATATGTATATACATATGTATATGTTTCCTTAGTATGCTTGAAGCATAATTATCGTAATTATTGTAATCGGGTGTGGATAGAAATAACGCTAACATCCCACATTTAGTGCATCCATTAAGATCCCCCCAAAAATATCAACATTATACGAGATACTAAAAAAAACCTTTACGTACGTTTAAAAATCAAAAAAAAAAAATAGGGGCGCTGAAAGGGTTTGAAAAAATTTACATTTTTTTAATCGCAAAAATTCAATAAAACTTTTATTTTGACCAGCTTTAATTTAGCGAGCTTATGAATTTTTATAAACAAGTTTGAATAAGCTGAGGTAAAGCTGATCAAAGTCAAAATTTTGTAAAAGTTTTGCGATTTTAAAAAAGTTAAATTGTTACAAGCCCTGGTAGCCGCTCCTAATAATTTGTGTGAAATTTTAAAATTTTCCTGGATGGCTTTTGTTTGTAAATACGTAAAACAAAATAAAGGCATGTCCCATACACAATTTAGGTGTTGATATTTTAAGGACTACCCTAACAAACATACAAATACATTCACCTCAACCCTTGGTGTACCAAAGATATCCGTATCACTAGCGCATTATACAACAACAAAAACCCTGTCAGGTTGTACAGAAAAACTTCATTTACATGAACAGCAGTTCTGTTTCCCCTTATCAAAAGGATATCGACAACGATTGAAATTAAGTGCATTGGAAGGTCAAAGTTCAAAGTATCGTTACATTAAAGCGAATGACAGGCAAATCGATTTTATTGCTGTCTCTCACTTCCCATCTTCAGATTGCGTATTTGGCGTATGGCGTATTTGCAAAGCGGAACATTTTACACTAATTTGCGACAATTAAGCGCGATTACATTTGCGGTAAATGTTCAATAAATTCTAATTTGCCAACAGTTTCACAGAGAAACAGTGGCTTTAACGTCATTTGGCGGAACTTTAGTTGCATACAAGATTTAAAATTGCTTCAATTGCGGAATAAGTATGTATCTGTACTATAATATTAGATACTATTTCTACGTGGTCACTTTTGAGTTGGTTAATTAAGCTTCCAGGTCATCTCAAGGTTTAATTTAGGACCTGGCTTAATATATAAAATATTTTTTGTTAAGAGTTACCACCTGCTCACAAAGCAAAATTCTATTTTAAATTAAGGATTCGAAAAAAATGCACACTAGAGTGGTTCAAAAAAATTTTTTTTGGAAATTCATAAACGCTACATCAGAATATTGTTATTTGTGATAAAAAAAGAGATACGTATTTTTTTATTTTGAACAAAAAGTTTTCTTAAAGGTCGCGCTGGTCGGTTTTTTATTAAAACGTTGATGTCTCCATTTTTTTTATTTTCTTGACATGTTAAAATGCAGCTAAAAATGTGGTTTTTACATATAATTACTCTGGTATTATTGGGAAACTTTCCCTTAATCACATACCTGTCTTGGACAATTAAAATGGGTCTAGTTCCCGAAAATATGCTCTCGAAAAGAGACTAGTAAAATTAAAACGTTGATACTGAACGAATTACGCAGTGTCATGGGTTGAAACTTATTACCAAAATGGCGGACCCAAACAGGCGGTCCATTTTTTTTTTTTTAATTATTGGATTTGTTCGAAACCCGGCACTCGTAATATTTTGGGGTCGCCGGTTACGATTCTGGACTAAATTTTTTTAAATTCAAAATGGCGGATCCAATATGGCGATCAAATTTAAAAAAGTACTAAATTTAAAACGTTGATACTGGACGTTTTAAAGATTGTCAAGGGTTAGAACACGTTTCCAGTGGGTATCTGGAGTTGCTGATTACGAATCTGTTTTCAGATTTCCACAATTCAAAATGGCGGTTAAGAGTTTCAAACAAATCCAATAATTTTTTTTAAAGTTGGTCGCCATTTTGAATAATTTTTTTTACAATAACATCTGAAAATTAAAGAAGAATTTAATTAAAAAAAAAATAAATAAATAAAATAGGTTGAAATAAAATTAAAAAATTAAAGGAAAATGAAACTAAAAAACATTTAATTGAAAAAACAAAATCCTGTGCCCGAAGACTCAAACCTCGAAACCCCAACAGCACGCTAGTGCTTTGCTCACATTGCTAGTAAAAATGACATAAAATATGCGAGTAAAATGACATAAAATATACTATCCGACTGACTCTGTTTGTTTTCACCACACAGTTTTGGTGAACTTTTTGTGCCATTCTTTCACTGAATACCTAAATCGTCTCAAATTACAAAAAGAGTCACTATTTTCTATTCTCAAATTTAGTAGCAATGGTCATGTTATTGGTTGTGGTAATGGCAATAATAACGGTAATAGAAATGGGTAATGGTAAGGGTAGTGGTAATGGGATAGATAACGATAATTATAATGGTAAAGTAATGATAGCTTTAATGGCAGTCGTTTTCTTTTTTAACTTCGTATTCAATTTCTAATCGGGGTTCGCATTTTCATTCGGGTTCGGGTTCGTATTTATATTCGTTTTCGTAGTCAGAAGTGCAGTATTATATGTACTAAAATCTTAATTAAATATCAATTTTTTGCAGTGACCCTGACTTTTAAAACTTGTATAATAAAAGTCATTAGAAAAAATTTATTTGTGGACTTTTATTTTATTTTAAATAAAATTATCTCACAACCCAGACTTTTTTTAGTGCCGTTAAAATTGGCCGAATATTTTTTAAGGCTTAAATAAAAAATCTCTCCTAATAGATATAAATAAAGAGGTGGTAGATATTACTGTTTCAAAGCTATCTCAGTTCTCCTTCATTTGATGCCAAATTTGTTTAATTTGGATAAGCTGTTTTTTTATTATAATGAAAGGACTTTCACTTCGGCTTTAAAAAATGTTTGGCCAAGTTTAATTGTTATTACTGGAATAAAGAAAATAAAAGTCCGATATTTTTAGTTAATGTTGGACTGTTTTACAAAACGTGCGAAAAATAGGAGGTCCAGGCATCAAAGGAACATTCATAACTGCCTTTTACGACCATATTTTGCGCCGGACTTTTATAAAACCAAAACAAAAAACTGTTATTTTCGGTTCCTGATTTGTTGGGCTGTAACTTGTAATATCTACGGTTTCTGCTCGTTATATGTACATCATTTTAAAGGTCTATAATTCTGCTCTACAAAGAATAGTTTATTTTTAAAGTCGGATGGAAAGTGGTCGGGCTATTTAAACATAGATAATGGAATCGAATAACGATGTAACGTTTTTTCAATAAATAAATGGAGGATTCAGGGAATATAACAAACCTTTTTCATGTTGCACTCGATCCGTGTTGGTTTTTTTTTTTGTTTTGTAGCACTGTGTAATTAAATACGGCCGCCATCTCGAGCTACACACCATTTGCCGCCTTAACTTTGTCACTATCGCAATTAAATTGTGCTACTCCTTTTTTTGTTGCTGTTAACTCGAGTAAATTTATTTATGTGCAAGTGACACTACAGCATATTTAATTTCATGGCTGTCACTTTAACACAGCGATAATTTTAATTGTGACAGAGAGCAGGAATAGAAAGAAGCTAAGGCAACGCAGGCAATGAGCAGAACCAGACCTAAAACAAAAATGAGCACAAGTGATTTAAGCAAAAAAAAGAAGCGAAAAGGCTTAAGAGAGATAGTCCATAGAAAAGCAGGCGAAGAAAGCTGAATGTGCAATTGGCTGCAGACAGCAAACGGTACCTAGAAGATAAGACAACGCAACAAGCAAAGGCAGACAAGTACATGGCAAGTAAAATTTTATGTGTCTGTTCATACAGCTATTATTTGCTGTAGATGTCTTAAAATATATGTAATTAGTTTGGTATGTATACTATACATATGTGTGAATGTATGCGCAAAATATTTGGCAAAAAAATGTATTTAATTAGCCCAAAAGGGTGGCTAATAAAAATTTCTGAATTTCTGAAGAACCCGTACATAAAAATTTACTTACAAGCATTTTTAGTTGTTGTTATTCAAGTATGTAATTAAATTTTTTACTTTATTTTATTGCAATATGTGCGCTCGCGCTCACCTACACTTTTTACCACCAAAGCCTCGGCGAAATGTGTGTGCGCATGAATATAAATATAGAAGCATACTTTTATGGGCTTAATCCCAAGCAAAAGCTGAGCGGCGTACTACAAGGTTTCGGTAATAAATTTTAGTAAAAAGTGGGTGAACAGGGTTATCTATACGTATGTATGTATGCATGTAAATATGTAAGTGTGTTTAAGTAACGTTGAAACACAAATCACGCCATGCTTCGCTGACATTTTTATGGCGTAGACAGTCTTTGCAAAATTCCAATTTTCTGCACCATTATATTTAAATGGAATGTAGCAATGACCTGTTGTTGGGAAATGGCGGCTTGAAGGACAATTAACTTAGTTAGCTAGCATTTGTAGTTTGTAGCGGCAGCCGTAACTGCGGTGTCTTCAATTTAACAGCACTTTTTAGCACCTCTAGGAGCAAACAAATTCAATGCGATCGTAAAAATATATAGACAGATTGGGGTTCTTATTATTTTAGGACTTGTTGGAAATTTCTATACAGTATTTGATAACACGTAATGAGAGTTACTAACACGAGTATATACTTCGTTACGTATATGTAAATGTGAGAGTTTCTCAGTGAGTGAATATTTGAGTATGTTTGTTGCTCATTAAGTTTAAAGCGGCTGAGCGTATTGCACTGAAATTTGGTACTCTGATAGGTTATAACCCGGATCAACATGCAGCGTATTCTTTGAAGAGAGCTTGAAGTCTTTTCAACAGTTGAAATCAAGTTATTAACATAAATACGGCATTAATATAGAAGTCAAACGAAAGCAGTCCAATGACAATTTAGGTGTTTTTTTTTTTGGCTGAAAAATTTTGCCTTCTCATTGCCCGTTTCCCTCAAACAGCAAGATTAGATTTTGAGGAAGGTTTTCATCTATTCACAAATTTAAAATCTATTTAATAAACAAATTAAATTAAATATTTATATATGGCTGACAAACGAGAGGGGTTTCAGATAGCTTAATTTCAAAAATAATTTTGAATAGGGTCGCCACCTGATTCCTGAGAAATTCCAAACCAATTTAATTAAAAAGTTGAATGGAATATATTTACATAAATGTGTATTAAACGAGAGAGGTTTAAGAAAGCGTTATTTATGTTTCAAGAGGGTTGCCAAATGATTACAAATTAATTAATAAGTTAAATGAAATATTTGTATATGGGTACCAAACGAGAGGTTTAAGAAAGCAGTATTTCGAAAATAAGTTTTGAAGAGGGCTGCCACCTGCTTAGAAATTCAAAATTAATTTAATTAAAAAGTTAAGCAAAATATTTTAATACAGGTATCAAATGAGGGAGGTTCAAGATAGGTTAATTTCAACATTTTGAAGGGGTTGCCAGATGTTTAGAAATTCAAAGCCGATATAATTAACCCATTTATGGAAGTGTTTAATGTGGACGTTATAATAGCAAAATTTAAAACTCTTTGTTTGGATAGCATTTTTTATGGTTGCCACCTATTTAGAAATTCAATATTAATTTAATTAGCAAGTTAAATTATATATTTTAGAATAGGTTTCCAGCGAAAGAGTTTTAAAAAAGCTAAGTTCCGAAAATACTTTTTAAGAGGGTTTCCACCCGTTTAGAAATTCAAAATCAATTTAATTGACAAATAAAAAGGACGTATTTTAATATGGATATAAAATTAGAGAGGGTTAGAAAAGCTGTATATCGAAAATATTTTTAAAGGGTGTTACCAACTCTTTACAAATTTTAAACCAATTTAATTAGCACGTTAAAAGAAGTGTTTAATACAGATATTAGACGAGAAAAGTTTATGAAAGCTTTGCTTCGATTAAATTCTTTAAGAGTGTTGCTAATTTAAACCGTTTAATAATCTTACATAGATTTCAGTTGAAAAACGTAAAAACGTGGAAAAAAAGTTCATACTTCCAAACGAAATGCTTATTATTAGATATTTGGCTTTCTGTAAACTTTTACGTTAATCGTATATAAATTTTACTTAGAATTCCTCTAATAAAATTTAACGAGGAATAAATTCCTGGAATATTTTAAACATCTAGCGGCACTTCTTTGTAAGTTCTAAACATTAGAGGAGGCGACTTTTATGTAAAGCAAATGATGAGTTGAATTGTTCCACAAAAATATTCCTCTGAAAATTTTACCATCTACACAGCTGATTAAGCTAAGTGACATTTTGACCGCTGGCTATTTTTCTTTTGTTTGTTTAATGTCGAACATTTTTTCGTATTTCTTTATAAAATCGTCAGGGTATTCATATTTTTGACTCTTACTGTATTTTCTGGAGTACACTAAATATCCTGATAACAATTTGTAACCTTTGGAGGCAAGGCAGGCCATGGCGTATACGTAACATATACTAAGTAATACCCAATAGTAGAAATAAACACCGTAAAACAATTTAAGCGTTTTTGATTAGATCTTCAACCACCCCTTGCCAAACTTTAGTATCAACGCATAGTAGTAAAGGTTAGGGTATCTTGGCCGATCGATAGACCTCACATTGACCAATTACTGACCGCTAACGCTGCGAAATAAATGGTACATAATGTTTCAGATCTTTATCGTAATGCAGTTTTTTGGGAGCTACTTCTTTGGGCTACAATTCATAAAGGGGAAAGATATATGAAGCGACAACGTAGTTTAGTCCTAATCAACCAAAAGCTGAATTGCATAGTAAGTGTTCTAGTGTAATTATGACATTACCCTCTTAACATGCCGATCATTTTTCACTTTTCACTAGCCTTGACACATGTAAGCTGCATGAGATGGTAATGGCAATACCCTTACAGCGTTGGAATGTATTTGTTGGTTTTAGTGCTGTTGTGAGCAAACCCTGTTCCGTTTTTTATAAAGTTTAGAAAAGGATAGAACTGTACCATGTCCCCTAAAGCAAATTACCATCAATTCCGTATTTTGTATCTGTATTTTGACTAATACTTAGTTCATCACTTTATACACAAATTACGTTTATCATCGCAGCTGCAACCGGTTAGATAAGTTGCCTGACTGCCAATAAAGAAGCTTTCACGTGAAGCAGGAGAGATTAGGAAATTTGTACCATCGTGGTAGTTTGAGCTGCGGATGAATATAGACCACCCATTGCGTCACTTGTTTTTGATCCATCGGTGAAGAAATTGTAGGTATAGAGATCGAATAGTATTTCTTTCTTCCTTCCTGCTTTATTATACCGCTGGTCTCTTTGTGAAGTTGGCCTGGAAGGGCATGGTTGGTGTCACGTTCAGAGTAAGTTCCAGATTTTCCTTAGTTATTTGTAACTAAGTCAATCGGAAAAGGCCTGCGGTACCTAATAACGATGACCACATCATAGCTAACGTCCCCTGGTGTAAAAAGAAAACAGGCGTAACTTTAGTGAGGTAGGTTAATTTGTGGACCCTCCCCTGCATTCTGGGTTCGAATCGTAACATCCGTTTACGGATCGAAAACCATACGGAAGAAAATTACGTGGTACGAGTGCAGCTGTAAACTTCGTCAACTCGCTACACTTCTAACATTTTCATTACGTCTTTGATATCTTTGATTTTTTTTTTTCATTATATCTAATATTGTTGTCTAATTTTGAAAATAACACTTGCATAGCTGTTCCACATGTATATATACATATATAGGTTCTACAATAGCATGTCCATATGTATGTATGTATGTAAATACAAATATCCTCCAAAAAGTTACATATTTTCTAGAAGTTATTTATTTATGTAATCGGATCAATTTTTAATTTACCAAAGCCATTCTAAGGCAATTAAATTGATTAACTGAGCAGTTGCAGTCAGTAAATCTTACAGTTTTGTATACGTACAACGTTCAGAAATTGTTTGAGCTTTAAGAAAACGCCCAAAAAGTGTAGGTACGTACATATATAAATAAGTATGTATTTTGAATTTCAATTTCATGCACAATTAAGCAAAAAAGCAACCGCGATATTAGAACAAGTATAAACGTATTTCAGTAAACTAATGAACAAAGTGAATGGAGGAATGGAAAACAAAGAAATTGCTTTGCATGGTAAGCAAATAGCTATAACTGTATGCTACACTTAAAGTTCTTAATGAATCATATTGTACCATTTGAGAATTACTTAAATTTAATTAAACCATATATTAAAGACGCCTTTATAGTATCTAAAGCAATTACGGGAAATCACGTTGAAGATATCTAATTTCCAAAGAGCCGTGTTATTTTTTGCTTCTCGCGAAATAAAAGTAGAATGAAAATTTTAGAGCGATGTCAGATTTGTCAGATATTCAAATA
This sequence comes from Rhagoletis pomonella, assembly GCF_013731165.1. Classification (NCBI taxonomy): domain Eukaryota; kingdom Metazoa; phylum Arthropoda; class Insecta; order Diptera; family Tephritidae; genus Rhagoletis; species Rhagoletis pomonella. The sequence goes on from NW_023458562.1 coordinate 16,000,680, forward strand.
GCTGATGATGAATTGGGATAAAGCTCTTTAAATCTTCGCATAGTACTAGAATTTGTGAATCCTGTAAAATTTCGACACATCGTACTCACAAGGAAAACTGTTCGGTACCTGAAACATCCATTGTTTGATCTCCAAAAAGGGTCAGGGCTGTCACTGAATCCATCGTAGGCTGATTTTTCGTTAAATCTACGAAATTCCTTTCACTGAATCCGAATAGCTACAAACATAGCACATACTTTAAATGCTACGTTCGTAGCAAATCAGATTCAGTGATCGCATTTTCGTAGATTTCACGAAAATCGAACTTTGATGGATTCGACGATAGCTGAAACAACAACAAAATATTCCAATTTAAAGGAAAAAGAGGTCGAGCTGTACAGAATCGTACAGAATTACTAGATAGATCTGAAATAGATAAGAGTCCCTTTAAGCCAGGGATCTGTTAGAAATGAGCAAGAAAAATATATTAGCATATAGGAAGTGCTTTTATTGTTAAAAGCAAAAATTCGGACTACCTACCTATCGTACTAAGTCGAGGATGCTCTACCTTTTGGTAGTATTGCCGTCTTCCGGCTGCGACTGTAAGTGGATTAAACTGACCGGAAGTATTTTTTTTAACGCGACTATGCACATGCTTCTACCGCAGATTCGGATTCTTCGGACAAGAATACATGACTTTAATTTGAAACTTTTTTCTGGAATCGACTATCGGTTAACTGAAAGGGCTTCCAGTTTGCTTAAGCCATTTCTGGTCGAAACGCAAATACATATGTTGATTTTTTGTGTCTGAATTTGTCTGTCAGAATCGATTTTTTGAATTTTCTCGGGAAAATTCAAGAAATACAAAAAATGTCCATAAAAATTTTCAAACTTTTCAATTCGATTTCTAGATATGTACATTTTGAGTACGCAGTTTTGTAGTCCATTAAATTTTAGTATAATAAGATGCAAGTTTCAAGTCTATAAAAATTACCGTTGATTTTTTAGAATTTTTTTATCAAGGGTATTTTGGGTAGTAACTGAAATTCGGGAGCATAACTTCGACAATTTTTATGCGAGTGCAATACATGAGCTATCAGTATTATTCAAAAATAGATTTAATTTTGGATAGTACCGCATATTTTGAAATATTTAAAAAATTAAGAGAAATATGGGCCTTTTTTTAATTTAGCCGATAAAAAATACCCAACAAGCCTAGTCCGACAATAGATTATTATATAGCATTTCAAAGGCCTATATATCCTCTTCTCAGATCATATTCGGTCTTTGAAATCGAATAAAAAATAATTATTCTAAAACTCATATATGTAAAAAATCGTATTTTCTGACCTAAATCTAGGTCTAAACGACTTCTAAAAAATCTATAAAAATAGGCAATAATTTTTCTCATAAAAATAAATAAAATTAGGGGTAGGGTCTTGAAATTCCCCCAAAAAAAAAAGCATTTTCTATGGGCACGTTAATATATATGGATATATGCTCACTAGCGTGGTCCGAAAATCCGCCTTTTTAGAATATTGATTAGTAATACCAAATACCATATGGTTTATAATGCTCTAGAAACAATCTGAGTGAAAGATGACAATTTGTGGTCAGTATCTAGGCTCGCCCAAGTCCACCAAAGTTCCAGTGCTTAAAAAATTTTTCTTAGCTTATTTCAATTCACTACAAAAAAGGTCCATATACCAAATTATGTACGGCTAATACTCTCGAAAATACTTTCAATTTTAGTAAAAAATTTATAAATTAATGTATTTACTAATTTTTATTTTTTGAGCCCATTGAACTTTGATGGACTTGGGCGATCCTAAGATATTGACCAAAAATTGTCATCTTTAACAAAAATTGTTTTTAGAGCATTATAACCCATATGGTATTTGCTTTTACCAATCAATATTTAAAAAAAGCGGATTTTCGGCCCACGCTAATGCTCATCTTACGAATTTCCTACAGTGGATGCCTAAATATTTATTGTTAGTTCATTGCTCTTAATCTTGCTTGCAACGTCTTAACAACTTTTAAATGCTGTTATAATCTCATTTAAAGCTCGTTAAGTTGTACATGTGTATGTGTACTATATGTGTGTGTATATTTCATTTAAGTATGGACTCAAATTCAATTTTAGATTGAGCTTTTTGTGCTTTGATGTACACGCTTTTACATACATAGTTGCAAGTGGAGCAATCTTTCACATTTTCATTTATGTACATATGTATATGAATGTAAATATATGTATACACATACATACATACATATTTTTTAATGTGCAAGCATTAAATCTTATAAAAGTGAACTTTTATTAACAAAGCCACATACGCTATAAGTTATATACGAGTGCAAACACATGAAGCATATGCTACATCTATAATTAAACTTTTAACTTCTTTTGTTGCAATGTATGTGCACAAGTTTACAGGAAAAACTTAACGGAAAATCTTAAGGATCAACTTTTATTACTTGGCTATATGCAGACAGCAATAATGAAGTTAAATGAGAGCAACACCCACGCAGACACTACTAAGGTGCGTAAATAGAAAAAGATATTATTTATTAACAAGTTGTTAGTTAGTTAAGGCGCAGAAAAATATAGCAAAGAATTTTTTTTAAGTCATAGTAAGTCACGGGTGGTTAGTACTCTGTTGTGTTCTTGGTAAAATATCGCCCATACGCCACAACACACAGTGTTTCCACTATACATACATATCTCAGAAGGTGGGAATAAAAGTAAACGTGCGCCAATTTCGCTGATAATTAACATGTTCTAATACGGTGTTTCCACGATTCTTAATTCGCTCTCTATGTAAATCGCTAAATAATTCGTGAATTACCCTGTTTCACGACACATATACGTAATTCGTTTGGCAGCTCCACTTCTTGTTCTTGTTCTTCGCTATTTATTATTATTTTTGTGTACTGCAAATAGCGAAGTTTGAGCAAAAACTTAAGTTATTATAAAACTTTTTAATTTATATAGAGAATATTTAATTAATTTTTTTTCCAGCAGCTAGAAAAAGTGCCATCAAATGGAACCAGGCCGTGAAAACTTCGATATATTCCCGACAAATATTAGAGAAGGCACCGATTCGTTCGTCATTCGCAAGTTTATTCGATTACCTACAAATGAGGTAATTCGTTCTCAAAATTTTGTATGGCGAATTACGTAATTCGAAGGGTAATTGGACGACGAATGACGAATGGGAGAGCGAATTACGAATGAGAGAGCGAATCACGAATCGTGGAAACGTCGTATAATATTTCCTAGAAATATTGAGTTATGAGTAGTGATAGAACTTTTTAGAAAAGTATCGATACTAGTACTCATATAGAATACTCTAAAAAAGAATCGATGCCAGTATTCATACTTGCAAAAAAGTATCGATAATACTCGTACTTGCAAGTATTCTCAAAGCAAACGCAAAAAGGAAAAAAAATCAGATTGCTTTGCTTTTTCACCACGTCCTATTTATAAATTGAATAGTGACTGTTTTTAATAGTTTTAATCTAATCTAAAGGGGTTTTTGGCAGGAACGTGAACCGGATGAAAAATTTGGTCGGTACGGTTCAGTGGTTAGAACCGTTTTTGCACTTTTGGATTGGTTCATCAAAGCGGGTTTTTTGGTCTTTCAACCAGGGTTTCGGTTCGGTTCAACGGTTCGAAAAACAAAAAAATAACGCGCAAGTTTAAGTGTCAAGTGTCAAGTGCAACAACGCGCAAGGTTAAGGGTCAAGTGTCTGTCAAATGAGATGGGTTGCCTTTACATTTGATATTGTCACATGGTAAACAAACATGGTAGGTATTACCATGCTTAACAAAAAGAAAAAAGTGGGTACATTTATCTATTGAAAATTGGTTGAAACGCTCAGCAAACAGTTTCTGGTTGGTTGCTACCACAGGAAATATCCTCCATATTTGTGTCAGAGCCTCCTCCCAGGTACGTCAGAAGTCATCTTCTCAAATTCAGAAGTCATCTTCTCCAAACGCACCTACAAAAACTATTGAACCCGACAGCGTGCCGATAAGCCATTAACCACATGTACAGTCCGTCCACACCTTCAGTGACTCTCGCCACATTAATGCCATTTTGGAGCCCAATCACCACCATTGCGGACAAGGTGTTTTAGCTGCCGCATGAGACCCGCGACAACCTGTCCCAATTGAAGTCTGGACATCGCAATCATCTGAAATTCTATTACACCAACCACCTATTCATCTGCTCACTTAAACCCAACAGCACATTCACACCTTAGCAATCAACTCCAGGGACATAACAGTTATAAGTTTTATCGGAAAAACGTTGTTCCATAACAGTTATTAGATGAGAAATATTTTTTCTTTCGCCGATAAGAGTTATAACCCAACGTTTATTTTTACGTTTGCTGGTAACTGTTATGCAGGAGAAATATGTTATCCATCGCCTATAGGAGTTATTTCCCAACGTTTAGTTTTTACGTTGCTTGATAACAGTTATTACCCAACGTTTATTTTTACGTTGTCTGGTAACAGTTATTTCACTCCTCCTCTTTTATCTTCATCATATTTATATTCTTCTCTTCGCAAATATTCTTATCTTACAACGTTTATCAGACAACGTAAAAAATAAACGTGGGATAATAACTGTTATCAAACAACGCAATAAATAAACGCTGGATAATAACTGTTATCAAGCAGCGTAAAAAATAAACTTTGGACAATAACTGTTATCAAACAACGTCAAAAGTAAAGGTTTGATTATAACTCTTATCGGAGAAATAAAAAATATTTTTCTTCTAATAACTGTTAAGAACACCATTTTCGTTAAATTTAAGAATTCGGGCAACGTTTTCAATTTGTAAATTCGAGATAACAGTTATTTTTGGTCCCTGATCAAATCATTGTTGATGGTTTCATTGTGAAAAAATAAGGACTAATTTCCATTTCGCCGAACAAAAACCACATTCACATAAGTCACTAGTGATGCCTCCCAAGTAATATAAGACGCAAAAGCGTGGACACTGCAATATCTAAATAACGGTTGCCTTGAAGTATCCGAGAAAAAGACCGGTAAATTTGTGCGAAGCAAATTAAAATCCAGTGGCTCCTCTCCGTGAGCGTGGTCAACGCGGTAACTGGTAGGGAGAATCGGCCTCTCTGCGATGGAAATACCGTGTGAAGAGGAACTTGGCTTCACTTTGGATTTCCAATGGGCGTCAGTTGGCATAGAGAGGAACAACTGGCGTTTTTATTCGTTTCGTCTAAAATCAAAGCGCGAAAGAAGAAAAATATGGATGCTTTCTCAAAAAAATTATTTCGGTTTAATTTTTTTTCTAATTTCTAGTTTTAAACTATAGCACACAAGCTCAGCTTTTCGTTCATATTTAAGCATTTTAGTTTTGATTTTCATCACCAAATTAGAAACAAATTTTCTTGAACAAGTGAAACACTCTATCGCATACCGCAACACACGCACCAAAATTCGTTCAGTAGCGAACAAGTGAAATATACAACTGAGCATGTGGAGCAGCAACACTAAACAAAAAGTAGTAATTTTTAGAAAAAAAAAAACCGACTTCAACTCCCATATAAAAAAAATATATATATATATATATGTCATGATCCGCTGACCGGATCTTAACCAGATTAGTATGGGACCACCTCTGAGACACTACCTTTCCGATGCAAAGAATTATCGAAATCGGTTGACGTGGTCCAAAGTTATGCGGTAACATACATAAAAAAAAAAAAAAAATATTCCGACGAACTGATAACCTCCTCCTTTTTTGGAAGTCGGTTAAAAAACGTATGAAAGTGACAATTTGGTGCGATGAAATCCCCCAGCGCAATGCGAAAAGCAACGATTAAACTGAAATATTGCGCACTGCTTGCCATCTTTCACTTTTTTCTTTGTTTTAGTTATTTCCTGCTCTTGCTTTATTGGTAGTTTAATAAAATCCGAGGCTAGTTTCGATATTTTTGAACAAAATATGTTGTAAATTCTTCTAAACCTCTATACGTATGTATATATGTAAATATACTGGCTAAAAAGTTTTTAGTAAAACCGAAATTATTTCAAATTAAAATTCAATGTCTACAGTTAAAATTAATTTTACAGGAAATAACGGGTGATTTTTTAAGAGCTTGATACCTTTTTTTTTAAAAAAAACGCATAAAATTTGCAAAATCTCATCGGTTCTTTATTTGAAACGTTAGATTGGTCCATGACATTTACTTTTTGAAGATAATTTCATTTAAATGTTGACCGCGGCTGCGTCTTAGGTGGTCCATTCGGAAAGTCCAATTTTGGGCAACTTTTTCGAGCATTTCGGCCGGAATAGCCCGAATTTCTTCGGAAATGTTGTCTTCCAAAGCTGGAATAGTTGCTGGCTTATTTCTGTAGACTTTAGACTTGACGTAGCCCCACAAAAAATAGTCTAAAGGCGTCAAATCGCATGATCTTGGTGGCCAACTTACCGGTCCATTTCTTGAGATGAATTGTTCTCCGAAGTTTTCCCTCAAAATGGCCATAGAATCGCGAGCTGTGTGGCATGTAGCGCCATCTTGTTGAAACCACATGTCAACCAAGTTCAGTTCTTCCATTTTTGGCAACAAAAAGTTTGTTAGCATCGAACGATAGCGATCGCCATTCACCGTAACGTTGCGTCCAACAGCATCTTTGAAAAAATACGGTCCAATGATTCCACCAGCGTACAAACCACACCAAACAGTGCATTTTTCGGGATGCATGGGCAGTTCTTGAACGGCTTCTGGTTGCTCTTCACTCCAAATGCGGCAATTTTGCTTATTTACGAAGCCATTCAACCAGAAATGAGCCTCATCGCTGAACAAAATTTGTCGATAAAAACCGAACACTGATTTTGGTAATAAAATTCAATGATTTGCAAGCGTTGTTCGTTAGTAAGTCTATTCATGATGAAATGTCAAAGCATACTGAGCATCTTTCTCTTTGACACCATGTCTGAAATCCCACGTGATCTGTCAAATACTAATGCATGAAAATCCTAACCTCAAAAAAATCACCCGTTAGAACGGAACGGAAAAAATAAATAAAAAGAAGAGCAAGAAGCGAGCAGCAATAAGAGTTGAGGCGTTCATTTATCAACTAAACTACATCTCGGTGAGTACTACTTACAAGCATATACATACTTAACTTTCTTGAAAGCCTGGTTGTGACATGAAAGCTGCTTCCAGAGCGGCTGGAAGACCAACTGGCTGAGCGTGACTTCCTTGGAGATTCAGTGAATGTGTCACAACCGAACTCCGTTGACAATTGACTTGACTTTTGCAACATAAACTTTGTTAGAGAAGGCAGCAATACATGCAGGGATAGAAAGCGGTGACAGCATTTTATTCAAATAAAAATGAGGGACAGGAAGTTGGGGCAGAAAATGCGGGTACACTTCGTCTTCGCTGGCAAATATGCGCAAGAAAATAAATTCATAAATAAAATTAAAATTAAAAGATGTCACAATAAGCACATGCACAGACAACAACAGCAATAACTACATGCATCGAATATAGCAACAAAGCCAGCATGACCATGGCAACCAAGCAAACAAAGAGTAAACTATTAATATTATTAAAGATAACCGCCAGCAGGTCAGAAAACAAACATGACAACGGGGAGAGGGAAGCGCGCGGAAGCAGACAAAATCATAATCATTTTTCTTAATAACAAATTCCAGATAAACTTGCAAAAAAAAAACAGAAAGCAAAGACCTCAATAGTAATGCCACAGGAGAAGTGTAAACGAGTGGAGAGGTGGAAAAATGAGCTCCCAGCTAAAGAACATATGGCCGAACATTGCAACGAAGCGATAAAGTAATGGAGTCAGTATTTGTAGTTGCCGCTTCCAGGAACCGCCAGGAGCTAAGAGCAAAGGGAAACCGACAAGCGTCAGCGAAGAATGGTGCGCTTGCAAACGAAGCTGCCACTTAATGCAAAAGTTTTTCAAACAACAAACAACAATATAACAGCGAACGAAAGCAAGCAGGCGAATGAATGATGACTACAAAGCAGCGTTATAAGGCAGCATAGAACGGCAACCAAAGCGCGGCAGAAGTGAAGGCGAAAGAGACTGTTAGGGGATAAAGAAGACAGGGAGCTTGACATATGTTAACAACTTTAGGGAGCATGCTTTTAAGCTGTATGCATTTTATGAAATGAAATATATTTTATTTAAGATGCCACAAAAATGTTTCACTCCAGCCAAGCGAGCTGAGGGCGCAAACGTAGCGTGGCTGTGGCTGCAGGGAGCGAATAGGAGTAAACTTGTGAGTTTGGCTCGCGACTGAAGTAAATTAAAAACTTTAGCGAGCAATAAACTTTGTTGTCAAGCAATTGTATATACGAAGGACATAGGTCATAGATACATAGTTGCTTTTATAGTTTCGAATATGATATCAACTAAGTGGCAAATGGCAAACGAAGAAACGTGACGCTCTTTGAAAAAGGCGCAATAAACAATACAGAATTGAGTAAACGGAATTTAAGATATAAAATTGGAAACAAAAAAAAACGTAGAAAATTGTTTTGGGATGGCCAATGTTAAAAACCTGGTTGGTATGAGAATTGAATTGGTATTTATTGTGGTCCCCATCGCAGTTACTATGTATTGCCTTTTATTATTATTAGTAACAATCGCTTGCCTAGTATTTAATTAAGGGGATTTCATAAAAGGCAAATTTAGTATTTAAAATTCAAAAAGGTTCCGTTAGGTTCCAAAAAAAGTACAAAACAATTCGACAAGATTCTAAAAAAGTAACAAAAAACGATGAAAAATCCCATAAAGTTCGGAAAATTAAGAATTTTCCCAAAATGTTCTTAAAAAGTCATACGAAATCCTGAAAAATAAAATAGGAATAAACCCTAACGTTCCCAGAGAAAAACCTCTCCGGGCAACTGAAATTACGAAAATAATTGTCATGGAAAAATTATAGAAAACAGACGAAAAATCCGAAAATTTCGGTAAATCAAAAATTGTTGCAAAAGACTCTGAAAAATCCCGAAAAGTCCTGAAAAACAAAACAGAAAGGATGCCAGAAGTTTCCAAAGAAACCCCACGTTGGTCCTGGAAAAATTACGAAAAAGAATCATCCTGGAATAATCTTAAAAAAACGCGCGGAAAATTGCGAAATGTACGGAAAATTTTCCCAAAGGCTATGAAAAATTATAAGAAATCCTGAAAAACAGAAATAATTCCAAAAGTTCCCAAAGAGAAACCTGATCGGTAAAAAAAATAAGAAAAAGAATAGTCCTGGAAAAATCTTAAAAATAAACGGACTAAAACTCCCGAAAAGTCCTGAAAGTTGAAAATGTTATCAAACGGCTCTGAAAAATCATAAGAAATCTTGTAAAATAAAACAGAATGATCCCAAATTTTCCTAAAGTAAACCCTTATCGATCAAGAAAAAGTACGAGCAACCACGGTCCCAGGAAATCCTGAAAAAAACCAGTTCCCGAGAGAAAAAAGTTAAATAACTGAAAAATTCTGAAAACAAAAATTTTAAAAGCTTACGACAAAAATCACAGAACTCCTGAAAACAAAAACAAACAAACAAAATTCCGGGAAGCCCAGATCCCGAATGATTCAAAAAAATTCCGTGGAAGATTTACGTATATTTACGTTAGGTCATTAATGTTCCCGAACAATCATGAGGGTTACGGAAAAATCCACAGAAATAACGAAAGATCTCGAAAGAATCTTGAAAAAATCCCGAAAGATTCTGAAATACAAAACATCAGGATTCTCAAAACGTATAAAAAAAAAACACAAGAAAACCTCGGAGGAAGCGGGAAAATTCACAAAACATTTTATTTATAATATCTTTAATGTTTGCCTTAAAAAAGAAAAACAGATATTTATTAGGTAGATTTTTACGCACCTCGGTCTTCAGTATAACTTCGACAGATCTCAGAAAAAATGCGTATTCGGGTGCCGAACTTCATTTAAAATGTTGCAAAATTAAGATTGGTGACCTCATCTGATTACTGAGTACTGATTAATGAATAATATAGCCTTCTTAAAGAAAAATATTTGTTGCTCGTATTAAGCCTAAAAATTAAGATTATAGATCATAGATCATAAGACCTTTGCACTTTTCTACCGAATTGCACTTGAGAGACTTACCCTTGTGAGTGCGCACGATTGAAATAAATTGATGGATTGCGCGAGAAAATGGTTTCTGAAAGAATCCTGAAACTAGGTTAATTCTTCCGCGGTCTACAAGTAATATTTTGGGAAGCTCAAAGCTCATTCCTCATTCCTGGGAGCTTGAGCTTCAAACTTCTAGACATCTTACCTTTGGCGATCACACACTCCCAGAGCCATATATCGCCTCCGTGTTGGTTTTTTTATGAACAGATTTTCGTGGCATAGATATTTGCCACTGCTGCTAATATTTCTTTATTCTCCTGCAATGCTTCAAAAATTGTATTCTTCTTTCTTGCAAAGTGCCTCACTGCAGTGCAATCCAGGCGTTCAATAGCAGCAAGCACTAAGCACTTTGTGGCATGATGATTTATGTAGCTTTTGGTATCAACATTAAGCACATTAAAAGTATAAATAGGATTTTGGCAGAAATATTAAATCTAAGATTACTTACATGCATACATACATACATACTTACAAACGTAAGAATTTACTTGAAAGCATACAAAAATAAATTATGAATTCTGAAAAATATTTTACAATAGACAAAATTCACTTATGTCAAATAAAAGCACTAAAACCGGTATTTGTACATTAATAGTACTAAGTAAGCTTGTATGTATGTATTTACGTATATGTATACACATACCTATGTAGGCATACCGTGCAGCAAAATTTGGAGATAGTCTGGCGAAGCGCTAGTTCCGCCCTGTCTCTGAACTAACTACTGCAAAAGGGATGCAGAGCTGGACGGTTGCAACTCATGTGGTGCTAGTTGCGCTATCATCAATGTTACTCATCCTGGTCATGTATGGTATAGTTTTCCAATTTTCTTAGACCCTAAAACTAGTAGCAAACTGTTTTCGTTTATTTGATATATAATTCTCCAGTTTATGCGGCAACTGCTAAAATATTTCCAAACAAGTAAGAAAGTCTAAGTTCGGGCGGAGCCGAACATTAAATACCCGGCGCAATTATTAAATATGTATATGTTTTCCACCTTTTCGAAAGCTACCGCTACACGATAAGCCGAGGTGTATAAATTTAAGTAAATTAGCGTCCTTAAATTTCGAAATATTGCAGGTTCAAGCATTTCTGAAATATACCGTTATATGAAAAGCGGTCGTAATTTTAGTCCGATTTCAATAATTTTCAACGCTGTGCTTATATGTGGCAAGCACAATAACCAAATTGCTAGAACGGTTAGCGAGATACATATATGTGATCATAAGTGGGCGGTGCCACGCCCATTTTCCAAAATTGTATCATAAGCGTATTTCTTGGTAAAAAATTGTTGCAACCATCAATTTTGAATAAATTAGCTTTAATATTTACTGATTTATCGAGGATTTCGTATTTTTCTAAATTACCGTTATATGGGATGTGGGCGTGGTTATTGTCCGATTTTAAAACTTTTCGGCCATTTGATATGTTGTAGCAGGACCAACAACTGTGCCAAGTTTGGAAGAAATTGGTGCAGCGGTTACCAAGATATACACATGTAACCATAAGTAGGCGTGGCTACGCCCATTTGCCAAAATTTTTTAATATTCTTATTTTTCGTCTAAAGCTCATTGTACCGTCCGTCCTATGCCCAAAAGAAGTCCACGTACTAAGTTTCGTTAAGATATCTCAATTTTTACTCGAGTTATCGTTTGCACAGACGGACGGACAGACAGACAGTCACCGCTTAATCGATTTCTCTTTTCATTCTGATCATTTATGTATACATTTGTCTATATCTATCTCGATTCGTTTTGCCTGTTACAAACAACCGTTATGTGAACAAAGTTATAATACCCTTGTGCACAAGTGCGCTCGGGTATAAAAAGTCGGTGTTGGTAACATTAATGTCATTTTTAACCATATATACGTACGTATAAAATTGAATGCAAAATATACCCATAAAATTTAGCTAAGCAACGCTTAACAGCAAAAGTCTGCGTACACTATTTATTTTTTAAATATTCACAATAGAATGAGAGCTAAAATTTGTTAGTTATTATTTTATAAAAAAAATTTACCATGCTTATAACGAAATCAAATAAATCGTGTTTTCAAACTTTATACAAAACAAGGGAAAATTAAGGATTTTTCATCAAAATTTTCGACCCTTTAATCAGATTAAAAAAAATAAACAAAAGTGGTAAGAAATCTCACTTTGAAATGGGGGTGCTATTGATATGACCGATACTGTACATACGTAAATATATCAGTGAGCACCCGAAATGTGTAGTTATGCAGTTAAGCTTTTATTTAAGTATGTCTCATATTCCATAAACCACTTAAATTCAAATTCCTAACTGTGCTGCAAACTTGATAGAACTCTAAAACTGTCTTCAAATTTCAAACTTTTTAATCAGAGTTTTTTTGTAGCCCATCAAATTTTAGTGTAATAAAGTGTAACTTTGCATCTTAAACGAAAATATTTAAATAGGGGAATACCTGCAAGAGTGTGTGTAAAAAGCTAAAGCTAAGCTTATAAATCTAATTTAAAATATTGAAGTTTTTAAAACAGTTTCTAGAATTCTACTAAATTTACGCATATAAAGAGATGTAACCAGTTTCCACTCCTAATGTGTGCAAAATCAAACACTGCCTTTTTACTTTTACATACCAGATTTGTCGCGTGGAGCAAAATTACTCATAAAATGTTTAAATTTGAGCAAATGTGAGCACTCAACATTTATTATTAATGGAAAATATATTTTTACTTTCAAAACTTTTGCAATTTTAAACATTTCATATGTATACCTTTGTACATATTTTAAACATCTCATGTTCAAAATCAAATTTTGAGCACCTTATGCGTATATTTACAGATTCTGGTAAATAGCCCAATATACGTAAGGCATAGACAGAATCAAAGTTTGGCGCTCAAGATAGCCGAATGGTGAGAGCTACATAATACAATTCTGTAGGACCCAGGCTCGATGCTCGACAGTGATCGGACTTAAGAAAAAATTTGTGTGGTAGAATCTGGAAAAAAATGTGGTAGATTTCAAAAAAATGTGGTAGATCTACAGTTTTGGATCAAATTTTGTACAAAAATTTAAAAAATTCTGCAAAATTTCACCTAAATTGCAAACCTTTTAATTAGAAACTAAAAAAAAAATATTTTAGTGCAAGTGCATTTTAAAGTGCAAGATTGAAGTTGCTAAAAATTGCTTTGAGTTTTGGCAATTTCTTTCCTTGCAGTGTAAAGCAGTTCCTTCCATATCAACATATTTTTTTAACATATTTTGAAAGATTTCTGCAACCTTGCGGAGTGCTGCCAGCTTTTCTTTTTATCACATCACGATGTAGCGCATAAATGTGGCAAGTCCCAAAAACTGCTACTTGGGATTTGCCGATTTTGACAATTCTTAAGTAAAAGTAAACATCGCTTTAGAAACTTTAGATGCACTGAAACTTGCTAATACTTTCACAAAAATTGCCGTTTTTTAACATTTTCGCTATTAATTCTTTTTATAAATCATATATTTTGCAATTTAACACAATAAAACCCAGTTTCCTGTCGAAAAATTGAATTGCTAGTGTTTAGTGTTGGAAAATTTTTGCTCTTAAAATTAGGAAAATTATGTCGAGCTAAAATAAAACTACTCAAAAACGCGAATATGTGGTAGATTTCAGACCTTGTGTGGTAGATGTAGTAGATGCTCAAAAACGGAGATCTACCACAAAGTGGTAGAAGTCCGATCACTGATGCTCGATTCGAGCGATTTCCAATAGTATTTTATTTTTATCTAACGTCACAAACTGCCGATAAACGTATCTAATAAAACTTCAGAATTTGTATGGAATTTATATCTCTACCACGTTTGTGACGTTAGATGAGTACCCCTACTACATTTTACTTTTTCCTATTTTAATTTTAATTCAAGTTATTTATTTTATTGTTAGATAGTTAAAATTTTTGGAGTGTAATTTTCATAAAAAAGTCTACATCAATAACTACATTCTGCTGGCCGTGGAACTACAACCCACGACCTCGTGGTTCGTTAATCCGCCTTACTGCCATCTGTCAGTATAAAATTTTGCTCATATCAACTGCGCCCTTAATCCGGATCAACGTTGTAATCTGCCTATGGGAAATCGTTTTAAGACCTTCAGACTTAGCCTTTCCAACACACTGAAATCATTCTTCCGATCCTCATTTTTTTTTATACTGCACTAAAAGTGGAGACATTCGTTTGAAAAATTGTCTTTTAAGTCTGTAGAAAAAAACCATCTATAATGCATTGGCATTTTCTTCGACTTCTGACGTGCTTAATTTCGTGAGGCTGGAAATAAAAGAAAAAATATTTTTGAATTCTCGATACCTGGCTATTTTTAAAACCATATAGCGTCGATATATGCTGTCATGACAATAACAAAATTGCCTAGTGGGATATTATTTAGAAGTGAGCACACTAGCGTAAATATGTAAGTATTCTTCATACTATTTTTTTTTATAAATATGAAAGCACGAGTCGCATGAGGAATCAACAATAATGAATGATGACAGTGAGCTGCCGCCAGCCCTACGGTATATACATACACTCATATATGAATATATATATATAGTTCATGTTGGAAGTGGGAAATAAATTTGTAAAGGAAAATGCTCCAGAGATTTACTTGCATGCAAGCAGTGCGAGCAAGATTGTGGATTGTATTACATAGCGGGAGCTGACGTCAGGAAAAGCAAGCTGATGAAATGTACTCTTAATAAAACCATGGGAGGAAATACTTTAAAAATGTTTATATCACTGCATTTATAATCATTTATCATACACAGTTTCTGGTTATGATTTGAAGGTATGATTTCAATGCCAGGGTAGTGCCAAGAAGCGATCATTGGTATCTGACTCAGAAAATTCAGATTTCATGATGGAAAAGCCCATTGCGGACTTCGCCGAGGCTCAAAACATGGTGGTACCCGCAACATTTGTTTTAAGCATAAAAGGATCCATCATGCGGCATAGTTTGGGGCCTAGGATCGATAAACTATAAATCAGAACTAGTGAGTTCTGGTATTTAGACAGAAGATAATTTTTCAGGTTTTAGAAGTAAGTCGGAAAACTAGCATGCTGTGGCCAAGCCTCCTACTAACTGAGAGTAATCTACAACAAGCTGACAAATGGGAACAGTGCTACCACATTTCCCACTCAGAACGTACCGCCGTCAAGAACGTAGTCGGATTTCAGCGAGCCTGGGAGAAAGAACAACTGTTACCACCTACAGGGCGCGACACGAGTGTTGTGGGACCGATGCAGAAAGCTGAGAAGTCAAGAGTAAACCATGTTTTACTTAAAAAAAGAGAGAGGCCGAAACACGTGAGTGCGAAAGCCTGAGAGATTTATAAGGGGAAACTTGAGGACAAAAACAAACTCATTTAAGAAAAAACGAAGTAAAAATGCTTAAATTTTGTAGAAAATACTTTTTCAGCCAAAACCTTTAGGGAAGATGAACACGAGCCTACGACCGGCTACGATCGGGTAAGAACCAAAGCTGCCTTTAAAATACTTTGCAGAAGAATTTTATAAGTATATGTACCACTATTTCTTTGAGCGAATTTAATTTATTTCTACCCATGTGCCTTATTTCTTCCTGGCGAGTGTAATTTTCTGGCTCGCGGAACATAATTTTTTTTTTGCTTGTGACTTTTGCATCCTTATAAAATTTGTTTCGCTCGTAAGTTTTATGTACAAAACAACAGTCTTTTTTTGACCGAGCTTTACTTTTTTAGATATAGTTATTTTAGCGAATTTGAGATTTCACCAAGTTGTTGGAATACTTTTTTACTTGTTTTTACTTGTGAGTTTTATTGTTTAACAAATTTTCGAATTAAAATATTTATTAAAAAAATAGGCTGCAAATTTGTACATAAATACATTTCCCGTTTTATATATTCTTCAACCTTCTTGATAAATATCCTTCCCTTACCTACCCTTATTGATGCTACCGTCCTTATATGCAGCAAGTTGCTTACCCAAACCCCGCGTGTACATTTCAATTATTTTCTTATTTTCACTGCACCACGACTATTTTCATCATTTCTGTATTTGATGCTGTTCCCTCTACTGCTTGCACCATTTGAGAGTTATATATATATACATATTTTTTGTTGTTATTGCTGCCATAGCTAAGCTGCATAAGAATTTAATAATATCAACACATTCCATGCGATTTGATGCGATGTGATGTGGCTGCTGTGGTGGTTTTGGCGGTGGTGGTGGTGGTCGCAACATGAACACCGAATAGCTGTGTTTTTTTTTTTTAATTTTGTTGCAGCTACTGTTCTTGCTTTTGTTTTTGTTGTTACTGCATGCATTACGAGTGTAATGTGGCGGCAAGAGACAGCTATGCCAGAGCAATGAGGCACTGATGATGCCGCCGACAACGAATGAAAGAAAAATAAAAAAAATAGAAAAAATAATACGAAAATAGGAAGACAACGGAATACATATACTTTTGCGTTTTAATGTTGCAGCAGATCGTCGGAGGAGTAGTGAAATGTAATGCATTGCTCACTGTAGAAGAAGAGTCGGAAAAAATCCATTAAGACTAAAGCAGCATAATAAGTAGTGTACTCAGCCGATTGAAGCAGTCGTCGCGGGCGAATTGAAAGTAAGTGATGTGGCAACATCATTTGTTGCACCTGTTCATGGCATTCTAAAATCTCTTCAACCTCACAACTACACACGTCTGCTTTTACCTACCCGTCAACGGCCGGCATAGCTTTGCTACTTTAATGAGCATAAATCGTATTGCATTGCTGGCTGACGTTGCATGTGGCAAGTTGGAATGTAGCATACACAAAGTACTTTGCAGTTAGCATGACTGCAACAACAACTGCTGCAAGATGCAAAAAACGTTAGTGGCACTTGTCACAAGCAGCAGCTGACTGGCAGTCAGTTACTCGGTTGGAGTGTAGAGTGCAACAAAAAGGGCAGAGTAGTACAATTGCAAGTGCTCACATACCTTATAAAAAAAGTTGCATGTATGCCAGAGTGTATGTGTGTGTGTGTGGCAAGCGACCGCTTGTTGATGACACAAATGTTGACAGCACGTCAGCAACGACTGCTCTGCTCTTGCTTCTCTCTCTATGCTTTAGCTATTGTTGGTGCTACATCTGTCAGCGGTTTTTCTCTCTGCTCTTCTTATTCGCCGCCATGCGTTTTACTTGCATGCAACTTAAATATTTTTATGGCATTAAGCGTGATTGTAGCATTTTAGCGGCTTTTCCATTTTAATGGTGCTGCTACATGTTGCATGCTACTCTTTTTAGTGCGACGCACTGCTTTAAGTAGTAACGCAAATATTGGAAATTTTGCAAATGTGCTTGCTGATTTGCATTTTTTCTCTATTTATCGTGCAAAACAGCTTGCCACACTTGAAATACACTTTTATACAATAAAGGAGCTAATGTTGCAACATCATTGCTACTTGCTTCTTTTCACCACTTATTTTGTTTTAGCACTAGTTTCATATAAAATTTTTGAAGCACTCTCATGTTGCAACATTAACTACTTGCAACACCTGACCCATCTTTAATGCTAACATTTGCTTTGCTACTCGCCGCATTACTGACTTCCCTTCCTACCAACAAACACCTTTGCTGCTGATACTTTGCTGCTATCCTTGTTGCATTTCCAATGCCACTCGAACAAAAAAAATACTCGCAAATCACTCGAAATATCTAACGCTCAGGGCGCTCTCACAAAAACATTTCCCCATTCCTACTCACAGCACATCTCCCGAAAAATACTACAAAGCGTCACTAGTTGCTTTTGTCGTTAGTGCTATTGTCGCTTATTACGTAAACAATTGCGTATTGATGTTGCACCGCACTTTCTTCAAAGGTGTGTGAATTCAACTTGCAATTTGCCCCAAACTTTGCCACAAATCAAACGAATCCTCTTAGCCTTTATACTGCAGGCATCATC
>NW_023458562.1:16043755-16070492 GCF_013731165.1 Rhagoletis pomonella
TTTTTTTTACTTTATTGTGGTTAATTTTATTGCCAACTTTAACGAAAATTCTCAATTCATTCGTAATGTTTTAAATGAAAACTTATCATCTTACCTTAAAGATTCCCCAGATTCTCAGCAAATTGCTCAATCAAATGTTAAATTTCTACAAACTTAGATGAAATAGTTATAACTTACGCTGTCTAGCCGTTTATCTATTGTATCAACTTACATATATATGTGCATATTATGGTGCCCATCGAAAATGTTTTGTTTTTTGTTTTGGAAATTTCAAGACCCTACCCCCTCATTTTACTCATTTTTATGAGAAATATTATTGCCTATTTTTATAGATTTCTTAAAGGTAATTTAGAGGTCGCGACTGTTAACAGCTTTGAACGTGTTAACAACTCAATGGATTTGTTCTATTTTCTACCATTCTGCTTGGTATTTTCTGTAGAAAGTTTCTGGAAAAAAATTTGAAAACAGTGTTGCCAGATATATATACATATATGAAAATTTATAATTATTCAAAGGCTCCATAGCATACCTGAGTTTCTATAGTAAAACCAAAACCGTTTGAAGTTATTAAGAAGAATATTTTGTAGTGGGGTTGTCACCTTCCTAAAAAGTTAAAATTACGGGGTTGCCTATCTATCAACTAAGGCTATCATTTTTATTATTTAAGTTATATTATTTAAATAAATAAAAATGCGAGCTTAATTGAAAAATTTTATGTGGTCGGTTTTATGTTAAATTGTTTTAAAAAGCTGATCAAATTTTACTAAAATTGATAAAAGGATTTTAAATTTATTTTTTTTTAAATATAACCTGTTATTAAAATATCGCACTAAATTTAAATGGTTTTAAATAACAAAAAAGCAAAACAACATACATTTATTGTAAAGTGTTCTAAAATATGCGCAATAAAAAAGTAAAAAAACAGGCATATACTGCAAAATGTGAAAAAATATGCATTAACGATTGAATTCTTTTTTAACGGAAATTTTATTATTTTTAAAGGTAACTTAATAATTTCCATTTGAAGATGCCAAATAAAACAAGCATTTGAGTGAGATTCCTAGCCCTATTTATTTGTATGAAACTAGTCGGCCTCGTACATAAGTATGTACGCATTTGGAGAAAGCAGGTGGCAACCCGTTTCCAAAAACTAAAGCCATACTGCACATCTAATGGCCAAGCCCTTTCATTTGACATCTTATGTTTTTAAAGCAACGATCTTTGTGTGGATCTTATAATTTGTTAGACTGTCGGGAACTGTATTCAAAGAAATAAATCTTTACTGCATATCTGCAGGGCAAGTTCTTTCATTTGACAACTCACTGTTTAGTCCAACGAACAGCCCACATCTTATGACCCGCTTGAAAAAAATTAAATCTTATTGCAGATCTGAAGGCCACGCTTTTTGATTGGACATGACATTTTTTATAATTGAATGAACTGCACAAATTTGATGTCATTAAAAATGCCACTCAAAAAAAGTAAAAGCTTATTGCACTTTTTCTAAGACTTAGTGATAATTTAAACAAATTCAGGAGCTAGATCTGTATTTTTAGAATTCATTAATAAATTGTTAAAAATTTTTCATAATTAAGCCTTACAAACCCTTTTTCAGATTTTATGGATTCTGAGTTTGTTATGACCATAACGATATGTTTCAAATGTCAAAGTATTTTGTTTTTGCATACATCGAGGTATCTAGATGTAATAAGTTTAATGTTTTAAACTTTTAAATAACATTGGGTTTTTGCCACATTTTCAGTCTTCTGGCCCACTGCGTAACGCCGGATTAAAGTTTCTTTGGCTTAAACTAATATTAAAAAAACAAATTTTATTAAAACGGAACAGCATTTACCTGAACTGTAAATCCCTCCAAAAATCGGCGCGGTCGGTTCCAACCACTTAGAAAACGCTTGTACCGGTGCAAGAACCGGTTCATGGGTATCCCTTAACCGCGTTTCGGTGCTGCCTATAACAATTACACCCAAGGTTGAACATTTCCTCACATATAAAGTATGCCCGACAATAACTTTTATATGGAAGAAAATGCCTAGCACCGCCAGCAAAAAAAGTATTAAAAGTATCGCATTGTCTTAGCGTTTTAATAGTTGCACTTTAACCTACTAAAATGTAATAAGTTTTGAAATTGTATACCTAAATTTTTTATAAACATTTTTAGTATACATTTTAAGATTTTTGGGTGTAATTGTAAAAGTTTGTTGAATTTTTATAATTTGTGTAAGAAGTTTAAAATGTAGACTTAGTGGTTCTGGTTATGTAATGTGCTAAACTTTTATATAAAAAAATTATAAACATTAAATAAATAAAAAGAATATAGCCGAAAGTGATCAAAATGTCACTTAACTTAATTAGCTGGCCACAAGTGTGCATATGCAAATAGTCTCTACATAGGACATGCTCGAAGAAAAGGGAACAGTTAATTTCATATAAAGATATAAAAACTGGCATTATGTAGTCGCATTCATATTACTTTGCATTTCATTCGGAGTTGTACTGGATAAAATGCATTTGAGATTTCCATCACTTCATTTGCTATGCACACCCGTACAAAATAGACGCATATATCACATATACATACATATAGCCACATACACATTCATACACTTGCATATACTTATGTACCTACATATATATATTTGCTAATATTTATTAATAATTACTTTGCACATTAAGGCGCCTAATTGGATTGCAATTAATACCTGATCAAATTCGTTCCTTCGCCAGCAACCATAGAAGCCATATCAAAGGAAATTTATGCAAATGCGAAGTGCTAGTGAATTTTGAAATTTAAGGGAAATCTTAAAACTAATATGTAACTGTATTCTCAACTTAGTAACTTAAACTAACTATGTATAGTGTGTAAGGGTGTGAGTGTATTGACTAATGTTATATTTCCACGTTGGCATTGCCTGCCACTTGCTGGTCAGCTCGCTGGTATTTAGTGTTCGAAGTAGCTTTGCACATAGAAAAGAACAGCCCAAAATTATATTTCACTTAAGTAAATGTGATAAATGCAAGCAGCTTTGGCTTTGCAGTGTTGTTGCATACTTTTCGAAATAGCTTTGCGTATAGAAAAGAACAGCCCAAAATTATATTTCACTTAAGTAAATGTGATAAATGCAAGCAGCTTTGGCTTTGCAGTGTTGTTGCATACTTTTCGGCTGAGTTGGTATGGCATTCATTTAATTTCTATTATTGGTCAATTATAGACAGTGTATGCATCGTAGAGCAAAGACTGAGGCGATTTAGTGGAAGACTTCTCCTGAATTCATTATTATTCTGTAAATTTAGCAAATTAATAGCAGCACAATGATCCTAATAAATCACAGCATTTAATGAAATTCCTAGGCTGCTTTGATGAGGCTGAAATTTTTATTTCCGATTAAAGAATAATTATAATTTAATTACATATTTGCACTTTGTTTACTTTGCTGTGAAAAGTAGAACTGTCAGTTAAAGATGTCTTCATTGCTGTTTTTATGTTACAATTTAGATTTTCATATTAGAAGACTTTCATGAAAGGCTGCTTCATGGCTGTAACTTTTAATTCTAAGTTAGCGCTATTAAAAAATTTGATATCTACGTATTTGCTAAAAGTAATAAAAAAACTAAAAACTGTTTCATTTGGAAAGAATTAAATTAAACACCGGCTCGATATACATTTCTTACAATAAAAAAAAAGATATTTTTTTAATATTTCGATTCAAAAATATAATTTAAAATTTATAATTGCATAAATATTTACTTAAAAAAACTATAATAAAAAAAAAAAAATTTTATATTAAAAAACCGATATTTGTAAAAAAATCTAAATTAAAAAATTATAAAAAAAATTTATTGAAAAGAAATATTTCCATCTAGAAAGTTATAAGCTTCAACCCACTTCCAAAAAAAAACTAATTATAAAACAAAAGTTAAAAAAAATAAAAACTTCTTTGTAAAGAAATTAAAATAAAAAAAATATATGAAGTTTAAATTAGAAAATTACACTTCAAAAGAAATATGTATTTCAATTGAAAAATATAATAGAAGATTTATAAATATAAATTCAATTCCAAAAAAAATATAATTGAAAAAAATTATTAAAAATAAAAAGGTTCACTCCTTGGCAAAAATTTAAAATTAAGAAAAAAGATGAAAATCTAAAAATTACAAAAATCATAATAACAAATTTTCTTTAAAAAAAAGCTTCAACTTAAAAATAAAATTTATAAACTTAAACTCATTTCTGCAAAAATAATGAAAAACCCAATTTTTATTTTTAAATAAAGATAAAAAAGTTTCTTTCTTTGAAAATAAATCAAAATTAAAAAAAAGAAAAAATTAAGAAAAACTAATTTTACAAAATTACATTAGAATATTAAATATTTCAATTACATAATATTATTGAAAGCTTTCAAAAGTTTTTAAAAGAACAAAAAAAATTATCGTCCTTTGTAAAGAAGTCAAAATTAAAAAAATAGATGAGAAAAACTTTTATTTACAAGGTTACAATAAAATATTTAACTGAAAAGGAATATTGCGATTGAAAATTTATAAATTTAAACTCAATACCATAAAATAACTTAATAAACCAAATTTAAAAAAAAAAAGTACAAAAATACCTATCTTTGTACAGACATCAAACTTAAATAAAGTATACAAAAAATAACTTTTTACAACCAAATGTTTTTTCGAAAAGAAATATTTCAATTAAAAAATGGGATTGAAAATTTCAATTCAATTCGAAAAAATTATCTAAAAAGAAAAAATAATAATTAAATTATAAAAATAAACTTCTTTGTTAAGCCAATAAAAATATGTTTAAATATGTGGAGACTATCCTCATGCGAGCTTAACTCTCTAATCTGTAATTAAAAAACAAATTAGTCATACAAAATTCCTCCCTCGTTAATCTGTGATTATAAAATAATTTCTAATTAAACTCATAACTTTTCATCCTATGGTAAGTCCTAGCTACCTCAAACTTGCACTTTGTTGTATTGAAATCGAATGGGCTAAAAAACTGCGTACTAAACTTTTTTCTGTAGAATGTAAATAAGAAGTGCAATATTTGGATGAAAATTCGCAGAATTTTCTTTACTTTTGCATAAGGTTTGGAACTCTGGTTTTTAGAGTTTTTGTTGTAGAATTAAACATATGTTTATAAAAAATTTGCGAAAAATAAAATATTTAAAAAATAGTTACCGGCTTTGTAAAAACTTCGCTGTACCTAAACTTTAGCTTTTGCGGCAGGTTACCTACACATAAATACATGCATAAGTATTTATAAATACATTAATGCACGTACAAATATATGTACATAAATAGAATAAATTTGCTATGCAACTGCAAGCTTGCAAACAAAATCAGAAATCACTCAAATGGAAGGAAGCATTTTACGACAGCTTTATGATACTCCTCTGTGTAATATTTCCAAGCATACAAAAGCGTGACACAAATACAAATTACCCAAAAGAGAATAAGTATTGTATAAGTGACGTGCGTACACGTGTGCGTGTGCGTGCATGCATTAGTATGCAGTCAAGCGCCATTCGAGCGGATATTTGCGCAATGCTTATCTTTTAATTATACTAAATTAAACAAATAAGCAGACAAATTCATCAAAGTGCGGTGCAGTGCTACCGGAACAAAGCAGCCGAAACGGTAGAGTCATAGACACATACATACGCAAATATAAATACATATGTAAACTGACTTAAACATGCGTGCATACAAAATGCATACGTATGCATGTATGCAGTCTGACTATGTATGCAATAGTAGAAGTCAATTCTGCCTAAATACAATTTAATGTAGTTGTTGTTGCAGCAGCAGCAACAGCAGCGGCGGTGGCATGCAACCTCAATGCAACAACAACAACTTAACAACAAGAGCACCCACAATTACCGACACTAATAGGAACTAACGGCTGACTTGCAATACAAACTGGCACTGATGAGATCTACTTTCAGACGTAGGTATGTAGGTACGCAGAGTGAGTTGAAACACCAGCGACTGGTGCATCTATAAGCAACATGACAACAGCAGCGCCAGCAATGTGTAATGAATATCTTATTACGTTAAATTGCTTTGTGTAGGCGGGCGACAGTTGTAATGGTTTGCGACTCCTAAGGAAGGCGCCGCCCAGGAGGGCAGTAGTCGGAATTGAAGTGGCAGTGTGAAGATAGGGCTGTTAGTGTTGCGAGCATTTACATATGTGTGAGTTTGCGAGACAATGTCTTCATTTGAATGCCAGCCACTAGGCAAATGGCTGTACTAGCAACAGATGCAATAAAGCATAAGAACAAACTTAATTAAGAGTATATATATGTATGTAGGTAAAATAAGGAGTCAACAGATTTATTATACACAGCGCTCAAAAATGTGTTGAGTTGAGAGTAGGGATACTGTAACGGTTATCTATACTAATTGTATAAAATTGACTGCTTATATGTGGAATGTTTGTCACGAATCAGTTCAAAAAATACTTAGCCGATTTTAATAATTGTTTTTCTTAAATGATGCATCGATTAAAAAGAATTTGATGATGTACTTATTTTTTTTTTAATTCTTGGAAGATAGACATTGGCGAAAAATTACTTGTTATAGTTATCGTTGCAAATATTCTTATCGATATCGATTGTTTTTAATGTCGTTATCGGTATTCTTACACTAGTTATTAAATAGGATTATTAATGGCAACGTCACATACTACTTACTAGCGATAACGTTAACGGTTATCGATCATAATGTTGTTACGATTTTGTTTATTTAATCAACTACCTTCTTAACTTCCTTCCTTTTCGATCACTGTATTGTTAAATAAAGCACTAGGGATTACAGTATAACTTCAGTTTAAGTACTCTACAACGCTTGTCTCACTTGGACTTCACTGATAGCATGCTAATTTCTAACTGAACTTTCCGTAATCTAGCACACATTCCTGGCAACTGGGAGTAATCTTTTCGAAAACTTTAGACAACGAAATGTTTGCCTTTTGTATTTGATCTCTCATTCATGATTTGCAAAGAGTCACAATCAAGCACACCGTCACCGAACGATAAGGATTTTATACACCATGCCGTTCAGCCATTCACAACTTACACTGTGCAATTTTAGAGACAAGCAACACTAAATATTCCTTCTTAATAATGCTTGGAGTTCACCATCTTATCGTACCTGGATTTTATTTCTTCGGCAGTAATATGAATGCGCTTTCTCAATTGTATGAGGATTCCTCTCACTTCCTCTTCCAAGGCATTGAACGTTTCCATTCCTGCATGCATCGCAGTTCAATCAAGATTGCAAAACATTAGGCAAACTTTGTTACCTTGTACCTTTAGCTGTTGTCTCTGAAACTGCGGGCCGGTTAGAGATCAGGAATAAGGGTATGTGGGCATCCCAATATTTCTGATACTTGTCGAATACATTGCTTAAATGATCTTTTAAGATTCGCTTGAACCGTTCTCCAATACTATCGAGTTTTCCGGATAACCAATATCTAGCACACTTCTTGGAATAAAGCTGATTCGAAGTTCCGTCCTTAGTCAGATTGCGTGTAGCTCCACATCTACACCATAGCTCGTAACACAATTGTTGGTGAATGCTCCGGTCACTATCTTAGCCTCCTGATTCGGTATTGCGTATACCTCCGGCTGCTGAAGTTCCCGAAGAAGCCTATAACTAATAATTTTACCCAATTTATTAAGTAGTAGTAGATGTATGTACCAGCTATGACAACGGAACTCCGCTCGAATGGGGCTCCTGTGTTATGCTGTCTCTTCTGGTCATGCCTTCTTAATTTCAGTCCTTTATCTGTAATACAATCAGCACAGTTTGCAATCCACTCTACAACCGAATAGAAGCACGATTTGATTTTCTCCAGAGTTTTCGTAATTCCAATATGCCTGCCACTTGGATCATTGTGCAACTCATTGATAACAACCGAAATTTAGATTATAGATATAAAGTCTTTCTTCGCCTTAGCTTTGGAGCAACGTTTCAGGCCAGCCTTTAACAATTAAAAAAAGACCGTTTTGCAAAGAATTTCTTACTCCATTAGACAGCTACCATAGTGCCAACCCACTATGATCTTCAGGTATTTTATACTGCTTTACCATTCATTTTCAGTACCCTTTTTTTGTTGTCTACTGACAAAGCAAGTAAGCCGTTAGTTTACCTAAAAGAGAGATTCTGACAATATCTTAGGGATATCAGTATAAACTTTCCGAACGCCCATTTCGGAGGTTCTTCTGCTTTAGATGCAAAGGTAAAGGCTTTTAAATCGGAGCTGGTTGCAATGTATAAGGCTACGAACTGGATAATCAGCAAAATGGTAGCGCATACACCAAATTACAGATAGTAAGGTAGATCTAAAGACCTGGAAAACAGGTTCCGATTTAACCAAGAATGATTCTAAACAGACTAATGAATTAGCAAACTGTGGTTCTTTAGAGCATCCAACAGTACCGGAGCAAATTATAGGGCCACTTACAGCAGAGACTGTCAGGTAAATCAGGAATCATATGAACAAGGATCATTAGAACAGTCAAGTGTTTCCAAAAACGAGCCAAAAATTTTTGATGCTTAGTTACTAAATGAACAGCAGGTACCGCTTATAAACATACAAACATTTCGCATGAGACAAAAGGTGTCTGTGCTTTCAAAACTCCGATGAAATAAAAAAAGCCACAGGATCAGATAAAGATTAAGATTTAGATTTAGACATAGATAAAAATAAAGATTTAGATCAAGATGGAGGTTAAGACTAAAATTAAGATTAAGATTGAGAATAATATTGAGATGAAAAGTGAGATAAAGATTAAAATTAAGTGTAAGATTAAGATTAATACTAAGACTATGACTAAGATTAAGATGAGGATCAAGACTGAGATTGAGATTAAGATAAATACTTAGAATAAGATTAATATTAACCTTACGATTAAGATTAAGGTATGGCTATTTTTAGATTTGGGTTTAGATTTTGATTAAGATTAAAATTGAGATTGAGATTAAGATTTAGATTAATATTAAGGTATTATGTTTAAGAATAAGATTAATATGAGATTAAAATTAAGATTAATATTATATTAACGACTAAGATTAAGATTAAGAATAATACTAGGAATAAGAATAAGATTAATGTTAATATTAATCTTAAGAATAATGTTAATGTATGGTTATAATTAGGTCAAGGTTAGTGTTTTGATTAAGGTCAAAATTAAGATTAAGATTAATTAAGTACCTACGAAGATTAAGATTTGGACTGAGATTAAAATTTAGAATTAGATTTAGATTATGTTTAAGATTAAGATTAAGATTGGGGGGAAAATTTAGATTATTATTAAGATTTAGGTTAAGATTAAATATCTCATAGAAAACTACTCATTTGTATAAAAAATCTTCCGGGTACCAAAATTAATTGATAAATTTGATAATTTTAATTCGAATTTCTTTAGAAAGTCTTACATCTTCGCAGAAAGATGTATGCAATAGAATTTTAGTTATTAATTAATTTTAATATTTATGCAAAAAATCAAGCCTAAAAAATATCCACCAATAACTATACTTACAAGTAGTTACATATAAAGTACAAACTTTTAGGCTTATTTTTTGTTTGTGTAACTTTGTAGGCCATCTAATTACAAAAAAAAAAAAATATTGTGAAATCTCGGTAAAGTAGATTAGAAAACTAAGGCGCATAGCGACCCTGTACACGGACTAACAAGACCCTATACTGTAAGACTAACAACAGAACGATATTCAATTAAAGCCCAAGACGGTGCGAATTCGCTGCCAAAGCAATTTCTGTCCCGAAGAGCAACTTTTGGCATAGGAACACACGTAACTACACAGACAATGCAATACAACGCCGCAGGAAATTTCAATAATTACTGCAATATGACGACAATGACAGCAATAATAACAACAATACCTGAGGAAAGTGCTCGTATGTGTGTGTGTGTGTATGTGCATGTGCAATGTAATTGTGCAACATCTGTGGCAACATGCAAGCTAGGCATCTTTTGGGCAAAGCATGTGACCTGAATAATTTTAATCATTATGTATCAGCAAAGACACACCAGAGAATAAACCAGCAGCAAATTGTTGGCTGATGAAGAGATGCTGGTGATGATAGTAAGAACAAGAAGAAGAAGAACAGCAACAATGCCAATAACAACAACACTAAGAAGTAACAAAAACAAAGGTGCTTGTAAGTCAACGCCTTCGACGCTTTCACCACCAACTAAAATCAAATACATAGATCTCAGTTAGGCAGTTAGGCAACCCAGTCAACCAAGCAGAAGCGTAAAATTAACAATAACAACAATTCTGCTAACTACGCAAATGCACTGCGTATATATGCATGTAGTATGTATGCAGAATTAACCAAGCATATGCAGTAAGCAATATGATGCAACAAAGGCGGCGCCTAACCGACAGCCAGTTAGTCAGCCAGCTAACCGGGCGGTGGGGGTGTTAGGGCGTGACGCGATTGTTCGCAAATCTAATAAATGCATCCGATACCGGTCATAAATGCAAATGCTTAAACACGTACACACACACACAAACGCACGCACAGCCTTACGCAAACACATTGAGACTCATGCGGGCAGTCAGGTTAGCTAGGGTTACGCTGCAGCGCGCTGGTAAGATTGGATTTAAGTACGCGATAGCTAAGCTCTCATAAGTATGCATACTCGTATGTAAATGTGTGCAGTGTAGTTGCATGCCCGTTTTGATTGCAATGCTGCTGTTTACCCTGGCATAAGGATTGCGACTGCGTTTTAGCTGCATCAGCTTGCAATTTAATGTTCGCTTTAGCTCACCTTTCACAAAATATTTTGGTAACCGCCTATGAAACACAGTGTATGCTTACATACATGTAAATGAACATTAGGCCGTTCGACCCAGGTGTCACCTTTTTACAATTTTCGGTGATAAAAAAAGGCGCGAGTGCCAGGTACTCATAAAAATTTATGTGTAAACATCTGTTTCCATGTTAAACATCTGTTGTTTAGACCCAAAATGGTAATGGTAAAAAGTCCTGAACTAGTCCTTAAATAGTATCGAATTGATTCCAAAAATGACCGGAACTGTACCCGATCTAGTCCCGAAATGGGCTCGAACTAAACCCAAACTGGGACGAAATAATCTGAAAACAGCTGATTAGGTTTGTTTTCATTTTTACTACTTTCCAATTAGTCTTTGTTTATGCCAATTTTTACTATAGCTGGAGCAAAAATGTTTTACACATCGAAAATCCAAAACAATACAATTAAGATTTTTTTAAATTTTTGGCAAAATTTGTGGACGGTTATACGTTGCGTTGTAGAATTATCTTAATAAATACTACAACCACTTGCAACAACAGTAAACACAGAATGTTTCTAATATAAAAGCTACAAGTTTCCTGCTGGGTCACACAAAGCAGTTACACATTTTCTGCTGGGTTAAGAAAAATTTTACAAATACCGGGAGCACTTTACTTTGAGCATCAAACATTTTTTATTTTAATATTCTACTGGAATAATGGAAATTATTTCTTGGCAAGTTTAGAAAGTTTTGGTGAGCCTTAGTTTACTGACATTACGATGTACCCAGGGCGTTAAGTACTGAAATCTGGTGAGTAAGTACTAGAAGGAGGTAGTTGAGGTTAATGAACTTTGGAACAAAAAAAAATGTCTCTTCTAGACAAAAAAGTTTGATTTTTCTTACTTTAAGATCCGACTTTAAATTCCGGAGATATGAAAAATGTAAAAATTCCACACCAACGTTCGGCAACAAACAGAAATTTTTTTCCGAAATTGTCTTGCTTAATACTCTATTCTGTTCTAAATCCAAAAAAAATATACTCCTGTTTTTTTTTTTTTGTTTTTTAATCAAAAAATATTTACAGTTCCTCAAATCGCTTAAAGTTTTCGATGTATTTTATATGGGAAGAAACACTTTTTAGTAGAAATGGTGCATAAAACTCTGTTTCACTTCAGCAGAATTCCAATAAAAAATACCCAACTGTTTATTTACCCATTTTTCAATAGTATGTAACTATATTTTTTAAGTCTTCCAAAAACCCCAAAAAATAGTTAAATAAACAAGTAATTTTTATAAAAACAAGTAAGAAAGTCTAAGTTCGGGCGGAGCCGAACATTAAATACCCGGCGCAAGTATTAAATATATGTTTTCCACCTTTCCGAAAGCTACCGCTACATGATAAGCCGGGGTGTATAAATTTTAAGTAAATTAGCGTCCTTAAATTTCGAAGTATTGAAATTTCAAGCATTTCTGAAATTTATCGTTATATGAAAAGCGGCCGTAATTTTAGTCCGATTTCAATAATTTTCAACGCTTTGCTTTTATGTGGCAGGCACAATAAAAATACCTAGTTTGGTATAAATTGGTAGAACGGTTACCGATATACATATATGTGATCATAAGTGGGCGGGGCCACGCCCATTTTCCAAAATTTTACCATAAACGTATTTCTTGGTAAAGAATTGTTGCAAGCGTCAATTTTGAATAAATTGGCTTTAATATTTACTGATTTATCGAAGATTCCGTATTTCTCTAAATTACCCTTATATGGACTGTGGGCGTGGTTATTGTCCGATTTTTAAAATTTTCGGCCATTTAGTATGCTGTATCAAGACCAATAACTGTGCCAAGTTTGGAAGAAATTGGTGCAGCGGTTACCACGATATACACATGTAACCATAAGTGGGCGTGGCTACGCCCATTTTCCAATATTTTTTTAATATATTCATATTTTTCGTCTGAAAATTATTGTAAATATCAATTTTGAGTGAATTATCTTCAGTAGTTACTAAAATATCGCAGTTTTCGTATTTCTGGAAATTACCGTTATATGGGAAGTGGGCGTGGTTACAGTCCGATTTCGCCCATTTTCAATACCAACCTTTTTTTTGCTCGAGTTATCGTGTACACGGGCGGACGGACGGACTGACAGACATGGCTTAATCGATTTCTCTATTCATTCTGAGCATTTATGTATACATTTGTCTATATCTATCTCGATTCGTTTTGGCTGTTACAAACAACCGTTATGTGAACAAAATTAATATACCCTTGTGCACAAGTGCGCTCGGGTATAAAAACAGGTATAGATTTTTTCGGTTTAGAACAATTCTAGGAAGTGAGCTTTAAAATACCCGAGTTTACCTTTTTTACCACATTAATGTATACCCACACATGTACATATCCCAATCCATTTGTATGTTCCCACAAAGGTACTTTCATACTCACAAACACATGCACTTAGCCATTAGCGTCTAATGAATTTGCATAGGTTACTCATTGCCAGCATTATCAGTTGGCTTATTTGTATAGAACTATGCTTTGATTACAAGCATGTATGTACTTAGTATATACCAGAATTGTGTGGGCTTTAGTGTAAATGGTTTGCTAGCGCAGAGCATTGTCGATTAGACTTCCTGGAAGTACAAATTTAAAAGACTTCTTTTAAAGAAAATGCAAATATTTAGCTCCTTTGGCTTTCATATCAAATAACCCAAAATAATTCAAACTGTTTTGCTATTACCGCTTTTGTATTATAGTTACAGCAGACATAGACGCGTTTATTGAGATCTCGGACTAATTGAACAAACATTTAAAGCTAAGTTATGGGTAACCTTAGCCCAAAACCAAGTTTAATCGCATTTTGTATTCTTAAATGTTATGCAAAAATATGCTAGTGTTTGGCCGAGCTTCTCCTCCGATCTGTGGCGTGCGCCTTGATGTTGTCACACAAAGAAGAGGGACCTACAGTTTTACGCCGACTCCGGTTAAGGTTTGGATTAAAAAATCTTCACTTCTGTCCCGCATGGGACCCACGAAGTAAGAGTTTATAATTCATTTGATTGAATGAGGTATATAGTAGGGTGATTGGCTCAATTTTTCCAAACCGTTTTCCACCGTTTTTTTTTGACATCTGTAGGCATTTTTTTTGAAATCTTGGTACTTAGAATATCGAGAAATCCGATTTTTTACCGAACAAAGCTGTTCTTTATTTAATACAAATCTTGAATTCTCAATAAAAGTTTTTAGTTTTTCGAAGTTTTCAAGGCTTTTCCAGTTTAAGTTAAATAATTCCAAAACTAAATATATCCTAGGTTATTTGGCGATTTACGGTATATCATACTTGATTGCAACAAATGAAAGTTTGATACGTAAACGTTTTCTGCGTGTTTGGCCGAGCTTCTCCTCCAATTCGTGCTCTGCTTATCGATGATGTCTCAGAAGTGGAATAATCTACACTCTTGCTTTACCTCTGAAGAAGGTTTTTATAGCAGAATATATTCGGAGGTTTGACGGTGTTTACAGAGGGGGACCGCTATTTGAAAACAGTTTTTTTGATGTTGCTGTGACTAGAAATTGAACCATGGACCTACAGTTTGGCAGTAGGCACATCAAAGTACTCGGCTACGGCAGCAAGAGCACTACTCAAATCCGAAAAAGAGTCAGAACAAATGCAATAAAGCACTAAAAAAAATAAAATCAAGACCAAACGTGAATTTTTCATAAATTTTTATTTGGTTTACTTTTGATCTGAAGATAACTTTGAACTTATTTTGCTTTGACCTTTTCTAAGCAAAAGCTATCTTTACTGTTAATAGTTTTATTGTAATTTTTGGTCATCCCTTCATACCAACATAGGCATAAGGTTAATAAATAAGTAATTTTTGAAATGAGATTCGTTTTGGAAGATATGTTTTTTTTATGTTTGATAGCACAGGCCAACAAAAATAAAAAAAGCATTTGCGTGCGGCAAATGTGAAAGCTGTATTTTATAGACTTTTTGTGCTAGTTACGAATCCGTAAGTATAAAGTTTCCACCTGCGCCATATTTTGTGAAAAACGAACTCAAATTGTCAAAAATATTTGTAAAGCTCTAGCAAAGCGACTAAAGATGATAGAAATTTCTACTTAAGTTTGAATTCAAGTTAGAACTCTCGACTACTATCGACGCCCTTACCCAAGTCCCAACATGCGACCCGCTTGGGGGTGTTTGGCTTCTAAGCGCACTTTAGAATCTGGTAACGAACTATTTTTGGAGTAAAAGCAAGCATTTCTGCCAAAATTTTAAAATGATTAAATATTCTCTCGATTTCATGAAATTAAATCAGAAAATTAAATGCACTTTATTTAATCTGCGCTTAAGTGTTAAGCACAAAGTTTTCGCAACTGACGCATTGCTGCATAATATCAGCACACACCTAACTACATATGTGTTAATAAATAACTCTTCCTTGCTACCAACATAAACTTTAAATTCAACGTAAAATTCATGCATCTACTTTATAGTCAAGCCAAGTTGAGCGTTAAAGCCCATAAAGCTGTCGGAATTGAGGCCGAATTTCCAGACAATAATTTTCATTTAAACAACTTTGAATAAATTTCATCCAGTATTAAGGTATAAATAAATTATGAAAATCTACTCAAAGTGGATATATTTATGTGAGCTATGTAAATGTGCTGCCACTGCCATGTATGCGAGTATACAAATATGCCTGCATGTGTGTGTGTGTGAGCACTCGCTTGTGCAAATATTTGTTTATGGCTGCCAATAAAGCAAACGACTGACTTGCAAACGAAAAACAAAAAAAAAAAAACGAGAGGCCAAATAAGCAATAAGGAGCAACAAGCATGCTGCAGTGGGGCTAGCTGCTCATTGCCGCTGCGCCTGAAATGTCATAAATAAATTAATAATTTAATGGTTTTAACAATAAAAAAAAAACTTGCCAACAACAACAACAATATAAACTTGAACTGTTAAACGGAAGAGCGCATAAATCGAAATATAAAAGCGCGAACGAGCAAACGGCACATGGCGAAAAAGCGAAAAATCGGAAGTGGCGTGCAAAGGCACAAAAACCAGCAAATTATTTTTTTTTTAAATCGCAGCAGCACAGCATCACTGATATTAAAATCGGTAGCAAACATTAAAAACAACAACAACAATTTAATGTTCACAGGCCATTAATGTGACATGAATACACACACACACACACACATACGCATTCACTTTTACACTCCTGCACTAGGCCAACGCATTTGTTGGCACTTCAGTAACGCAAAGTAGCCAGGTTGCGTATACGCCGCGTTGCACTGAGTAAATATGACACGCTCAGCCACTTTGTGAGCGTTTATTTACACTTTTTCATATTCATCTGTGCATTTAATGAATTTTTTAATTGTCTTTAATTTGGATAGCAAGTGAAATTCTGGAAATACTTCAAGTGGTTTTTTTTGTGTCATTATGGATCACTTTTTATTATCGCTTGTTTTCGAAAACGTTTCGCTGTCATTTAGTCATTTGGCTAATGGCTTACCTACGTTGTCTTCTGTTTTTGTTTTCCTCTTTTCAGTGTCAACAGATTCAGAGCTTCCACGCATATGACAGCTTTTGACTCGAGGCAAATAATACAATAAAGTCAAACTTAGATGCTGGCGTTAATTAAGTTACCTTTTGTTGTTGTGTGTGGAAGGAAATTAAAGAAAACCATTCTAGTTCCCAAATGGTCATGGTCTTCTGGGTTATGATACAGTCAGGAGACAATAGCCGACAATAACCTACGCAAGAGTGGATGTACGCTTCTTTTCAATTCCTCGACACTGCACTTGAATCGATGAACTGTTAGGCCGCCAGCTTAAGGAGTTTTTTTGCTTTTCAGCCAAAAAAATTGCTATTGGCACCTCCTAATATTCGGGAGGTTGGACATAAATCCCGTCGACTACACTGAGGGCTCGAATTCATATTCTTCTGTGTTTTCAGCGCTTTAGCCATTCATGGTGGATAAATTTTGCCTTCGTAGTTTAAGTATTTATGTTAACTTATTATGTGGTTGCTCTTATAGTAGTTCGCCCTGATCTTGAAATATTTTGTAAGTCGCCTAACTTTCTGGTAACGTTTTCCAATATTTTTCCTTCCAGACAGAATTTAAAACACATCGCACTCCCCTATTTCGACCTCTCTCTTCTTATCACGGTAAATACTTTCCGTCTCTCTTCAACTCCCCATATCGGTCCTACAGGGTCGCGTTGCGCTCCGCCGTAGCGTAGCTCTGAATGTTTTTTCTATGCAGTTTTCCAAAACCTTGGTGACGGTTTCTGGCACTATCTTACGAATTACTTCTCAATTTTCGCCTTGAGGACCTGAATCGTTAATGGATTGTTCGCATAATATTGGTCCTTCACGACACCTACAAAAAAGTCAATCGCAGATCCGAGGTGGCTAATTAACATCACCAAGATGGCTGATGAAAAGATTTCAAAAGTTGGCGCACATAAAACCGATTGCTCTACTAGTTAACTTCTCCGCAGATATAAAAAGGAAAAGGTGATCTTTCCAGCATTTCCATTTCATTTGTATTAGTTCGGAACGTTGCTGAAGCATACAGCGATTCATTTCGTTCCACGGAGATATGATACAGACCTTCTGTTAAGGTGTTCAGCGGGAAACAGCTGTCACTGTCAAAGTAACATATGAATAATAAATAAACTATATAGACAACCATTTATTGTTGGATGCCAATTTTTTCCTGCACAGACCTATGTACCTATCGTGGCTGCAACCAGGTAGTGGGACGAACCGATTTTAGCCCACAGACTGCACGTGTATGCAAACCACTGCAAGCGTGCCATCCGTCTATAATGACAGGATCGATTTGGTTTCCCGTGCGTCCTGTTGCGGAGTGGATTGGTGTGAGTCTGCTAACAGACGTTCCGCCGTGGAGGCTGAATTTTCCCATGGTGGAACAAAAGAGCACGACTTGACGAGGCGGTGCTCATAAATCATTCCAATCGCATATACGAAAGGTCTTTGATTGCATCGTCCTTCCCATCCATTTGTTGTAGATTGTGGCAATAATCACCGGAGCGAACGATAGTATTCAGCGACAGAGTTTCCCTCCCACAACAAACCCGATACCGACTTGGTACTCTTTTAAGCGGCAGCTTAGTAGATGCTCACAAGGAATCACAGGCTTCTTGTCTTAACGCGTACATCGCATTTCATGGATGGACATCAACTAACCGCGCAGAGACACATTCCCCAACAATCCAGGTGCTTGCCCTCAAACCATATTTCTTTAGCATTTTCCGTGATTGTAATCATAAAAAGCGGGTCTCATCCGAGGCCTTGTTTTACCTTCCATTAGAAGTAGTGCAGCCGAACTTTATGCTGAAGATGCGCTCTAGACTTCAGTGGACTTTTAAACCGAGTACTTCGGAATGGCCCCGCTGAAGCATTTTTTTGCCATGGCTCAAAGTTCCACACAGGTTGGTTAACGCATCTAGCAAGTGGCGTGCTCACACTGCCCAGGGTGTACGAAAGCGGACGCAAGAGTAGGAATTGAGTATAGTCGAGCATGAAATCACTGTGTAGCTCACAAATTAATATCTGCGTATATGCAAACGCTTTCGTATGCAGGCTTTTCATAAGTTATTAATGTACATATATGTATACTTGTGCTTATATATAACTATGTGTATAAATACATTTTCCAATGTAAAGCAACAACCCTTTGGGGCGGAAATTTGATTTGCATTTAATCAAACTAATACTTTTTTGCTAGTGCAACGAAAAGTAAATATAAATGAATTCAAAGTAAATGGAAGGATATAGAACAGCTACAAAGCAAGAAAAAAGAACAACAAATGAAAAATTACGTGAAAATAGCAACAAAATGGAGAGGTATGAAAATCGCACACAACAACAACATTATCGCACAACGTAAACATAAAAAGGTGATAAAAAAGTCGTTCACGAGGCGCCATTCAGTGACCACCTTTCGGCGCCACACAGACGCCACTGACCTCTTCCACTTGCTGTATGGCAGGTACTGTAATGGGATGTGTCGGAAGCTTAAGAGGGGTAATAAAAAAGATATAGGGAAGCGCACATAACTAGGCCACGTAGCGCAGGCAGCGAATTGCAGTACAACAACGAAATCGGAGTGGGAAATTCGGGGTGTAAACATACTGGCAGCTACAACCAAACTACAAAAATGTATACATATGTTCATATGTATAGGAAAAAGTAACAACAAATAGAGCAGTGCAAAAAGTAATGACTCACCATCACCAATCGCTTGTTGTGCTGTTAAGAAAAAGAAAAAAAAAAAAGGTAGCAACAAAACTGATGTTACTGATGGCGCCTTTTGATGACAGCCACTGATGGAAAGGCTACAGCTACTGATGCCAAACTGCTGCCGAACTGCCGGCAGACTGGCTAACTGGTTCATCCATCGGTGCATCGGCATTGGCCTTACAGCTGGTACTCACACTCACTCCTGTTATGGCTACGCAGTAAAAAGAAGCTACTGTAACTTGTTGATGGCAAATTTTAATTTACGTCAATTGTTTATAGCGCCAAAGGTGGACGGAAGCAAGCCACCGACAGCAGTGAACAGTGGATTTTATGCGAACTTTAATTTCGGCTATCAAAGTGAGGCGGGTAAGCGCGAATCTGCAATGAAAATGTAGTTACAATTAAATTAAAAACTTGAAATTGATATGGAAATGTAAGTGAAAATTAAAATGGAAAATGAGAGCAAGCGCTTGCAATATGCTTGCAATCAGGTGACAAAGTAATAAAATAAATCATGAATATTTCGGAATTTCAAAAAGTACAGAAGTATAAGTTCGGTTACCAGGATACACATTTGTGGTCATAAGTGGGTGGGCGGCACCCCAATATCCAAGCATTTATAATAATCTAATTTTCTGCTAAGTGGTTAATTCAATAGTCGATTTTGAGTCAATTAGCTTCAGTAGTTACTGATTTATTGCAATTTTCATGTTTCAGTAAATTACCGTTATATGGGAGGTGGGCGTGGTTATTGCCCGATATAGAAGGTTTTCAACAAATTTCTTAGCTGGACCCTAAGCAAGACTGGTACCGAGTCTGATTCTGATTTTCAACCTTTAGGCTGTTACAAACAACTATTATGTGAACAAAGTTATAGTACCCTACCCTACCCTAGTTGTAGGCAAAGTGTCGGCTAATTGAATTTTAAGTAAATTTTAGTAAAACACAGCGTAGAGAAACGACCAAAAGGGAAGTAAAAAATTATTTAGTATAGGTTAGGTTATTCTGACTATGTGACCGCACCACATAGGCCAATATGTCCCTAGTAATGCCAGATGGAGATAGATGATTAGTTAAGTATATTCGAAGTATACATCATTTAGGGTGTCGCCATTTCGATAAACTCAGTCTCTGAAATTCTCGGTTTGGCCTAATCAAATTCCTTTCACTTCAGTCGCGCGAGGAACCCACGCAAAGTTTATTTACCTAAAAGCATAAGACTTTATTCGCATAATTTCATTTTTCAGTCCTCCTCCTCCTCGTATAAAGAATGGACACGAAAAATTTTGTTCAGCCGAAAATCATTATAAAAACTTATTACACAACCTACGAAAAGAGTTTTCTACTTTATCATCTTCTTTATTAAGCTTACTATATTAAACAATAAAACTTATTTCAATTATCTTCATTATAAACAAAATGGCGCAATTTACATTTGAGCTCTCTCATTAGGATATATAACCCGTGACTGGCATACCAGTTCATGCCAAAGGGGCTTTAATGGCACAATGCTAAATCGGGACAAGAACAGAACTGAGCCTTTATGTTGCTTTATTAGCGACAGCAAACGATATTGCAAACATTCCTTCATACAAATTTCTTGATTTATGGAGCCCATGATTTTTTGCTCTCGTGCGACACTGGCAAATGGCTTGCCACACCAAGTATTTATTAGGGCAAAAAAATAACAAAAAACAAGGAACTTGTCCAGTATTTTCAGCTTGAAGGCATCTTGGACTCCATTTATCATCGTTGCATTATAAAACTCAGCGCCCCGAATCTGCTTAAAGGCTGCTTCGAGGTATGTTTCCTTGTTCACACATACTTTTTCGTGCTTTTTGCACAAAATATTCTCCGAAAGCTCACACTTCGCCGCACACATTTTGAAGAGTGCGTAGAAGTTTCAAAAACTAGACACGCGAAATTAACAATGACAACATACCCTATGAATGTATATACCTACTTTTTATTTACAGCTAGTTTTACGCAACTGATGAGTAAACACAATTGACTAGTTTTTTTCGTGTCCATTCTTTATTAAACATTTATTTACCTTTAACGATTTGCCATACATTCAGAAGTCCAAGTAACGATGACTCAAATTTCTGCTGTATTATGTTCATTAGACCGTACTAACTTACAACCAATAAAAAAAAGTTGTCGTAAGCCCCTGAGTCTAAATTTTTTTTTTTCGAACTTAGGGGCGCCTTTTTACATATTTTTTTAAATAGTTCTACTGAAGTAATGAAAATGTGTACTTGCTTAGCAAAAATTTTATTATTTTTGGTGAGCTTTAATTTACTGACATAAGGATGGTACGCTAGTGTGATATTAATTGAGATTTGGTGTGAAAGTAGTAGAACGTGGTAACTGAGATCAAAGAACTTAAAAAAAAAAATCTTCTCGAGATACAAATATTAATTTATCATACTTTAAGATTCGATTGTAAATGCCGAAGCTATAAACGAAAAATGTAAAAATGTAGAGGTCGCACGTTCGGTCAAAAAAATTCAAAATCATTTTGCCTTGCAAAAATAAATTAGGTGCAGGAGTGTACGGCGAACTTTTTTTGCCGCTACGTTCTATATGCAAGCCATTGCTGCCATATCTACATATGTATGTATGTGTGTGTGTAAGCCTCTACATAAAATTCAAGTAAATTCCAGCAAAATACCAATAATGCTAGGAAATTTAATTTTCTGTATTTGACTAGTTTAGTTTTGTCTAAAGCTATTTTGAATCCAAACGAGCGCATGTATCGTAATTGAATTTAGGTCAAATAAGACAAATAAAATCTCTCTTCGACGTAAGTTTCTTTACTAAATAAGTGTAAATAATCAACAGGATTTTCAATTTTACTATGTAACTTTCTTATGTGGATTTAGTAATGAAAACACAAAACTTTACCAAAATATCTAGAGATTATTTGAAATTCCTTTGTTCTAAACTCGAAAGCAAAAAGTGTATGGAATATTTCTTGTAATTGGAAGAAAATTAAAAAAATTGTATAGACTCGAACTTGCGTAACAAGTAAAATAAAAATACAGCTGCATATATATGTAAACTATGACCTTTCATTGCTGATTTATTGTTTAAATCACAGAATAAGTTATTTATAGTTATTGCTGAATAGGCATACATATTTACATTCAAGTTTCCATTAATCGACTGCAACATAAACACTCTCAAGTCTTTTAAAGTATGTCTTCTTTTTCACTGCTGTCCACCATATCAACACCCCATAGAATAGGATGCGCTTAATGATACTATCATTATGATAGCTGTGAATATCCCATGTGAAAGAGCGAGTGAAAGTCCCCAAGTACATTCCAACACCTTCTTACATGTATGCAGTGCTTCCGAGGCCTTCCTCACCCGAGCGGTGACAATTTGCTGTGCAGTGTCTATGCTCGTCAGTAATTTATTAAAAACAAACGCACATAGCAGTGGTGATAACGCCCTTTGCTGTGGTGTGGCTCTATGCACGTCTCGTGTAACCCCGAAATTTTTCTACAGCGTAGCATGTTGCTTATTCAAGCCGCAAGAAGATGGTGTATCCCTACCGAGATAATCCCTTCTATTAGGGCTTGTTTCGAAACGTTATTAAGCGCATCCACTATATCTAAAAACATTCCTAAAGAGTATTTTCCATTTTTCATGGCTCCTTCTATCCGTCTAACATTAGCTGTATCGACTGACTTACCTTTAGTAGTAAATGCGCTTTAGAGAATTGTTCATCATCTAAGTTTTCCTGTACGTATACATCTATTAGCCGTTCCAGAGGTTTTTGTAGAAAGAATGATAGGCCTATAATATTTGGAGTGCACATGGCTGATTTTGGCAGGAAGATTACATGATGTACCTATGCAGTTCTGCCTGCGAATAGTTCAGGTACTGCAAACTTTTGTTTCCTGTTTTTGAAGCACGGCCGGGAAAATACCATCAATGCCTGGTGATTTAAATCATGAGAAGGTATGCGGTCAGGTCTGGCCCTTTGGCTTTTATTTCTATCGGCTCGGACTCTGGCATTCCTGCTCTGAATTGAGCTCCGAGTAACTACACGAGTGATTCTTCGCTGTTCTCGAGCCATGTCTTATCATCAGCCCTAATATGTCCTTGTTCCTTTAGATACAACTTTCCTTAGCCTTGCAGTCTCTGAGGAACTTTCTATGCGGCCATAGAAGCTTTGTAATGAGCTTCTGTCGGCCTTTCTTATTTCGTTTTTGTAAATCTTGAGTACATCTTGGTACTCCACCCAACATTGGGTGGTTTTCCGCTGGGGTG
Source organism: Rhagoletis pomonella (assembly GCF_013731165.1). Lineage (NCBI taxonomy): Eukaryota > Metazoa > Arthropoda > Insecta > Diptera > Tephritidae > Rhagoletis > Rhagoletis pomonella. Next base: position 16,067,151 of record NW_023458562.1, read on the forward strand.
AAGAGTTTCTTGACTTACCTTCTGAGAGTTCCCTACTCGGGGTACAAGCAAGGTGTTTTGGTTTTACTCTTGGTCCTTCTCAGAGGGCACGAAGCTTAGAATGCTTTTACTAGGATAGTTGTTGAGTGTATATTGGCCTTTTCTAGGTCCTCTAAATTCTGCAGCCGCGAGGGCGTCTGTATTCTATCTTCAAAGATTTGTCTGAATTTTGTCCAGTCACTTAGTTTTGGACTTCTGAACTGATCCTCTTTTCGCACTTTATTTAGAAGAATATGAAACCCTATATACGAATAATCAGAAAAGGCGGGCCTACAAGGGGTCTTCCACTTTTCTAAAACTGTTCCATTGGAAGAAAGGGTTATATCTAGAACATGCTTTGACGTTGATCCTATGTAAGTAGGTTCATCACTTATATTTACGATCTTTAGGTTAGTCTGAAGTAAGCAGCAAATTAGTGAGTCACCTCGTTCATTAATGTCGCAACAACCCCAAATGGTATGATGGGCCTTCGCGTCCGCGCCCATATCTACTTGTTTTCCTCTGCGCTTACCGTCTTCACCAAGGTCCTCAGCTCGTTTGGTGAAGCCATGCTCCTGGACCAACGCTACGTCTAACGACTCCACCTCCAACACCCAAAACAAAAATATTGCAACAAATTGTATCCAAACAATTCGCAATTACAATTGCAATTGCATTCAATCGCACTTAAGTAAAAGTGTGATGACGACGAAATCGCCAATTGAGTTTCGATTAAATATTTAATTACGCCACAATTACGTAATTCACACATACTTATACAGAAATATTTGTGCTGTAAACAAGCATTGTCTGACTTGGAACAACAAAATCGAGATGGTTGCCAGCAATGCGAATTTCAAGAGGAGGCTAAGTACCCTCCAGAAAAAAATTATCAATTGATAAAAAATAACCTGCTTGTAGTTAGCTATTTTGCGGGGATTTCTATAAAATATATAACTTGTAGTTAGATGCAAAAACCTAACTTGAAACAAGTGGACAAGTAATGCAAGAGTAAAACTCGAGATTGTTTTCTTTAAACGCGTTTCTATTTAAATATCCTGCCCTTCGCAAATACTTTTTCGAATTGAGGACAAATAAAAGGAATATCGAAATTTGATATTATCATTTTGAAGCTATGTCTGACGGAGTTCGAATATGGGACCACCTACAGCAGAGTATGTAAACAAATATGAAATGTGATAAAATAAAGTAAATAAATAAAAAAAAATTTAAAATAAATAAAATATTTTGTTGATATTTATGGCCAAAAGTAGTTAGTTACAAGCTAGTTACATCAAATACAGAGGTAAACCACCCTTGACTACATCCAATGCAGAGGTAACCACCCTTGACTATTTCGCGGCCATCGCCATAGAAATATAGTTAACTTTCGTCAAAGAAAATATACAGATAATAAGTGACTTATAGCTCCTTCCTAATCAACTTAAAGTTAGCTTATAATTAGATACATTTCCTGCAGGGTAGCTCAAGCGTAAGTGTGTATGTGTGAGTGTGTCTATTTTTTTAATACAAATTAAATAGCTAGGTGCATATGTATGTATTTTAAATATATGTATGTATTTGTAGTTGTTTTTACTTGAGTATGTGTGTGTTTCTTTTTACAAATATGTTGCAACTTGCGTCCAGCTGAACTTGTTAATGCCTTAAGCGCCGCATTACTTGGTACTTATACATACATATATAGTACGAGTACCATACATACTCATAGATGGCAAGCTGTTGCTTTGCTTGCTGTTCATTTTTTGCTTTTCTTACGTAGCCATTGCCCTTTAGTAGTCGTATGTAAGTTCACTTTTGTTCTAGTATTTTAGTAGCCTCGTTAGCAATATGTTTGCTGTTTTAGCAGCCATTTTAAAAATTGCTATACTTACGTGCAGCCACACTGGCCCAAACACACTTCCATCTCTGGCATTCTGGCATGAACAGACTTAGCACATGCATTTAATGACTGCTACTGCTGCCGCTGCTGCTCTCGCTTGAAAACTAACTAGCAATTTTCCCACTTTTTGTTTCGTTTTCCTTTGAACCTTCGTTCTTAACTTGTCCGACTTTTGTCTTAGTCTAAGTCTACTTTACTCGCCGCGAGTAGCTGGTGGTCAGACACTCTTACATTAATGCCTCGGGTGCAGTATGTGGTTTGTTGTTGTTGGTGTTGATTCTAGTTTTTCCCTAAAACTGTGTAGATGGGTAATTCTTTTTACTATGAACTGTTTTGATTTGACTCCGAAAGCAGTACCATGAGACTACTTAGATGAGCAAGTCGACTTGAGTAGATGATGATTTGCATGCATTTTGTGTATTTTAAAAGGTTACTCTGAAAGCTACTGCTATTTCTCTTGCATCCTTCTACTTGACATTGGTGCTCAACTGGTGGTGCATCGCCGGCGTGTGTCATAAAGCAAATTACAGGAGTACTCTTTTGTCCTCGCTTGCTCTTAATACTAGTACCGGTATGGCTACATCTTCTGTGAAGAGTTTGTTGTCCATATGGGAGCATATACAGTGCCGGCAATTTCAATAAGACCCTCTTTTGATCCTCAGTATTGAGAGTTTTCTGTTTGTTTATTTAATGCTCCTTAATTTTTTATAAAAATATAGCATATTCTATAAAAAACCATGCAAATCAGATTATCAAACTCTGAAAAAAAAATCGGCATAAAAATTTCAACTTAAAAAAGAATTATAATTTTTTGAGTATGCAGCTTTATAGCCCGTTCAATTGAGAATTTATTTTTACCGAGTGTGCTGCGCATTTTATTCCACGTAACGTATGACCAAAATGTACAACACCCTAGGCAGAAAGTTCTCAAAAATCATTGATATTTCTTAGCTCCTTGAAATGTGGCTTTATTAAACTATAAAACTGAAAATCAAAAAAAACTTAAAACAAAAACGTTTTATTGAAATGTGTTATTTGTTATTTATCGGATTCACATGGTTCTTGTGAAAGAAGATGCTATATTTTCTGAATTATTATGGTGTTTGCTATAGAAAAGCCTATAATTAAAAAAAATATATAAATATTAAATAAATAAAAGGAAAATTGTCAACACTGAGGACCAAAAGAGACTATATACAAGTACCGCCTTTTTCTCTTTTTTATTCTACTCGCAAAGCAAGTGCACTGTGAGATTTCTGTATTAAAATTTCGGCGTGACCGCCTTCCTCTGAATTGAAGAAGAAATCGGATAAGCCGATCTTATCTTTGTGTAGGTCAATCTGAAAAAACCCAACCCACGCGATGGACAGACCGGGGAAGGAGGACTTGATTTCACTTGTCACTTCCAATAAACGTCAGTTGGC